>NC_139709.1:27205118-27631073 GCF_964188405.1 Protomyctophum parallelum | reverse complement strand
AACTTGACACGTCGGCAAAACGTTTCCGGTTGTTAAACATACTACGACATACGTCTGTATGTTTGGGTACACTAAATACATTTCGAGAGGTGTGGACCACCAATCAGAATGATAATCACAAAAGCTAGCAGTTCTGTAACATTCCTTATGGATCAGCTTGAAGTGAAAGGTTTTTTTCTTCCACTTCTTCAAAACCTGTTTGCTTCGCTTCTACTCCACTTCTTACATCAATTAGCGTCATTGGCTCTCATTTCTACATTTAGATGTATCGTTCCTCGCATTAATTTACCTCTACGCTCACCCTACTTTGTTCTAATCCACGTTTATTCTTGCGTCTCTCCTTTCTCAAACCACCTCCCCCACCCCCACCCCCCCCTCAACGACTCTCCCTTCTCCTCCTTGTCGCTGCGTTTGGCCTTATCTCTCCCTTAGCAGAAGCTTATTGATATCCCCCCCCTCCCCTCACAGGGGTCTTGGACATTTAATATACAGAGCATGCCTCCTTCATCTGAGCCTTCATTTTCCACCGCCAGCTTTGACAGACAGGCCACCCGCCCCCACCCACACACCTCCACCACCAGCCCCCCCTCTCCCTCCGCGCCCATATCGATCACAGCGGCATAAGAGAGAGGAAGAGATGCAAGGAGGGCGAGAGAGAGAGAAGGAGATGGTGAGAGAGAGCAGAGAGAGAGAGAGAGATGGAGACGGTGAGAGAGAGCAGAGAGAGATGGAGACGGTGAGAGAGAGCAGAGAGAGAGAGAGAGAGAGAGCACCCTCAGGACAACTGGTCGTAGAGCAGATGGAAGGTGGGCGGGGGCAGACCACCGGGAGGGCGGAAAGGCCTCCCCCTGTTGGGGGCATAGGGGACCTGCAGCTGAGAGAGAGACTGGCTGACAGCTGTCCACTCTGACTTTAACAACAGCAAAAGTCGTCGTTTATATAACGGTCTGTTGATTTCCCACGCATTTGACTTACTGTACTCACTACTACTATCTAACTAGTAGTGTAGTAGTGTGGGATTTGCATATATTACTATATACTAATACGTGTTTGATGTCAAATGTTCTATGAGCCTTAAGTCCTCATTTAGAGAATTGAAATGTAAATGTATGATACTAAATTAGGTGATTTAAAAGCATCTCTGCTATTTTGGGAGGGGAAAAAAACATTATTTGTTAGAAATGTAGAAAAGGTTTGCCTATAATGACATAGTTAAAATAGTGACGCAGCAGGTGACTTCAGAGATATTCATATTTCTTTCTAACCGTACTGTTTACAACTCCTAATCACACAATTTCATAGGAACAGCATTGTGTTACAATAGTGATGAATTAGATTCACTTTGGTCGTCGTCGTTACTCGTTACAAATTAGGCTTTCCGTTCAGCCTGTTGACGTGTATAATTTACCGTGTTGCTTATTACACAACGTGACAATTTCACCTCACGATTGTTAACGAAGCGCGGTGGAGTTGTCATCACAGACGACCCTGTCTTTGGCACGCTGTCTGTGAGTTGGCAACTCAAAGGGAATCCCTGTTTCAGTCAGACATGCAGACATGCACATGAAAGTGAAACTTTGATCAAAGTAGGTGGTGGGTTTTAGTGCTGGCAGTGGCGGGGGGGGGGGGGGGGGGGCAGGCGCGTGGGTTCACTTGAATAGCAAGGTCGTCTATTGCTTTTTTTTCTCCTTTTCTTTTTTAAGATGATCCCCTCTCCATGTTCACGTTTTTTACCTTTATCCCCTTATCCCCGTGACCACAAACTCCGTGGGAGGCTGGAGAATGACAAGTTATATTGTCATTCTTTAATCCTGGAACGCATGGTGTGTCACCTTTAGCTTTTAGACACTTTAAACCATAATTTTAAAGTTTATAGCTGTTATAGCTGATCTACAAGCTCATACTACTCAGCTATACGAGCTGAATCTTTGAATATATATATTCTTTCACGGCGAACATTTTTAACTCAAATCTTTGCTTCTGGTGGGTCTCTGGAACAAAATATTTTGAGATGGGGGTCCGTGGCAAAATACATTTTGAGGGTCCTTGACATGAAAGAGTTTGAGCACCACTGATATACTGTAGAAACATTCAGTCAGGATTTAAAAAGGCATTTAGTGGAATCTGGTCTCGGGTCTTACTGGGTTAATTTACCTGATTATATCCTCAATCCCGTTAGAGGACAGGACCAATCATTACACCAAACCAACTCAGGGAAATGGCGGTGGGGGAGGGGAGTGAGTCACAGCCAGCAGAAGGGAGAGGAGAGGAGAGGAGAGGAGAGGAGAGGAGAGGAGAGGAGAGGAGAGGAGAGGAGAGGAGAGGAGAGGAGAGGAGAGGAGAGGAGAGGAGGAGAGAAAGGGAGAGTAAACTTGGGTGAAGCTAAGATGGCTTCAACCACTGGCAAGTTGTGGATATACGACGAGATGAAAGGCGGGAAGAGGAGGAGGAGATGAGAAGCATGCAGGGGGGAAGGAGGGTAAATCGGAGTGGAGGAGAGAGAGAGAGAGAGAGAGAGAGAGAGAGAGAGAGAGAGAGAGAGAGAGAGAGAGAGAGAGAGAGAGAGAGAGAGAGAGAGAGACAGAGAGAGAGACAGAGAGAGAGACAGAGAGAGAGACAGAGAGAGAGAGAGAGAGACAGAGAGAGAGGTCCATAAGCCCCCTGGATGATGAGAGAGAGAGAGAGAGAGAGAGAGAGAGAGAGAGAGAGAGCGTCTGACTCTCCCAGGACAGATTTGACAGGTTTCAGAAGTGGGGGAGCCTCCAGCTATAGAAGTGTCTGCCTCGCACCCTTAGGAACTATACAGCTGCAGTGCCGAGGAGGCCTGGTGTGGAAATTGTGATTGGGAATATGTGCTTAAGACAAACAAAACAGAAATATAAAGTGTGCCTGATGAAAGTCATGTGGGTGGTGGGTGGATGTGCGTGTGCGTGCGTGCGTGCATGCATGCATGCGTGTGTGCGTGCGTGCGTGCATGCATGCATGCGTGCGTGCGTGCGTGCGTGCGTGCGTGCGTGCGTGGGTTTTTTCTTTTCACTTATATCACAGCATGCAATGGAAAGTTACAAAACTACAGGAATTCTGTGCGTTCAAATTCACAGGAGTGTGTTTAATTAGTTGCCTCTGCATGCCCCTGCCTACCTGACATGTCATTTTTACTTTTGTTTTGGGAACATAAAACAATATTCCATCCATTGATCCTGTGTAATAATAAGTAATGCCTGTAGTAATATTGTAAGCTATTCTCTGAAATCAGCTCGCACGCGATAAATCACTCGCCTGCATCACCCCACACCCCACTGCATTGTGAACGATCATTTGTCAAGTATTTACTTGACAAATAAATAAACGAAAGGGGGGAGGGGGGGCTCAGTCCCCGCCTCCCTGCACACAAACAGCTTAGTAGTTGGTGCAGCAGCACAGCAGCCTGCAGAGAGTATACCGCCCTGCCAAAATAAAGATGAGCTGGGGCCTGTTGTAAAGGAGACGTCTGCCACGGGACGGCCCCTGAGATCTAATCAGAGGGCTTAATATCCCCCACAGCGAGGAGACCTTGGCCCCTCAGCCCCCTCAGCACCGACACCCCCGACGCCCAACCCCGGCTCAGGGCTGCACTCTCTGGCTCCACAGCCAACAAACTCCACAAAGTTTCTCTCTCTCTCTCTCTCTCCTCTCTCTCTCTCTCTCTCTCTCTCCTCTCTCTCTCTCTCTCTCTCCTCTCTCCTCTCTTTCTATTTCTCTCTCTCTCCTCTCTCCTCTCTTTCTATCTCTCTCTCTCTCTCTCTCTCTCTCTCTCTCTCTCTCTCTCTCTCTCTCTCTCCTCTCTCCTCTCTTTCTATTTCTCTCTCTCTCCTCTCTCCTCTCTCTCTCTCTCTCTCTCTCTCTCTCTCTCTCTCTCTCTCTCTCTCTCTCTCTCTCTCTCTCTCTCTCTCTCTCTCTCTCTCTCTCTCTCTCTCTCCCCCTCTCTCCCTCTCTCTCATATTCTCTGTCTCAACAGGGATATTGCCACACTGGCCAGTCAGTACAGTGATTCTGTTAGGATGTTAGGAGGTGATTCTGGGTTATTACTTCCCCCTGTCTTCTCTGCGTCATTCCAATGTGTAACACTGTTGCGCAAAGACCCGCCAACCCGCCTGCCTCTGATTGGTCTACCGACACCGCCCGTCTTTGCTAGGTGGTACCTCTTTAGCTCCCGTGAATGGGCATGGCAAAGAGGCACGTCTCATGTTTGTTTGTATGTACAGTACCCTATACAGTAGTATACAGGTATATGCATGTTATGTTTTCCCTGCATGCATATTCAGTAAATCCAAACTATACTTTAACACTGACTTACAAAGGAATATATCGAAATATGAACTAATATAACTAACACTGTGACTTTATAACAAATTAACCCATTGAGACCTGAGACAAGATTCTACAAATGTCTTCTAAATCAGTCAGACAGTTTTTCCCTGAAAAACCTATGTTTCTCTATTAGTCGTTCTCAAACTATTTCATATCAAGGCCCCGAAAATAATATGTATTCGGCCGCCGACCCCCCATCTGAAAATATGTTGTTCCAGAAACCTCCCCAGAAGCAAAGATTTGCGCCACGTTTTCATGCTTTTTCAATAGCTAAAGTTTATTTGTCATCAAAGTTTTTTAATGATTTTCAATAAAGCATACAAATAGCTAAAGTTTAAAATAATGGTTAAAGTGGTTCAAAGCTAAGGTGACACAGATGCCTTTACAGATCTTAATGGTATAGTATATTATATAGTGTGTGCACTTTACATTGTAAATGGCTAAATATAACCCAGACCCCATCTTACATTAGGCCTAATAAGATGTAGTTGAATCTTTTAAATCTATATTTTTTCATCAGAGGTTTTATATTACCCCCATGACTTCCACCCTCTATGACTATTAATGGGTCTAACTATATTCAGGAATTGTGCTGCTGTAAGGCAAGTGCATTTTAGGCCCTGGCACTTTGCCCACTAGGCTTTCAGCAGCCATTGTGTCCACTTAATATGCGTACAGAATGAATGAATGCTGAGCTATGAATGGTAGCCACAGATGCTTATAGCTGATGCAACATTCCTCTTGTTAGTTTTGGATCAGATGGACGTGTAAGCAGCGAGGAACAGAGCAAACCGTGACACCTCAGTGGTGTGTGTACTGTAGGCCTATTGTACAGGATTCTAAAGGCCCCCTCCCAAGTCTCAAATCCATTTTTATTTTCGCTGCATTGACTTTTTCCTTCTCCAGCCAAAGACTTAATGAAGGCTCCCTGCAGCTGGCATGACCTGCTTCTGTAGGGTGTACTGTATGCAGACAAAACATTATTGTCTGCTATGCTGCTTATTTATTTATTTTATTTTTCTTCATTGTCACCGAAAAACAAAGATTTTTTAATTTCCCAGACTAAGAATTGAAATGCCCCATTAGCGGCCCCTAGAGGCCATGTTGTTTCTCACATCCCAAATCAGAACAATTTACAATTTAGGCATTTAGCAGACGCTCTCAATAAGAGCCACTTACAGTAAGCAAGAACAAAACATGGTAATACATTAAATACATAAAAATAGTCTTCATGAATCATACGTAAGCTAACAGTGGAATATCTGAGAGTGCCATGTCTACATCTAATTTAGTTGAGCCTTTGCATCAAGTTGTTTGGGCCAACCAATGTTGCCATCCTTAGACCTCTGTGCTCTCACTAGTGGAGATAAAGAATGATTTACAAATAGTTTGACAACTTGGCCTTAGAGTGGCAGTAGAGGAAAGGTAATGAGGATACTCAAATGGTTAGGGTTCATCCACTAGGAAGCATGCATGTGATCAGTGAGTTTTAAGGCAAGCCCATTAGATTAGGAGATATCTTGTGTGGAATCTGACCTAATGGTAGCACTAGACCAGAGCAAATGCAGAGCGGTCACCAAAATCAATAGGGGTTTATCATCTCAGGAGAAAGTACGTGCACATTAAATTCCATGGCAATCCAGCCTCTAGCTAAGATATACTGTTAAGGACTAAAGTGTTGGATGGACAACGTTATAAATAGTGGAATGGATCCTCATGCTTAATTTAATTTACTAGTCCTTACCCGTTGTGAGATATTTGCCCCCCCCCCCCTTGTGGCCGTGAAGGGTACTGCGCCCGGGTGCGTTTGTAATTGACTAATACATTAATTAATAATCATTAATGTGTCAAATCGAAAAAAGGGCTTCGTTACGCCCTCCATATTAATATGGTCAATGCCTGTGTGAAAAGTGGGACTGATTGGTGCAGGCAGTAAGGAGTTACGGCACTGTTTCTGACAGACACACACACACACACACACACACACACACACACACACACACACACACACACACACATAATTCAGACATTGTTAGAATTATAGTATGATGATGATGATGATGATACTTTGTTGCACGCCATTTTTGCATACCAGAAACTGTTGCAAACGTTGCATGTTTTTTCATATAATCCTAACCGTGTGAGTAAAGTGTCGTACTACTGTATCTACCGATGTGTTTCTCTCCGTCCAAAATGTTAAACTAATGCCCAGTGTGCCACGGTATTATATAGCTGTTTAGTCCTTTCTGTTTAACAGAGACAGGCGTCACAGAGGAATTAGCAGTCAGCCGGCATAGTTCCACTGCTGGTGATCTAAACTTTCATTTCCCAGATCACAGTGTGGCAGGCATCCATTTTGCCACGGCGGCAGTGAGTCTCGCGCGTATACCACGACCACAATAATTAATATCAGCACCCTCAGGTGTGCCCAAATTGGGACACGTTAATGTGACTGGGGGGCCCCTTGAGGGGCGCAGTCGGTGTGGCGTTGCAGCAGGGACCCTCAAAGTGCTCCCTGCCAACAGACAACCTCACCTTTTGCGTTTTTTTCCCCCTGCTCTCCCAATGGCCCTGTGGTGCACACATTAGAAGAAAAGTTATTTTGAGCTGTAAGAAATTCAAATGAAGCCCCCACACGCTAACTTTTCCAGAGCATCCAGACCTTTGAGATTAGACAGCCGTCCTTTAAAGCACAAGGGTCCGGGGATAACAAACGGCACGTTTGAAGTGCTCCTCAGAGAACTTGGAGAGAGTACACACACACACACACACACACACACACACACACACACACACACACACACACGTACACTTAAAACAGACGCCCTCGCATCCCCCTAGCTTTCCAGTAGTGTGGACCTTGGCTTAATTAAATCACAAATGTATGGTATATGTTTTTAAGTGCCAGCGTCGAGTTGTGTGTGTTT
The DNA here is from genome assembly GCF_964188405.1 of Protomyctophum parallelum. Taxonomy (NCBI): domain Eukaryota; kingdom Metazoa; phylum Chordata; class Actinopteri; order Myctophiformes; family Myctophidae; genus Protomyctophum; species Protomyctophum parallelum. Next base: position 27,623,796 of record NC_139709.1, on the reverse strand, counting down.
ATGTGATAGTGAATGTAGTCTGAGTCTGCATAAATAAGTAGTGCAACAGCATGAATATTTATATTGTCAATATAATTAGCGACGTAGACTAATGGAGGCCATGTTTTGCACTTGAAGCCATGCCAATTTTTTTGTGGTTTGTTTATTTTCTGGCTTGTTGTCCCAGCAGTAGGCTAAATAAGGAACATCATTATTCCCAAAACATTATGCATTCAGCTAGCTGTGTTAGTGCCACGCAATATGACCACTCCAGTGGCACGGCCGATATACAAGTTCTGCCTTTCTTTCCTTTTTTCCCCCCCAATTATAATGATGTTTTTATTGTTAATAGCAACATTCATTTGTTCCTAATTAAGTCATTTTCCTTGCCATTTGACAAGGCAAACGGCAATTGCAATTAGGGTTTTTGCCTTTATTCCGTTAATACGAGTCGCCAGATCATGGTCTATTTTAATAACCACAACAGCAGGGAGCATTCCACGAGTCCAAGCATAATGTGATGATTATTATTCAGACCTATACGGTAACAATCTCCATGTCTCTCTCTCTCTCTTGTGTTTGTGTGGTCTCGTGTGTGTGTGTGTGTGTGTGTGTGTGTGTGTGTGTGCAGTGTTTGTCCAGGCCAGCAAGCTCCAGCAACACATCTTCTCTGCCCACGGCCAGGAGGACAAGATCTACGACTGCTCACCGTGCCCGCAGAAGTTCTTTTTCCAGACAGAGCTACAGGTGAGCCTGAGGGGGGTCCGAGGGGGGGGGGGGGCACAACAGGGTGCAAATAGGTTCCAACAGCGAGTGGGTGACAGCTTGGTCACACGTGACCACTCAACAAACCGCATGCGGCAAACCACACTTTTAATGTTTTGTTTTTTTTTGCTTTCACCTTTATTTTTATATATCTTTTTATAAAGGGATTGACAGTAGGCTGACAGTAAAAGGGGAGAGTAATGGTGGGGGGTGGGGGGGGTGACATGCAGTAAAGGCAGTCGTGATCGGGAGTCGAACCCGCGTCACACTGCCAGACTGGATTACCAGCCAAGGTGCCTGGACCGCTGAGCCACGGCCCAGGCCAAACAAACCACACATTCGACGGTGCCCTCCTCCTCCTGTCAATCCCGTTTGGGACGGGAGACTCACAGAAGGAATTATTTCAGTCCAGTTTTTCCAAAACTCATTTGTGATGTTGCAGATATGATATGATTTGATTTGCTTATTAGACCAGCGGAGCACTAAAATATCTGGAATTAGGGGATTAGCGGGATGCTCGTTTTTGAAGGGGTAATTACATACAGTATACGGACGGTGGTACGGAGGCAAAAGAAGAGTCAATATGGCTGCATCTCGTACTCTAATCACAGAGGAGGCCTCATGGCTAAATGTGAGCTCTGTCCCTCCGGGAGGGAGGCCATATCTGCCCTTCAACAAAGTTAGCAGTTGGACTTATGAACTCGCAATGTTAGAGAGATAATCCATTTTCCAGCAATCTCTTTCTCCAGTCCTTGGAGAGCCTGGAAAAAAAATGAAACAGACCTTATTATATTATTTCAGACTGGTGGTGTTTTCAAGCAGCACTGTTGTGTTTGGGGGATTCTCTCTACCTTACACATGGCTTTTCTCATATACGGGGTCCCTTTTGTGTTGCCTTGTAACTGTGGGACATTAAAATGTGAGTGGTATAAGCACCTTGTGCAATCCAATCACTGAAATTATTAATGTTTGTGTGCGCCGAGCGGAGCCAGTGACTGACCATTATACGACTCTGAGTGAAACTATCTGAAACTTGGATTCGCAACACCACTGATGGAAAGTGCCTAAGTATATTTACTCAAGTACTTATAAGCACAACTTTGAGGTACATTGACTTTGAGTATTTCCATTTTCTTATACTTTAAACTCCTCTTCGGCTGCATCTCAGAGGCAAATGTTGCACTCTTTTCTTTGTTTTTATTCCAAAAGTTTTCTTTAAGATATTTTTTTGCGGCTTACGCCTTTTATTAGTTTTTGAAGGGACAGACAGTAGGCTGACAGGAAACGGGAGAGAGATGGGGGAAGACATGCAGTAAAGGCCGTGTCAGGCTCGGGAGTCGAATGAGCGGCACACTGCGACTGGATTACCAGTCGGGTGCCCAGATGGTTACGCCACCGCCTGGGCCAAATGTTGCACTTTTTTCTCCACTATAATTCTTTGAAAACGTACTAGTTACTTTGCAGATTCTGATTTTGATTATAATCGCAAAGCATGCTTTAACCACTTTAACGGCGATATCTTATATTCACGCTATTCGAAAATAGCTGATCCACAAGCTCACAACGTGTCGCGATGAGGCGCTTTGTGAGCTTGTAGATCAGCTATTTTTGGTCTGACTTTTGGCCAATACTTTAGTACTTTTACTCAGGTGAAATGTACACATACAGGAAGTCGTGAACTTCACCTCGTAGCAAAGTAATGTTTTTATATTGCGGCATTGCCGCTTTTACTTTTGACATCCCGAGTACTTCTTCCAACGCCGCTGAGCAACACGGTGTTATTATTAGCACCTAGGCGGAGAGGAGAGGAGAGGCAGCGTCCAGGGCTTTAGCTGCCCATTGATCGGCAAGAGATTTTCATATTGAGATTCAGCTTGTAAACACGCCGGCCTGCCAGGAGGAAGGTGAATGTGATCATTATCCACCGGTCATTTGAGCATCACTACCATGAATAAAACAAGTCCTGAACCAACCAACGAACATATACAGCTCCACCATGGAGAAAGCTATTAGCAAGCCATGTTTATCCCATTTTGGACTGAGGTCGATTAAAAAAAAGGCTTCTAAATCCTAACATTTTTCTGAAAAACCTATGTTTCCATGTCAGTGGTGCTCAACCTTTTTCATGTCAAGGACCCCCAGAATTATCTCTACTGGGCCACAGACCCCCATCTCAAAATATGTAGTTCCAGGAACCCGCCCAGAAGCCGATATTTTAGTTAAAAATGTTCACTATTTTCCAATAGCTAAAGTAGAACAGAATGCTTAAAACACCAACAGGGGTTGCCGCCCAGAATGGGTTATCCTCCAAACTGCCAACGTCGAGTCTCGATCTCGTCCGTGCCAAGGCCTTCTGTTTATCACATTCCCGTCTCTCATCGGTACGAGTGTTCTCTAGCCAGCGTTGTTACAGAGATACCTGTAAACAATCTCAAATAACCTGGGGATGTTTTCCTACTTTTTGTTTTAGCTTTTTGTCTGTCTGACATTTTTCGGGGGGGAATGAAGTGATCTCTCCAACCTCCCCGAGGTGCTGTTTCATGCATGATTATTTTGTTTTACACTTCTCTGTGAAGAGACAAGAGCAGAACATGAAAGACCTCATGGCACTTTGTTGTGAAACAGGGTGTTATGAAAGGAGAGCAGGCTCGAGCTTTGGGGGATTAGAAGATGATCATTATGCTTAACCTGTGCCATGCTCTAAAGTTAGTCCCGGGTGAAACTTAACACACACGCTTACTCTACAGTCAGTCACACACGTAGGTCCAACCCAGGGGGGCAGTCAGCCAGATATTTCGTGAAGCCTCATTTGAAATCGGTAGTTCATATAATGGCCTGTTGTGGCGCTGGACCGGACCCAAAAAGCCCCATAGCTCCATAGAGGCCCATGTATTTTGGCCCAACTTCACCTAGACTGTATTACCTTAATAAACATGGTCATGAATACTTTCTTCTTCCAGTCACTAGTTTAAAGTCTCATTTCTAATGTCATAATATTCTTTTTGGAAAATTATGGTCCCATTAATTAAAAAAATGACCATAAAGAAAAAAACCCATCGCGTATGTTCTGAGGGGCGTGGCTACCATTACAGTCTATGATCGGGATTCTCCTCCCACTCGAGTCAAAATAAAAACCAACGGAGAAGAAGGGGGGAAGTCCCGCCTCGTTGTCTGGGCAGCCAATGACCAGCTGGTATACAAAACGGAGCCAGCCAATGGCCAGCTGGTACCAAAGATGGCGACTTACATCAGGAATTAGCATATTATTACAGGCTTCATTTTACGTTCATGTTAGACCCGGGGAACGCTTTGTCCATATTTTTTACAGTCTATGGTCCAACCACACACATTCAGATGTTTGCAAAGATTATACTGTACATTCCCAAGTAGAAAAGGGGGTGCTATTCCGAGAGCGCATTATTCCTACCAGGCTGGGTTGCCAAAAACCCAGAGCTGTGTAAAGTCGTGGGTTGCCTAAAACCCAGAGCTGTGTAAAGTCATGGGTTGCCTAAAACCCAGAGCCGTGTAAAGTCGTGGGTCGCAGCTGTCAGGATCCGAGGAGGAAGCTGCGGGGGGGGAGAATAGCGTTTCTACGACAGACTCTTCCCATATATCGTTGCCTCTGCGGGCAGAAGTGGAAGAGCTTTTTTTATAGAGCCCCATCGACATTATGATTCTAATTTGGGATTGATAGGACAATGCGTTTTGAGGTTTTTTTGTTGTCATTCTTTTTTTGAAATAGGCCCCTTCGGCCAACTTTGGAAGCCAAGTAAGTAAGTAAGTAAGTCAGAGAGGCTTATTGTCGGTATCAGCCAGGGTGTGGGAGTCTATCCCCGTTTCAATGAGCTATAGACCTCTGGGAGAGGGATTGCTGAGGTGGAGCGCCACACCTACCATCAGGTTCCAGTACTTTCCGCACGACATCAAGCCGTGCTCCTCATAATGCTGAGTTGACCATGACCTTGATGGTGAGCTACTGAGCTACCCGGACACTTATTGGAAGCCAATTATAGCCAATTGAAATGGAATATGAAAGATCAGCATGATGCATGTTTATCAGATGACGGGGATGTGGAACATGATGCGATCGTGCTCCTGTCACTTCCAGCACTCGTTAAGATCAGATGACTCCAGGGATGGACTGATTCTGGAGGAGTATAGTGTCAAAAAGTATGTTTTTCGGAAAATACAAAATAGCCTAATAACATTTTGATTGTACAACCTACTGTTCAAGAGTGATATGCCAAAATGTAAAGTGCGCTGGTATTGCACCACCATGAGGCAAATTTAAAAAGAATTGGAGTTTCCTCCTTGGCCTACTGGCAACGCACACTAAAAGTTGATGTTGATGTTGATTGGTCAAACACTTTCTAAGAACAGTGTCCAAAAAAACAGGCCTTCCAGCGTGGCAGAGTTAATAAACTCCATATTGTAATTGTACAGATAGTTAGTTGATTACTTAGACGTTAGCTACAGTATGTGTGTGTTTGTTTTATTTCATAACCCTGTTCCCTAAGAGTGATTTATTGGTGCACCTAAAATAGACAATCTACAAGCTCTACAAGCCAAGCTATACACATGCTCTGTGCATTAACACGGCACTCAACCCAGTATAAATCAGGGCTCATCGTGAATCTGAATCGTCTACGGATGCTTCACCTGTACTGTACATCTGCAGTGAAATGCTTCACCTGTACTGTACATCTGCAGTGAAATGCTTCACCTGTACTGTACATCTGCAGTGAAATGCTTCACCTGTACTGTACATCTGCAGTGAAATGCTTCACCTGTACTGTACATCTGCAGTGAAATGCTTCACCTGTACTGTACATCTGCAGTGAAATGCTTCACCTGTACTGTACATCTGCAGTGAAATGCTTCACCTGTACTGTACATCTGCAGTGAAATGCTTCACCTGTACTTGTACTGTTCGTGAAAGTCATCCCATGGACCTCAGGTTGGATGGAGCATCATAAGACCATCATTATGCTCAACCTGTGCCATGCTCTAGTCTAAAGGCGGTCCCGGGTGGAAACTAACACACACGCTTACTCTATAGCTGGGATCGAGTCCTCCTGTTTAATTTGTTTTATCTCTCATTTATTTATAATAGTTTTCGTGTATAGCTTTTTTGTTTGTTTGTTTGCGCTCGGCTGTCTTTCCAGCGCATCACACTTCAAAATGTCTCGCTGACAGACACACGCCGCCGTTTGTCAGTCTGTCTGAAGTGGAGTTGTCTTCCAGGAGAGTGCATGCCCCCGCCCCCCCGCCCCTGCCCTCCCCCTCCCCCCGCCCTCTCCCTATAGCAGCTCTTGAGTTTTGGAGTTTCTTCTCCCCCATTTCTCCCTGACACTCACACGTGGCTACCTGGGTTCCTCATCTCTCACAGTAGTCGGAGGGGTCAAAGGGCCAGTGCAAGCTGGGGAGAAGGAACCGGCGGAGGGAGGGAGGGAGGGAGGGAGGGGGGGGGGGGGGGGGGGGAGAGGGGGAGAGAGAGAGAGCTGCCATGGCAGGTAAAGGGAAGCAGGAACAATATTTTATTAATTTGCCGCTGAGATCCTGAAACAGACCAAAGTCTGTGACAGGTATCCAAGCGCACCCCTTCACACCCCATCCTCCCATCGCTACCACCCCCCCCCCACCACCACCACCACCCCTACTCCCTCCCCTCCCCTCCCCTCCCCACCCACATGAACTCTACCCTGTGAGGGGCTAGCCAATTTTCGCCAGCCTGTCGAAATGGATGATGGGAGAGCATCCGTCTAATCAGCCCTCCTAGGACCCCCTGCCCGGCTGCCCCCCCCCCTCGGACCAGCCTAGATTGACTGACTCCTGGGCCGGTGTGTGTGCCCCAGAATCTGGAGTCCAAAGGAGAATAGAAAAATAGTCTCTCTCGTCCCCCTTTTTTCTATCTCTGTCTTTTTCTCTCTCTCTCAACCCCCTCCTCCCACACACACACACACACACACAGAGCTCCCCCTCCCTCCCTCCCTGTGCCTTCCCCCTCTCACCCCATTAAAAGATGGAGTACAGTCTAGATATTTCATGAGGTGCTGATGGTCAGGGCAAACAGTTCAGTGTTTGTGCTAACAGGGCTAGCTGTGCGCTGCGCCTCCTGACCCCGCCTCCCACAGCCCACCCTCCGAGCAGCCAGCTATAGAGATGGAGCTTCACACTCTCCTCCCGCCCAAATAAGATGCACTGTGCTCTCATTTTAAAAACAGCTTCTGTGTCTCTCTCTCTCTATCTCCGCTCCCCTGTGTGTGTGTGTGTGTGTGTGTGTGTGTGTGTGTGTGTGTGTGTGTGTGTGTGTGTGTGTGTGTGTGTGTGTGTGTGTGTGTGTGTGTGTGTGTGTGTGTGTGTGTGTGTGTGTGTGTGTGTGTGTGTGTGTGTGTGTGTGTGTGTGTGTGTGTGTGTGTGTGTGTGTGTGTGTGTGTGTGTGTGTGTGTGTGTGTGTGTGTGTGTGTGAGAGAGAGAGAAAAAAACTTCCTGGGTTTCTGCACTCTACGATGTGAAACCAGTTCATAAAGTTTGGTTAGTTTTTGTTTTTATTGTTTGTTTTGTTTTTGTATTTTCTTTCTTTCTTTTTTTTGCATTGACTTCTGAGACGGTAGCTTGTTGTACCATGGGAGAAACGGAGCCACTGACGATGTTACTACAGGCTGGATTAATTATCCAGATTCATTAACTGATGGTTGCGCACAGTATTAGCCACGGCTTAAATCTGACATTTATGTGTCTGCAGTTCATTTACGAGGATCGAGGCACATAAGTCCAGCTCATCATTCCTCCGCGAGAGATATACTCGTATACCCGTGGCGTGCGATTGGAGGATTCTCTCCCAATGACTCCGGTTTCCTCCTAAGACAAAGACAATGCCACTGAATTTGTACAACAGTGCAGATGACATTTTGAGCATGAGATTCCCTTGTTGCTTTTGAGCTGAGTGAGTGAGTGTCTTTTTCTTTTTCCCTTTTATTTCAAATTCCATCCACCGCTTTCATTATCATTCCTTGGTTTCTATATCAGTGGTTCTCAAACTAATGTCAAGGACCCCCAGAATGATACAGCATATATGCTGTTCCAGGGATCCCCCAGGAGCAAACATTTGAGTTAAAAGAATATATAGAAGAATATATATTCAAAGATCTGCGCCACATTTTCACGATTTTTCAAAAATAGCAGATTCACAAGCTCACTCAGTGTCGCGCTATGAGCTTTTCAACCGCTATAAAGTTTAAAATAATGGTTAATGTAGTTAAAAGCTACTGTATAAGGCGACACAGATTGGAAATGGGTTAATTGGAGTGTCTTTTCTAAGGATTCCTTCCTTTTTCGAAGCTCCCCGGTCTTGATGAGTGCCGGACGTGACAGGAGCACGATCGCCGCATCATGTTCCACGTCCCCCCCGTGCGAACGAAAGTCTCCTCTCCCTGCATGATGGCTATTATTGCCAAGCTGTGGACAATTTGGGTATTTTAATTAAGCGCATTTGTCGGCCGCCTTGTCGCGAGGTCGGCGTAAACAATGTGAGGTAAATTTATATATATATTATTTTTAAGATTATTTTTTGGGGCGTTTTTGCCTTTATTGATAGCTGGGTACCGTAATTAGACAGGAAAGGGGGAGATGGGCGGAAAGACATGCGGCAAAGGCCGACGTCTCGGGACTCGAACCCACGGCACGCCGTTAGGCTGAGATTACCGGCCTAGGTGCCTGGACCGCTCAGCCGTGGCCCAGGCCGTAAATTTAAACCAGCAAATATGTGCTATAAAATATACATTAGTGCATGATTCTATGTGCTATAAAATACATTGGTGCATGGTTCTATGTGCTATAAAATACATTAGTGCATGGTTCTATATGTGCTATAAAATACATTGGTGCATGGTTCTATGTGCTATAAAATACATTAGTGCATGGTTCTATGTGCTATAAAATACATTAGTGCATGGTTCTATGTGCTATAAAATACATTAGTGCATGGTTCTATGTGCTATAAAATACATTAGTGCATGGTTCTATGTGCTATAAAATACATTAGTGCATGGTTCTATATGTGCTATAAAATACATTAGTGCATGGTTCTATGTGCTATAAAATACATTAGTGCATGGTTCTATATGTGCTATAAAATACATTAGTGCATGGTTCTATATGTGCTATAAAATACATTAGTGCATGGTTCTATGTGCTATAAAATACATTAGTGCATGGTTCTATATGTGCTATAAAATACATTAGTGCATGGTTCTATATGTGCTATAAAATACATTAGTGCATGGTTCTATATGTGCTATAAAATACATTAGTGCATGGTTCTATATGTGCTATAAAATACATTAGTGCATGGTTCTATATGTGCTATAAAATACATTAGTGCATGGTTCTATGTGCTATAAAATACATTAGTGCATGGTTCTATGTGCTATAAAATACATTAGTGCATGGTTCTATGTGCTATAAAATACATTAGTGCATGGTTCTATGTGCTATAAAATACATTAGTGCATGGTTCTATGTGCTATAAAATACATTAGTGCATGGTTCTATGTGCTATAAAGTACATTAGTGCATGGTTCTATGTGCTATAAAATACATTAGTGGTTCTCCAACTTTGTGCCACGAGACAAGTCCAGGTGTTCTGTGGGATTTTAGACCCTGGCAGTCCTGGCAAAAAATGGGAAAGCATTTAAAAACATTATATGTTTTTTTCTAAAACGGCAGCTTCAGAAGTTCACAATGCATCACAACACGCAAACATGTAGATCAGCTGTTTTCATTATTTGTTCATTTCTTTTTCATTTCATTTTTAAATTGAAAACCTTTTCACGAATTTTCCCAAAACCGCTCAAATATCCAGTCTACCAGACCACAGCCTGTCACATTGTGAGCTTGTAGAGCTGCTGCTAGTATGAATACAGATTTTTACTTGCCGATTGGTGTGACTTGGGCACAAATATTTATTGCAATATGCCCCAGCCAATGCTCTTTGCCCCAAACGTGTCACAGGAAGTTAAATCTAGGTTTGTTTGGCCCCGTGTGGCTCTCAACCACCTCACTCTGTGTGAATATCGTGATGAGCAAGTATATGACAGCTTCTCATGCTTTTGAAAGCGGCTTTTCCCCCCCTTTTAAATGAATCTGTTGTGTGCTTAATCACCCCAGGTGTTCATAATGCTGTCACCCATAAATAGAAAAGCCGTGTTAGAAATATGAAAGAACAATGAAATGAATTAAAAGAACAAACCCTGTGAGATGCCATCATTAATATTTAAGCGTGTTTATAATGATGTACAGACATTATACGAACACAGCTTTGCACTGTAAAAGAGGACGTAAACATACTTTAGATGGCTTGCGATGTAACACAGTTTGTGGTGCTCTAGTTTTGCAGGTGGATCAGAATTAGACAGGCTGACAGACCTAATGATCCTAGGAGGATATCGCGTCATTCACGCGCGTGTGCGAAAGCATGTTTGTTTATGCATGTGTGTGTGTGTGTGTGCATATGTGTGTGTATTCACGTTTGTTTATGCATATAGTGTGTGCGTGTGGTGTACTGTATGTATTAGTCTTTCTTTGTCTCCGTCTCTCCCAGGGTCTGATGTGTGCATGCAAACACATTGTCTGGAGGGAGACATGACAAAAACTCCCAGAAGCCTTTGAGTTCTTTCTTCCTCCTCTGTTAACGCCACTGGGGAAAGTTAAATCCAAACAAAGAGGCGCTAGTGCTCGCTATGCCACGGTATACGATCCATCATTGGATGTCTCCCTCAAACATGTGTTTCTTCTTAACGTTTTTATCGCAGACGTATTCTGCTAACTTTGATAAATACCCGTCACACGACGAACTCTTTCCAGGAAACCCGGGTCCTAGCACCGTGCCTGTCGTCAACAGAACCCGGGTCCTAGCGCCGTGCCTGTCGTCGACAGAACCCAGGTCCTAGCGCCGTGCCTGTCGTCGACAGAACCCAGGTCCTAGCGCTGTGCCTGTCGTCGACAGAACCCAGGTCCTAGCGCCGTGCCTGTCGTCGACAGAACCCGGGGTTTGTGTTGACCAATTATGCTCTTGTTGTTTATACAGTACAGTGCGGAGGCCAGAAATGAGTTCGCATTATCGTCAACCCTCTCCAATTTCATTTTCAAACATATTTCCAGAGAGCAATTAAACACTTCAGCTTAAAATATGATGTTTAAAACGACACCAATTGTGGACTATACTTAGATGATAATATTCGTACTCGCTCTTCCGTTCAGTGGGTGAACCTGAACGAGCTCCCTGATTTACACTCCAGTTGCGCGACGCACCCTTGAAAACTAAGTATTCAGACGCGCGAGTTCTTGAAGAAGACTATCTGGCAGTGAGGGAGGGAGGGAGGGAGAGAGAGAGAGAGAGGGCCCGGCTCCGTAGCGTCACTAGTCAAAGTCTGTCCCCGACTGAAGTGGTTAAATGTGAGAGTAATTGTGTTTTGTTTCTGGGACTGACATGTGGAGCCCCATGGACCCCATCTCCCTCCCAGTGACAGGCAAAGTATCCTCCCCCCTCGCTCTGTCTAATTAGAGGATGTAGCCCAGGGCTCGCGTCCCGCCAAGACCCATCCCCCTCCCAAGATGGCTCCCTTAAGAAACCCCTTAATTGGGTTCTTTAGTCATAGTCTTCATTTTAGTGGGAAAGGCATCTGTGTGCTGTTGCTATCACCTCAGAATACTGTTTGCATCGTTCTCTCTCTCTCTGTATGTCTCCCTCTCTCGTCTGGCTTTCCTCTCTCCCTTCTCCATCGCTTTCCCTTGTTCTCTCCCTCACCCCCCCCCCCCCCCCCCTCCCTCCCTCCCTCCCCTCGTGCACTCTCTCTCCTCACTTAATGAGGCCCCATAATAACACAGCAGTTGTGCAGTTGTTTTGCTACCTCAGTCAAACAGCAGGATCACTGCAGAGTGTGTTTCTAGCACCATCCACTTGTCTACTTAGACAGGGTAATGAGTATCATTTGGCGGGAACAAAGCACCAGCCCACAAAAAGAAAGGGCGTTTCGTTCCGTTGTCTGTATTTACACCCCAGAAGGAAGTAGATCTATCTGTGTAGTTAGTTGGCATGGGTGTCTTATCAAAGCATTCCACGTCGAAGCATCGGAAAGGTTATTGATTTGATACAGCTTCACAACAACAATGTGGCTTGCTAAAAGAAACATACACAGTACTGTTATCGTCAACCCCACCCCAAGTCTAGTGCCATTTCTGTACCGTACCGTACCGTACCGCACCGTACGTCCACGGTTCCCCCGACGCCCCCTCTTCAAACAAGACATGTCTGTTACCAAGGAAACCATGGCCGGTTGTAGCAAAACAGTGTTTGGGGTCAACCCTCCCTACGGCCTGATAAGTGTTGACTGTGGAGAATGCCAGCTGCTGTATTATTTATTTATTTGATTGTGCTTCTTCATTGGCTAAACTGGCCAGCAGTAAGCCTGGCCCGAGGCCAAAGCAGGGAGGACTACTCCCTCAGTGGACTGGTCAACGGCATAGGAATGCACACAGGGAAGACCGGGTCGATACTGTGCCTGCGTTCGACTCGCCATTACACTGTCAAATCCCTCCGAGTGTTCATTTAAGGCTGTGATCCCCAGGTTTCGTGTCCTACCTGGGATTTGAATCCAGGTCCCACCTCATGGGAGACCAAATTTCCACTGCTCTTAATAAATGGAAGCCCTGTTTGACCAGGGGGATAGTGTGCATAATGACCTTCAGGCAGACCTACACTTATTATCAGTTTGCACAGAGACAGAAATTGTCACAAATCAAACGTTTTAACTCAAAGTAACGTGAACTGAATTGAGGTATAGACAAATGGCCATTTGGAGGGCATTTTGAATCATTGGTACCATAATGGTAGTGTAGTTGTTCAATTCCTGGTGTGTGTTGCGTAACGTTATGGGGACCACGGCCCACGTCATCTGGTTTCAGCATCATTCGGCTCTCGTTCCTTGATTAAGCTGACGACTGACCACTACAAGTGTGGTCAGTTCTCTCAACGTCTCTGTTGTTTTATGCATAGTGCCTCTGCCACTTCGCCACTGCAACTCGTTCGCTTCAGCTAGCTCGGTGGTTGGCTTGAGACGGCGGGCCTCTGTCGCTGTCTCGTCCATGGAGTTATATACAGAATAAGGTCTCGTCCATGGAGTTATATACAGAATAAGGCAGGGGTCCTCAACTAGAAATGATGAAGGTCCACAAATATTTTTTTGAATAAGTCCGGTCCCATGCACGGCGTCCATCGGAGAGCGGGGCTCTATGCCCCTTTAGTATGGTCAAGCCAAGCTTATACAAATCAGATCCCCTTCCAACCAACCAATAATGGGGTGCAGAGTGCAGGCCCGGAGTGGAACTCCAAATCCAAATCACACTGCGCCAGAATTTTGGGGGCCCTTGGGGGACATTTTGGGGGCCTTTGCAGCAATTTCACATGAGAAATGTACCATCTGATGTTATTTATATTATTAACTTCTTCCCCCCATTAACATAAGACACACAATGTAGTTGTGCTGCAGCAACACTGCCTGAATTGAATTGAAATTGACTGTGGCTGGCCTGGCCTGAGCTTAGGAGATATTTCTTTTTGCTGGCCTGACCTGATGCAAAAAAAGAAAAAAAAGCCTAGGGTCCGCAGAGAGGTGGTCCGCGGTCCGGTCGTGGACCGCGGTCCGCCAGTTGAGTACCCCTGGAATAAGGTCTCGTCCATGGAGTTATATACAGAATAAGGTCTCGTCCATGGAGTTATATACAGAATAAGGTCTCGTCCATGGAGTTATATACAGAATAAGGTCTCGTCCATGGAGTTATATACAGAATAAGGTCTCGTCCATGGAGTTATATACAGAATAAGGTCTCGTCCATGGAGTTAACAGAATAAGGTCTCGTCCATGGAGTTATTAACAGAATAAGGTCTAGTCCATGCAGTAGGTCTAGTCCGCAGTTGTTGTAGGCGAGAGGCACTTCCGCGTTGGCCACAGAAGTGTGGCGATTGTAGGATATATTTACAATGTTGTAACTCTGCCCCAAAAGGTAGGTCAGCAGACTCAAGCCTGCCATGAGCGTTAATATACCTAGTTTATGCTTTGTCATTTGACGGTGTCCCATACTGAACACACTGCAGCATATCCACAAGCTCACGACATGTCAAACATGACACATTGTGAGCATGTATGTCGCTATAGCATAAATCAGGGTTAAAAGGGAATTTCAATTTAAAACATTTCTGGGGTCGTTTTCACGTCTACTCATACTTTTGTGTGAAACCCAGAAAGTTCTTTAAGTTGCTTGATTCAATATTTGATATTCATTTGATCAGACACGCCCCCCCCCCCCCTCTCCTTTGTACATGTTATTAATATTGTCCTTCTAATGGATGGACAGACCTTTATTTTTCAATTAGTTATTTCATGCATGAACCTTATGGATTTCATGCATGGACTTAATGTACTCCTTGATGAAACATTACATTACAGAAAATAAATCCATAATGAAATCACTAATTGCAAAACGAACGTCTCCCCATTCATTAGATTAGAAGGTCAATATCAGTCACCAGAACCAGGTGTGTGACATGTGTTTTAAATGAGTCTAACATGGAGTTTGAAGTTGAATTTCAAAATACTGATGTCATACAGTCTAGACTAGAGAACAGATTCTCTGAGCATGAGCAAGAGATAAAGCGCAAGTGAAGCCTCCTTCCCACTTCCGTTTAGTTTTTACAGTCGCACAACAGTACCTTCTGATCCAGCGCTTTCCACTTCTGAAGCTTAGAAGCTCATTATTATCATTGCAGGTAGACGGGGATGGACATGCATTGGGCGTGGGCCAATCAGGGATGGACATGGTGCATTGGGTGTGGGCCAATCAGGGATGGACATGGTGCATTGGGCCAATCAGGGATGGACATGGTGCATTGGGCGTGGGCCAATCAGGGATGGACATGGTGCATTGGGCCAATCAGGGATGGACATGGTGCATTGGGCGTGGGCCAATCAGGGATGGACATGGTGCATTGGGCCAATCAGGGATGGACATGGTGCATTGGGCGTGGGCCAATCTTGCATCAGCATGAAGCCATGATTTGGGTTGTCCCAATCGGATCGGGAGCCAAATAATGTGATCGGGACATCCCTAGTATCAATATTATATCCATATTATATTAGACTGGATATTGTCTGTGATTTGGGATATTGTACTATTAAACGTGTTCTATAAAATATAAATATCGGATCGGGAAAAAAATCAAATGATCGGAATTGGATCGGCAGCAAAAAATGCGTGATCGGGACATCCCTATAGTCATGATATAGCTTTGTCACATTCCGTGTCGCTTAACAAAAAAATTGATGATTTTTCTGTCAAGGTCGCTCAACTCGGAAACGTGTTGTTGGAAAACCATCAGCAAATGCGTTTCGACTAAGCTTTTACATCTGCTCTTCATGAAGTTGGACATTGCTAAGATTAGGTTGAACACAGCGCCGTCAGATGAAAGGCAGTGTGTGGGTGTGTGTGTCTGTGTGTGCGTGTGTGTAATTGTGTGTGTACGTGCGCCCACTGGTCCTCCTCTGCGGGGCCTGATGTAAGAGGTGCACCTCCGTTGCCTCACCGGAGACATCGGGTGCTACTGTGCTATCGATGGGATGGCCAGAGGAATAGGAAACAACACGAAGAACGATTAGTTAATAAATCAGCTCCACCGGCCAGGCCAGCTCACGTTTTCCTGCTCTCGCTCCTCTCTATCTCTCTCTCTCCCTCTCTCTGCAGAAGTGTTAAATTCCTAAGACGTGTTGCACCTGTTTGCATGGATAATACACAGGACTGAGGACCCCTGCCGGGCGTTCTCCCCTCCTCTCTCTCTCGCTATAACCCCTGAGGGTGTTGCAGTGGGGTGATGTAATCACATGAAAGTGGAGGGGTTAACGGTGGCACCGCGCCAGACGAAGAATACGAGGAGGAGGAAGAGGCTTCGCTCCGAGCCGATGCAGCCCAGGCGGTACACAGGGGAGAGCCGGGTGCGCATTATTGATCAGAGCAAAATTTAATTTAGTGGGAGAATTGACTGCTATGGTTTACCTGAACACTGCTGGTAACCGGGCACTGCAGTAGGCCTGTCTGTGAGGCCAGCAGGTGGTTCGAAGGGAGGGGCGGGGGGGTACAGAGGAGGAAGATTAAGAGCTGGTTGGAAGGAACGGAAACGGACGATAAGGGGAATGGGCTAAGGTTCAGCGAGGGTAGAGGCTTTAGAGATATGGGGAATAGAGGTTTAAGAAATGGGCGGGGGGGGGGGGGGGGGGGGAGTAAAAAAATAAAAAAGGTTAAATGGGAGAGAGCCTAATCCTGCGTTTAAAGGCTTCCCAGAGAAGTGTGACACTATCTGTCACATCTTCCTTGCCGGGTGGGCAGACAAGGACAAAGGATGTCAGCTTTTGACATAAGCCCTATACACCACAAGTAGCTACCTTCAGCGGCTTTTGAATAGTTTGTATGTCTTTTGGATGTTCTTCCACTTCGTGTTGTGGTTTTTTTGGGGGAGGGTTTGTGTAGCAGTGTTTTCATCTTGGAGAATAGTTTTGTTTCCTGTCCTCATTTGACACATGCAGGCTCAGACCATAGCCGTGTTTGACAGGTGTTTTTCGTCGACGTCCTTTTCTTTTTGCACTGCATCAGCGATTGCAGGCAGTCCTGGTGCAGTGGTGTATAGCTAAAAGAACTTGATAAGGATGAAGATTGGAAAGTGAATCCACCACACTTCTCTTTTCCTTGCCCTCCCCTGCCTTCCTCCTCTCTCCCTCCCGTCCTGACATACAGAACAGTTTATAGCTACTCTGCAGAGTTCAGTATCCACAGAGATAAAGGTATCATTTTCCTTTCTTTTTTTTTTTACCCCCCCTCCCCCCTATCTCCTCTGTTTCCCTCCTGTGTGCATGGCTGCCACTGCCACTGAAGTCGTTTAACACCGTCCTTGAGAAAGCCCTCGGTGAGAAAACTCCTGGCATGTTTAAGGTAAAGGTAGAATGCGGTGTGTGTCAGACAGAGCTGGGACGTGCGGAGAGGGGGGGTGGGGGGGTGGGAGGCTTGGGGGCCGGGGCTTTGGGAAGGGGGGGGGGGGGGGGGAGCATTCCCCAGAGGGGTTATTTTCCCCTCTAATAGCTGTTACGAGCCCTACATTATATCCAAGGAGCTACGTTCCTTTGGGGTCCACACGCATGCACATACCTAGACACACACACACAGTCACACAAAGGCATGCGCTCACACTTGAGCACACATATTCTCTCTCTCCCTCTCCCTCTCTCTTTCTCTTTCTCCTTCATTCGCACACACACACACACACACACACACACACACACACACACACACACACACACACACACACACACAGTCCCAGCCGCTTTGCTCTCTCCGTGTCAATATCCTGCCATTTGAAGTCACGTACTGCAGGGGCTTCTGGGAGCCTCCGAGGAGCCAGGCTGACGGGTAATGGGCCGCATTCATTAATAAGGTTGCCGTGCTCCTGTCCCTCCTCTGCAACGCCACGGATGTCTTCACCGGGGGGGTAGGAGGGGGGGGGGGGGGGGGGGGGAGGGTTGGGAGAGTATGAGGAGGTGGAGGGGGGGGGGAGGAGGAGGGGAGATCATCCCGTGGGGAGCTTCCTCCCAGACTCACTTAAAGGAGCTTTATTTCAGCCGAGAGAGAGGGAAGAGAGAGTGGAGCAGAGGGGGCCGTCTCTTTAAAAAAAAAAAAAAGGGAGAGAGAGAGAGAGAGGCGAGCGGGGGCCCTCGCGAGCCGTGCTAACCCTTACAGGGGTCAAACTCCTGAACCCCCCCTCCTCCCTCCCCCCGACGTCCATCTACAGCCACCCACCCCCCCCATCAAACAGCTTATTACCCCACCTGTCGGAAAGTAATCGCCCTAGCTGAAAGGAAAGCTGTCGAGGTGTTTAAATGCTTTATATGGAGGCACCTGAAAGGGTAAAGGGGTTTTGGTGGAGGGGGGGTGGAGGGGGGGGTTGCAAAGGGGGCTAATAGACGTCTCCTAGTGCCGCCTGAGGGATTCTCTACCAATAGGACTGAAGGTGACTGCTTTGGTAAACTTACTGTACCTTCCTGCCGTACAGTACAGTACAGTACAGGACTGTGTATATCTCACTGACTGAGGTCGTCCTAAATCTGTTTTGGCTGGGTTTGCTTCGGTCCCGTGGTCATGTTTCATTCAAAGTAGTTAAATAATAAGCTGTGTGCGTGCGCGTGTGTGCGATGGAGAGAGGGTGAGTTTGTGTGCCCAGGTGCGCACGCGCGCATACGTACACGCGCGCTGATGAATGTGTGACAGGTGTGTCTAGTCCATGCCAGTTTCGAGAGTCCAAGGCCCGTGTTTTAAACAGAGCGCAGCAAGTGGGGCATGTAGTTTGCATTAAAGGGATTAGCAGTCACTTCAAAAGATGACCTGGATTCGGCCCACCAGGGACACCAGTCACACACCCCCTGGTCCACACACTCCCTTTAAAGAACCTGGCACAGCTGCCCCCGCTATAACCACACTCTCACCGATCTCTCTCTCTCTCTCTCTGTGTGTATGTGTGTATGTGTGTGTGTGTGTGTGTGTGTGTGTGTGTGTGTGTGTGTGTGTGTGTGTGTGTGTGTGTGTGTGTGTGTGTGTGTGTGTGTGTGTGTGTGTGTGTGTGCGCGCGTGCATACTGTACTTTTGTAGAGGAGAGTAAGAGACAGTGATTCCATCTAGTTATATACTCCAGTGATGCAGGTATCAGGGTATCAGTCATATACACAGTAAAATCCTCTGTGCTTAACTTAAAAGTGTGCAAATGTAACCAAATGGACCAGAGAGTCATATTATGGTTACAAATGGATAAGTTACCACTGAGGATTTGACTGTGCAGTACTGTACAGTTGCATTAACATCTTTGCTAAACATACTGTTAGTATTTTTTTATTCTATTTTTTTATTTTGTGTTAGTTGACCAAAGATATATTTACGGAATGAAACGGAATGAGATTATTAGGAAGCCAGACAATAATGTCAGACAATATTGTTGGCTGCTAGGAGAGTCATAGAAAAAGTAAAACAAGAGTCACTTTTTTAGTTGTCCCGGACAACAGGACAAGCCTTAAAGGAGAATTCCATGCTAGAATGCTTTCTTATCTTTCTTACCTTTCTTTGTAGTTGTTACGTCCCCACCAAAGAGGTCCAGGTGTTAAAAACTCCTTATTGGCTATTTTCCCTACCATAAGTCCTCAATGAATTGCATTGCATTGAATGGGAATTGAATGGGGCTATGGGGTGTTATGCTAGTTCGCTTATTTCCATCGAAAGAAGTAGTAAAGTGTGCCGCTTGGGATATTATTTACATTATGAAGAGAGGATTATATACAAAGAAATTATAATTTTGAGCAATGGAAATAAGCGAATTAGCACAACATCCCATAGCCCCATTCAATTCCCATTCAATTCAATGCAATTCATTTAGGGCTTATGGTAGGGGAAATAGCCAATAAGGAGCTTTTGCACAAAATAACACCTGGACCTCTTTGGTGGGGACGTAACAACTACAAAGAAAGGTAAGAAAGCCTTTTAGTATGGAATTCTCCTTTAATGTCATGTTATGTTTTTGGACAAATATAGCCAGTTGATTGGGTCATTCATTTACTGTGTGTCCAACTAAAAATAAATAAATAAATATTACTATTGTAGTCATTATCTTACAGTGACTATAGTAACCCCCCCACCCCACCCGGTCACGATCAAACTTTTCAGTATTAGACGCATTGTCTCCAAGATTATTGGCCTTCCCACACTTTCAGATATGAATGATAAATATAGCCACCACACGCTTAGATACAGCACTTTGAAATGGGAAAATGTTCGTTTGTTTTAGCAGGAGTTTTGTCCACTCAGCCATTGCAGTCTAAACAAACCTCTCTTGATATGTTGTTTGTGCACTCTGTACTTGTGTACTCTATGTATTGTCTGTTGTGTTATTGTCTGTATTGTCTGTTGTGTTGTACTTTTGAGTGGTGCAGCCACTCCATTGCCCAGTAATGTGTATCCCTGGCTGGCTGGGTCCATCCGAGCACGGAAATAGTTTTGTGAATGCGCTTCTCATTTACAATAGATTTGTTAAAATATATGCACAGGGATACAAACAAATAATGTGTCACGCATGTTTGATGAATACGGCAGTTTTTCCACTGATGTACATACTACATAGTACATATACATTTACACAGTTTTACAAAGTAAATAAATGAGGCCCACTCTGTGTATTACCTTGGTTACCGTTGGAGTATTGCTGCAGATTGAGATGTTAGACATACATAGGTCTTGTTTCTTCCTAAAAAGAAATGCTATTGATCTACACACAAATGTTGTCCCAGTTGATTGGATTTGGATAATGGCGTCGCCTCAACCAAAGCCTTAGTCATCAGCATGCCAATACCCAGCGTCTGTCAATCGTAATCACCACCAAAACATGAAATCGTCCAAACGGTTGCAACGTTTCAAACGCTAGTCTTTGATTTGTGCACAGATCAGACGGCGCTTTGTTCACGTTGTTTAAAAGGCAGAAATAACGATGTACTGTATACGTACGCCCGGTGTGTGATGGTTTGTCTCTTTGTGTCCTTGCAGAACCACACGTTGACTCAGCACAGCAGCTAACATGGCAGAGATCAGCGCCACGGCCCAAGACAAGGATCACATTGCGCCAGAGCATCAACGTCTGACCGCCAATTACCGTCGGTGCAGTTTCCCACTGACTCCCTTCTTGCACTGAACTTTAGATTCAGTTTACTACCCCGAGGAACCACACCAGAACGAGAAGAAAAAAAAATACATAAAAGAGAAAGAGACCACGGAGGAGGGGAAAACAGGACAATTTAAACCCCTCCCGGTTCGTTACTAAACATCATTTCAAGACAACAGAAAAGGCCAACTTTGTTTGTACATAGAATTCTTCATGTGTTGCTTATCTACATCTATATTGCAATCTTATACAGTATTTGCCAATGTACAGTTGAAAATGTTTGTCCAAAAAAAAAAGAGAGAGAGAAAAGAATAGGAAAGAAAATGGAGGGGAAGGGGAATAAAAATAAAGAACAATGCCATTGTCAATCAGACCAGATATGGGAATCAAGCAGTGGTTTGTTGTGAAGGAGAACCAGGGTGCCACTATTAAAAGGATGTAGAAAAGCTGTAAGGAACCACAAAGTGTTAACATGGAGGAGGACTCATTTCATCAGCCGCCGATATCCCTACCGCGCAGTTATACGTGGTCAGTCATCACAGTCAGGGGGTTTAGAGAGCTCTATTCACCAGCATTAGGTTTGAAACGTCCATAACTGTGTCAGCCTGTCCCATCATCTCTACACGGCTGTCAAGAGGACCAGCTGAGGACGGTGTTGCGGTTAATGTGCTCTGCCGTGTTCATGGAGATGTCAAATGAGAAGTGTGGGGGGGGGGGGGGGGGGTGGTTGGGGAACAAAACAGCACAGATAACGCAAGGGAAGCAAAAAAAAAGGAAAAAAAAAACAGGACAGGATTCTGATATATGCAAACGCAGTGACACAGATTTGGAAAAGGCTATAGTTCCTCTGGTTGGCGTGTGAACAGAGGCATGAAGACCCCCATGTGGCTCTCAGAGCATGGGGGAATCTCCAGCCCACTGACTCAACCTGTACATTTCTGTTGTTA
The DNA here is from genome assembly GCF_964188405.1 of Protomyctophum parallelum. NCBI lineage: Eukaryota > Metazoa > Chordata > Actinopteri > Myctophiformes > Myctophidae > Protomyctophum > Protomyctophum parallelum. The sequence goes on along the minus strand of NC_139709.1, from coordinate 27,602,313 downwards.
ATGTTTACTGCTCGTTCAAGCCTGGAGATTACTGGAATTTATTTTTGTTCTGTTTTTTTTCCTGTTCGGTTATATCTCTGTATTCATTTTTTTTTTTTTTTTTTTTCTGCAATTGGGAGTAAATCCATTTTTAATTTGGGGTCATGGAGACTGAACATGTATTCGGTCTCTCCCGGGGATAAAGGATTCTAAAATCTCTGTCCCTGGTCTCTCCTGGAGAGTGTCCAAGTTCTCTTGTTTCTCTGCGGTGTCCCATTGCTCTGCTCAAGCTGGAAGCCATTGTGGCATCATACACAACTATAAATCATTCTGTTATGTAAATGTTTTGCATTCATCGAACCTGAGATGCACTTTTGTATGAAACTTTAATGTTTTGACCTTTTGATTGAGAATTGTTCGTACTCAGTTTACAGGAAACCACCATCTCCTGCAAAGGAAGGACCGTTCTCTCTGATGTTATTAAAATGTATTGTACAAATATGGAGTTCTGTATTTGGCAGACCTCATTTTTTGTGTTGCACATGTGATGAAAATATTAAAAACTGTATGAGGAAATGGCTTCAGTCTGCCTTGATTTTCTGTTTGACACAATATTTGTGTATGCTTGTGCATGCGTCCATGTGTGTGTGTGTTTGTGTTTATGTGTGTGTGGAGGATATAAACCGATCAAACAGGATCTGTCATTACAAACATGATTACCATCAAAAGCTTACTTTGCTCCTCCATTGTATCAAATTGCATCCTATTTTTCCTGGTTCCCTCGTGGCTCTCATTACGAACATCTGAGCATCTTGAGGGAGGTCTTTGTTATTAATGACTTCATTACCCATCACCCTGTGCGGTCCCATTCTACACAGCCTCGCACTAGGCCTATTTAGGGAGCCTCCAGCACTCCGGGGGAGCAAGAGAAAGATTCTTCTGCCTTTGCCGAGTGGGACAAAACCCATTCAACAACATCTGTCTGTCCTAGTAAATGATTCATCACTACAAAGTTGAACTGTTGTGACATAGTTCTATTCGAGCTTTTGAGTTTAGGTTGGAAAATATGCCATTTCTCCAGTGCACCACGGTGAAACTCGCACCATAGTATCTAGGTTATACTGTGCATAATAAACGGCGCTGCTATTCACGGCATACCAGTGGTTCATATATGGCATGAAGCCCCACTGTATTACCACTCAAGCATTATCAATTTGTATCATTGGGATTTGTACTGTAATCAAATCCCATTTGATGCATGATGCATCAAATACTCTACATATGTTGCCTATTGACTACTAGATTTGATTATGTCAACGCCATGACAGCTAGATGATTGTTGGACAGACAATCTTGCAGACATCTGCAACAGAGGTGGAATCCCTCGTCCAGATCTGAGATTGGTATGGCCCAACATTAACTGTCATTCTGAATGCAAGCTGGGCATCCATTAAGCAACTTTGCTCGCATATCTCCCCGTGCCAGGCACTTTTAATAAGCTTCAAGGGCATTTGAGCGGGTCCAGAACTTTGCTTTGCCAGAGATGGACTGGCCCACATCATCCATTACATTAAATTGGGTGGCGGCCTCCAGCTCATATTTATGATTTAATTAAATTCACTTGTGAGGCGTATCAGAACCACTGTGGCCTCCCTTTTGCCGCCAGGCTAAGCAGCAAAAAACAGACGTAATCATGCCCGTACACACACACACACACACACACACACACACACACACACAGAGCTAAATTGCCGGCACAAGTGTTGTGTTTCTGACACTCGCCCAAGTGTGAGACTTTGTGGTGTGCTCGCTTTGGCAGGGGCGTTCTCGGGGGTTCGTTTAAAGCAATATAATTACACAGCCCCCAAGTATTCTCCATCAGCAAGCAGCAGAATGGATGGCTTGTTCAGAGATAACTTAGCCCGGCCGATCCTCCGCGGTGTCGTCGCCCAGACATTATCCCCGCTGCAAGTGGCACTCAACGCCAGTAACAGCCTTGCCCCTCTTCAGTGGATCTGGGCAGTCAAGCCAGATGTTCAGGAGAAGCTTAAACACTATTGTTCTGGTTCCGGTCAGTGAATGTGATTGGACTATTTCGGTACTTTCTTTTTTTGTTTGGGTCCCCAAACAACATATCCCCCCCAAAAAGAATTACTTGCTGGATTCTCTGCACCTTCACGTTCCCCAGAGGACATTGTTGATCTTGGTCAACAACAAAATGTCAACTTTGCAGACAAGCTCTCAGAATGTAATAGGCAGACTGCTGCAGGATGAACCATACTGATTACTAGGTGACCCAAGCCATGGCCTTTCCCCTTGTGTCCATCTTAAGGCCTATTCATACTCCAGTTTTAGGTGATAAGGTGACCACTGAAAACTACAACATGACATCATGCCGCGGTGATAAGCGACTCACCGGTCAGGCACTCACCCAAACACATCTCTCTTGTTTTTAAACTATTGCCTTACTCCAACATTTCCATTTTGATGTAAGGAGCAGTACAAACTCTAATGCTAGGGGGCATTTAAACACTTAGTCTTGTCTTTGCTTTACAAGCTAACATCCGTAGTGCAGCAGAGGAAAAGTATATCTGCCTGTGTTAGGACATAGGATTTATTAAATAATTATGAGACGCAACCTGTACTGTGGCTCTGCAGCATGCTGGGAAATGTGACATTTCATCCACTATGAACACTGAGTACGTATTCAGGTCCTTGTCCTTTGCTTGAGTGGCCTTTTTCTGACGTTCTTTTAGGTGGTGAATTTGGTTTGGTGAAAACTCAACATTGTTAGGCTGAGCATTCCTCCCCACTGAAGGGGACCTTAGAGACCTCTTATGGCATTCAATATGTGCGTCCAAGCGTGAGATCCAGATCCATTTGGCCGGGAGATCCGCTGGGACCGTCTGGGGTAACCCAATCTCTCACACTGGCGCTCCTCGCCCAGAGAGCCATCTTTTCACTCCGGAACTGTGTCAGCAAAATGGACGCTTCAAACCTCACCGTGTTTTTATGAACATAAACCTCATGAATGTGTGACTGTAGAGTAGACTCCCATTTGTTTTATTGTGGCACAAACAATTGCTAATAACAGATAAAACCTAATGTTGCATGAAAGGACCGTGCATATATACAAGGCAAACATAAATGGTTTGGGACAATGCAACAACATTAAAACAATTAAAATATTGTTTTACAGTATCCATGGGCTACAGAGGTGTAAATGGAAAGCATGTTATAAATAGAGGAGGGTTTGAAGCTGTGAATATCACCTTCAGTTTCTGCAACAATTAGCAATGATAAGACACTCTGAATCTCTGGCACACATCACTTTACCACTTAAGCACAAATATTTGCTAAATAATTTAGACAATAGAATATACAAGCTCACAATATGTGTCACAGTGTACATGTGTGTTGAGCTTGTTGCTATTTGTGGCAAATTCAGAAAGTTTAATTAGCTGGATTTTATTTTTGACTATATTATGCTCAAACTTAAAGGAGGCTACAAAAGATGATTCCAATTAGGAATTTTGAGGGCAGCCATATTACATTGAGTATAATACTAGGTGCACCAATGATACTAATTAAGATTGTGTTCCATTCAGGTCAAACAGAGTTGGGTGCGTGCTCTGGGTTGGATGTTGCTTACAGTGCCTGTTGCTGTTGGCTCACTGGAAAGGCTCTGCTACTCTAAATGGAACAGAGCCTTAATTAGTATGATTGGTAACTTTAGCAAGCAAGTAACATCACAACAATACCAGGCCGAAGGTATGGGGAGAGAGTATGTTTTGCACCATGTCCGTCCGTCCGTCTGTCCGTCCGGGGACTGCCCATAACTCCGACATCCCAGACAGACAGACGTTAATGATAGTCACCATTGGCCTTAATCAACCCGAGCAAGATTTGCGAGGTTGCTTACAAACCAGACAGACGGCCGCGACCTGGCAGGGATAAAAACACACAGTAGGGAGCAGGCCATCAATGTGTTATTGTCTCCACCAGGCCGAAGGCGTATAGCCGCGTGGCAGAGAGTATGTTTTTGCCCCTGTCCCACCATGCGTGTGTGTGTGTGTCTGTCCGTGTGTCCGACTGTGTACAGCTAATCTCCGGTCCCCTGATTACGAAAATACCCAACAGGACCCGAGACTACGGTACATGTACAGATGTGTTTTACCATAATAGCTCTGACCCGGGTCGGTTATCTCGGACCTCAGATCTGTTTTATCATTATGTATAATACCTGAGTGGATCCAAGTCAGAGAAGACGGCCATGCTCAGCGCTGATCGGTGAACCAATATTATCCAGCGAAAGCTCCATGGCTACCCTGGAGTCTGGACCCTCCCCTCTGGACCAGAAAGCACGCTGGCTGGGCCAGGCCCCAGTGGCAAACAAGTTTGCCATTCTATGCAAACTCCACCAGGTGGCACTGTCACTTTAAGAGTACCATTTTCTGGGGGTCAAGGGTTACACAACCTGTGTTTGTGGAGGATTCTTTGAAGACATTATTAATAACAATGCTATACTTTCATTGTATATTTTCACATACACATGTAATGTAAGCACATTCTTGATACCGTGTAGTCTTTCATGAGGTTATGCTTATGTCAAAATGATTAAGAATACATGTTGATGGTTGCAGATGGTAAGTAAGAGGTGGAAGGAAAGAGGAAAAGGAAGCTGTCAACAACTTGGTTAAGTTTCTCTGTCCTCATTGTACTGTAAGTACTGCTTCTTTGTGTTTGTACATTTCAACATTTTATGTATCTTTTTTTGATGTAAGGAAATTGCTAATTTGTTCTCACAATAGATAATGTTGTTAATGTATTTCTCAGTGGAAAGGGGTGAAGCTTAGCCGGGGGGGGGGGGGACCAGTGTTTGCACAGTGTGAGTTGGCCATTCCTACAGTACATACCGTACACTGTTTGTAGTGAGTTTTAGTTTTAACTCATATTACATTTTCTTTTGCTTTATTGTAAGGGAATATCTAATTTCATTGTGGTATCTCCACTTTGTTTTCCCTATAAAGAACCAGGCATGCATGCACTACCATTATTTTGTTGATTCATGTAAGGACCTGGCCCGCACACCGATTTGCCATGGAAGGCAGAGGAAGAAATGCCACCCTTTTCCCATTGGCCTATTATAGTGCCTCCCAGGAGGCCAATTTTTGCAAACCAGCTGTTAGTCATACAAATTTTGTCCAAACATCACGCAGTACACTGTCTATAGTCATGACTGAATTCCCAACATTGCTGGCCCACCTGACCTAGTGGAGACGTGTGCTCCAAGGAGCAAATGTACAAAAAACTAAACAAAACAGCCCATCACTTACTGTATAAGGACAGTATCAGTCACCAGAACCAGGGATGTGTGTTTTAAATATGGTTAGAATTAGGGATGTCCCGATACACTTTGTTCGATCCCGATACCACAATTTCTGCGTTATCCGATACCGAATACCGCAGTGTTGTGTTTATAGCTATCTAGCTATATATCTCGTGTTGTGTTTATAGCAGACTCCTCACTCAAATGTGCACTTGTAGTTTGGGCAACTCGAAAGCAAACTCCACATGCCCCAACATTGTATTTACCTGCCATAGTGTCAACCCTTTACTCCTGTATCTGGATTGACTGGCATATTCGCCGATACCGATATGACCCGATATGACAAATAAGGGCCGATACTTTTCTGATACAGTATCGGGACATCTTAGAATGGAGACTGAAGTTCAATGGGCCTATGATGTTATACTCATATAGTGTATAGGAGTGGAGTGTGTCTGATCTAATGAATGTCAAATATCGAAATATTGAATCAAGCAACTTCAAAAACTGCCTGGGGCGAACACAAAAGTCTGACTAGTCGTTAAAGTGACCCCAGACGTGTTTTAAAGTGATATTAAATTAAACCACCACCAATTCTTCACCTTATTGATAAATAGCCAATTAAGTGATATTATACAAATAACCTTTCATAGTTACTGCTTCGTATCAGTTAAGAGTGAAACGGTTGTTTTCCTTACTTTCCTCACTACACCCACCCAGCCACCCACAGGCCATGCGAGGGCAGGCATGCTTCCCTCCTCCACATCCCCTCCCGTGGCCCTGATGGCTAATGATCCCCCCTGCTTCCTGAACTGGAGGAGCTGAAGGTGAGTATCGCCCTCCAGTCATCTTTCTCTCTGCCCCCACCAACACACACACACACACACACACACACACACACACACACACACACACACACACACACACACACACACACACACTCTTATAGTCATCTTTCTCTCTGCCCCACCAAGACACACACACACACACACACTTATAACAGTGAAGGCACAAGGTTTTCTTTTTTTTTCCTTGCGTATTTTTAAAAATGAATTAAACACCACAGAATGAAATATAGACCATGTGGGGTCGAACCCACTGCAACTCTCCTGTGGGCTCCAGTGGTGTAACGAGCATGAGGACAGAGATGAGTTTGACAGAGACGGACAGAGAGGGAGAGAGAGAGAAGATAGAGAATGACTATCAATAATGCAGCATGCATACACGGCTAACTGTTAAAAGAAAACTAGACGGAGAGTAGCCAACAGAGAGTCCAGGAGAAGGGTGGTGGACCCTGGGCAGAGCCACTTCCATCAGTGCCAACGCATCAATTAATTGTTTAAATATGACGAAACATTGATCGGAGTGACTTGTGAAACAGGTCCCAAATTGTTACAGTGCTTTGGGAGCAACTCTAGGAGTATAGTTAAGACTCTGTGGATGACCGCAGTGTTGTTATAAAGCAATCTTCTTCGCCCCCTGACAACATCTGCCGGTGTTTGCATGTTTCCAGTGAAATGTACACACTGGAACGCTACGTGTAGTTGGGCAAGAACATGGAAGAAAGAGACCAAACTAGCCTGCTGCACGAAACTCACAGAGTTCACTGTTTTAGGTTTATTTTCGTCCCCCGTCCCCCTTGTTATTGGGTGCGAGTTAATAACATTTCCTCATAATTCCACTTTGTCATTTGTTTTCCTCTCTTTTGCTTATTGGTGATGAACTAGGAAATGCTCCGTAATAGAGCCCCATGGGAGAACAGGAGCCTTGTTCTCCCTCCATCAGCCCTCTCTCCAGATTCCCCTCTTCCGATCCTCCTCTCCCTTTCCTAATTTAATTTATAGTCCATCGTGTGATGGTGTCGTGCACCGAGCACACAACGCTCACAACGCTCCACATCTGCAAAGCATTGTGAGCTTGTAGATCAGCTATTTTATAGTAGGGATTTGGCTGAATGCTCACCCCCTCCTCTATTATCCTGCTCGTATCTGTGTCTGTCGGTCTGCCTGTGTCTCATTCTCCTATCATTTCGTCTTCGCCCTCCCTTCTTCATCTCTTGTATTGTAAACAGCTCACAAAAGCATGACAAAGTCTCCGCTCGAGTTCTCCCTGCTTTCCCCCTCTGTTCTCCCAGCTATTTGTTATTGTCTCCCCGCTATCGCGTGTTTGTCTCTATCACGCGTTCTTTATTCTCCTTTTTTTTCCTTTTTCCTCCGCGTCAAAAAAGGAAAAGTTAATTAAATATGGAACGAGATGGAGCAGCATCTCTTTAAACCATCATGTCATTAAAATGGCATCCCTGGGAGATCAGCTTAAAAGGAGTCGGAGAACAATGTCTTCTCAGTCAGATATTTATGGGCCTGGTTATGTAAACATGCTCCCTTTATTTTCTATGTATATTTCATGTAATTATCACTTTTTGTAGCACTCCCTCCCCCCGAGACTAGTAGAGGCAAGAATTTGCTAGGGGAATGTCATTAGAAGAGACTATTGTTGCAGCCCAACTACAATATGATGTGCCACACTGAGCAAAGGCTACATTCCAGGCCTTGTAGCAACCTTTAATCTATATTTGACTTTATCATACAAAAAACATCAATGTCTTGACCGCAGCTGTGCATGTGTATGTTTGAAGCTGATTGACAGTCTGCCTGGAAACTCACAGCCCCACTCCTTGCTCTTGCCCATCCTTGTTAAAAAGCAAGGAATACGCTGTATTATGTACTGGAGGAAAGTCTATTCTCATATTCCTCCACACTGCTACATCAGAAATGCACGGCTTGAAGCTTTATGACTAAAACTAAGACTCGATATAGTGACAATTTCATCAACAAATAAAAACTAGACTAAAATGTTAGGAAGTGACTAGTAGCGGACAAGGTATCCAGTATAAGTAAAAGTCATTTTACACTTGGTTGCATCAAGCGTGACGAGTTGTGAGCTTGTAGATCGGCTATTTTTTGCAAGTGTAAAATCAGCCATTACGACGGCATCAAGGCCCTTCAAAATACATTTTAGTCAACTAAATCAACTGTAGATATGGTCGACTAAAATCTTGTATTTAGTAAACTAAAACTACACTAACACTACAACATTCCAGGTGACTAAAATGTGACAAACTATTCAAAAGACTATGACTAAAACAAAAATCTAACTTTGGTGTCAAAATCAACACTGCTAGATGCTCCGTGCGGCATGCCCATAACATCCGCCTTTTAGATGAGCCTGATCATCTTGAATGAACTAGATTCCATCAACAACAACAACAAAGGCCATAGCTTTGCGCTAGAAGGCCTGGGTGCCAGCTGACGGAAGCTGCTAATTAAGAGGGCTGGAGAGCCGGTGGGGTGTCTTATGAAACAGGGGCACCTGGGTTTCACTAGAGTCTCTGACTGTCAACTCAACTGTGTTGCAAAAGCGGTGTTGATTTTGACAGCAAATTGTGATTTTAGTTTAGTCATATAGTCTTTGGAATAAACCTTAATTTAGTAGTCACATTTTATTCATGCATCTGAAATGTTTTAGTCTAGTTTTAGTCGACTAAATATGATACGATTTTAGTCGACTAAATGTACAGCTGTTTATCGTCGACAATCTTTGTGGGCCTCGATGGCGTTGTAATGACAGATTTTACACTTGGTTGCATGCTGAAAATAGCTGATCTACAGATCGGCTATTCTCAGAGTGCAACACCTGAGTGCAACCAAACATAAAATTATCTCTTGTAGTCCCTCGCTAACATTTTATTCTAGATTTTATTTGTTGCCGAAATGGTCAATATATTTAGTCATAGTTTTAGTCATCATGGCCTAGTTTTTATTTAGTTTCCATTTAGTTTTCGTCAGTGAAAAAAGGTAGTCGACTAGTCGACAAAATCAACGCTGTTTAAAAGAGGGAGAGTGTGCGCTGCTGCAACGCTATGCGCCACGTACGTTCACTCAAGCATAACATGCCAAACGTGATTCGGCACAAGCCACCGCCTCCCCTCTCAGCTTGTTTCCCACTATGTACAGTAGGGAGGTTGTTATTGCAGGGTATGATGAAATTGTATATGTCAAGGAGCATTTAATTCAGAAATACACACACTTAACTGTAGATAATAGACCTAACAAAAGTCACACTCACAACATACACATGGATGTACAGTAGGCCTATATACAATCATACACAACCTGGGTCGCACACATGCACTAGACGCAAACATGTACATACAAATCATGCATAATACACATGCATGCCATGCATACAGTGTGCATGCATATAGTATATGCATGCATTGCACGAACGAACGCACACTCACACATGTGGGCTCCCACGTGCATAACATGCCCTCTCCTTTTCCATTGTTCATTGCGTCTTTCTTTGCTGTGCGGGGTCAAGATGTGTCTGAGTAATCTAACTAGCTCTGACGTTGGGGACAATATAAGGTCTGTCATGAGTTCTGTCATTACTGCTGTACCCACCAGAGGCTGACGCGGCTCTCGACCGCCAGTGAACCTGCCATAATGCCATATCCAACCTGACCCTGCAGATGCAGTAAACCTAAGTGAACCGCACTTTCTAAAGTCGTCGGCAATAACCACTGCAGAATTGCTTTTAATCAACGTCTGAAATGAGGGTGACTTGAAGCGTCGCCCCATGCTGATTAAATGTAATTGTTTAATTGCCAAGTGCTGGGAACCCATCCTAGGAGGATTCCAATGGAATTATTTAATCTCCAGTCAGGAAGTACACTGCAGGATAAAAGAGCACGGGGAGAACGGGAGGAAGGCGAAAGGCAAAAAAAAAAAAATCAAGCAGATACTAGTCTGTTTTTCTCTCTTTTAGAACGCACTCATGAAATGTTAATGGCGGTGGAGAAAAGTGAACAGCCTAGGCAGGAGAAAATGCACACTAAGTGATGCGCTGCCTACGACCACACAACAACTTAAAAGAGGTCACACTTTGGACCCGCTATATACCGCAGAGCAAAATGTATCTCCCTGAGATACAATGGATGTCATGTTGCTCTGCTGCGGCATTCATTTGAAATGTCGTCTTTATATACTGTACATGTGAGAATATATTTACTGTAGAGCCCTGCTGTGTTCTTTGCCGTGTCAAAGACCCCACTGGGCACATTCCACCAGTGTTGCCAGGGTTTTAATTGTGTAGACCGGAGGTATTGTGCAAGTTAAGAACAGAGGGTTGTTTTTTTTTGGTGGTTGTTGTTGTTTTTCTTCTTTACATTAAGTCATTGTATCAGAATGCTGTAGGGAGTACCTATGAGAGTTTAACTATTGAAAGGTTCTCATGTGGGAATTTATATAGGCCTCCTAGCCCCCTCTGATCAGTGGCTTTCTCTCGGCTAATGGGGGACTATAAAGTTAAGGGGCACAGGTGCACTCCATTTGGGGTCACAGCTTTCAGACACATCGCTTGAGGTCACAGACATACAAACCCCTCCATAAACACATTTCACGTACACCCACTGTGAGAGGTGTTTGACACACACATGCAAACATAAAGATGCATCATACGCAATACACACTTATGTGTTTCACCTGTGTTTCTTGTATACAGTAACATATTATTTGTTTATATTGTGTATGCAGTATATACTATACTGTAGGTCATATACTGTATATATATCACACACACACACACACACACACACACACACACACACACACACACACACACACACACACACGCATTACATATATCTAATATATTACACACACATTCAAATAGTCTCTTTCCTTTCAGGAGCCTGTTGGCTAGGCTCACATGCCATCTTTCAATGTATCTTGTCCTTTTTTATGTTCCCTCCCCTGGCCCCCACACATGTAAAGCGTCTTTGAGTACTATATAAGTCCCAGATATTATTATTATTATTATTATCAATCAACCCATTCTCCTACTGTATATCTCCTCCTGATATCCCAACACACTGCAGCGAGACGATATTATGTTTGCTGTTGCATTTTAGATAACACAGGGAGTAAACCCACGCATGCATGCTTGCAGGCATGCCATTTTCTGCTGCTAGATGCAGTTCTGCCCTCCCCAGGGAAATGTGCCTGCCTCCCTCTGGTCACAAGTGTGCCTCTGTCCCCCCACCATGCCACGGGGGGACATGGGAGAGGGGAGCCTGCTCCTGCAGCTGTGGCCTTATTCCCGGCACCTGACCAACGGGCCCAGATGTGCACACACGGGCAGTGGCAACAATTTGAGCAATGCAAGTCCCCTGTGGGACCCCAGGCACCTGCAAATGGAGCCTCACTATCTAGCATGATGGCGTAATTACAGGCCTAATAAGTCCTCATCGGAGAGGGTCTCATCTAATCTATCAAAACAAGCCTAACTGCGAGGTGGAACAATGTGAAGATGGCGGTGCACCCTGGGTTTTTGCTCACATCATACAAACAAAATAAGCACCGCTTGACCCAGAAGTGGCTTCGAGATCAATGACCCAATTATACATCAGATAAACAGCGGCAGTGTCATTTATTTTAATGTTGTGGTGCAATTTATGCTTCTTTTATTCAATAGTAGAGTGTAGAGCCACAGGGAACCATGATCAGAGAGAAGACATGAGAGACATGACAGGAGTCACATTCGAACTCGGGTCCTCATTAATCACAAGGATCATGCGATTCATCCACTAACTGGCTGAACCACCAGCGTTACAAATTACAATTTATGCAGGATTTAAACTATAGAAATGTATTTATTTCCTATAGGGTTTTACCAGGCATGCTGGTATGTTGACCACTTTAGATGTAGTTATTTTATATTTTGCGCAAATTGTTCCACTAGGTTACATTTATTTATGAGGAGTGCAAACAACTTGTATTTTAGTCAACGTTATACTCTTCTGCACCAGTAAAGTAATTGGTAGTATAGGGCACTGGACTACTGGCAGTTTCACATATTGTGTAATAGAAGCTAGGACAATAATATTGGCAAATTGTTGCCATGAAACAAAGCAGCATTTCAAAATGTACATAGCAGTTTCCGATAGTTGGATTGGATCCAATGATTATTGGCCTATATATTTATTCATTTTTCACTCGGATGAGTGATTTTCTTTGCACAAATTATACCTTGAGAATGAGATGGAGTTTGATTGATTAAAGGCAAACAACAATAGTTGCAAAGTCTGTGAACCGAGGCCAAGGAGGAGAATTCATCCTATATAGTATATACTGTTCTAGCCTAATGCCCTGTACTGGCACTGCAAAGAATGCTATAAAGGTTAATGGTGACATCTAGTGGTCTGTAAACATTCATACATGCCCAGTAGGCTATGTACACTATAGCCAAATTCCAATACCTCAAATCTCGGGCATTCGCTCACTCACACTTGGTCACTCCAGCATGGCAAATTATGGTGAAATTGGTGCCCTGCCGAAATATGTGACCATCTTGTGGACTTCACACAACTTATACATGGAAGTCTTAAATATGTGGCCTAAATACCGCTAGGTTGAACTCTGATAATGAACAAACTGCAATGATTTATGTTCGGACACTGAAATTACTTGACGTCAACACGATTGTGCCATATTTCAGCAGGTCACCAATTTCAACGTAACACCACCATGCTGGAGTGACCGAGTGTGAGTGAGCGAGTGGCTGAGATTTGGGGTATTGGAATTTGGCTTATAGGTACTTATAGGTATAGCACTTTGAGATTTGTTTCAAATGTAAAGTGCGTTATAAATAAAATTTATTATTATTATTATTATATATACAAGTTTGCTTGATGAGGCAAAAGCATAGTTCCTAAGACAAAATGCAGTATATGGTGGTGTTTGTTGACGTTTAGTTACCAACGTTGATAAAGCTCTGAATACAAGGACCGATATCTAATCTCAATTATAAAGGTAACATATATTAAGCACAATTATCAAGATTTATTCAAGTTTATATTGTCAGCACTACAAATATAACGGTACATTTTGTTGTTGTTTTTGTATTTCAAATAGTGATGATGCTACTTGTTACTTGCAGTACCTGTACTGTACTGTACGGTACTGTATCGTATCTGTAGAAATCCCTCCCTTAAGGGAGAGTAGAATTTTTTATGTAGACTATGCATGCATTTGTTGGCACTACAGACTACTACACTATACGTGCATTTCTTGGCATTACCTCAAAAGAGAAGAAATCTTTCCAACAGCAGAGGGTGATAGTGATAATGGTGAGGGTGATAATATCATGATTGTTTTTAAGCGCAATTCATCAGCGTTTATGCTTATGATAAAACATCAGCTGTAGGCACGGAAATTAGAGGGTGTAGTCCTCGAATCCGTTGTGGGTTCGCCATATTTCTGATGATTTTTTTTCATAGGATTTTCAAATAATATTTGAAAATCCTATGAAAAAAAATCATCATCATATTAGAAATGCCACAGTACCGCAGACCTTATATTATAAGGTCTGCGGTACTGTGGCATTTCTAATAATATCTCAACCATGAATTTGAGAGTTTACTTTTGTAAATATCTATTATTAACCCATTCTGGACGGGAACCCCTTTTGGTGTTTTAACTAAGCATTATATTATACTTTAGCTATTGAAAAATAGCAGATCTACAAGCTCATAGCGTGCCACCGAGTGGCGTGCTACGAGCTTGTAGGTCTGCTATTTTTGAAAAATCTTGAAAATGTGGCGCACATCTTTGAATATATATTATTTCAGAGCGAACGTGGCTTAAGTGCATTTGGTTAAAAAAATTATCTTAGAGTAAAACGTGAATGCCAAAATATCTCAAAATCCAATGCAGAAATTCCCCCTGAAAATGTGCAGTAGGAGGAATAAATGAAATAAAATGTCATCCCTGTAGCACCGCATTGATTAAAATGAAACGATTCACCTAAAACATGAAAACATTCATGCAGTGAGTCTGATTGAGAACTGCCACCGATGGTCATTATGACACACTGGAGTGTACAGTCCAGCTTCTGCAAGTGGTTCTCTCTCTCCAAGGTTATACCAGAACCGTCACTGGCCAGTTTGAAGGTCAGCCGAAGGCTGAGTGGTATACGTCGCCTGGGGCACGGAATCTGGCCAAAGGCCCCGCGGAAGCTACCGTGGCAGAGTGGGTATAGAGGAAGGGGTTAATGGCTGAGTTGAGCCACAGGAGCCAGAAGGTGACCTCGTATACCAGTGGTGTTGGACGCACACCGCCACCCGGCAGGCGGCGCGGATGATCATCAGCAGGGTGTATAGGGCGCCCGGCAGATGGCAAACACACACACACACACACACACACACACTATACGACAGCCAGGGACCATGGCCATCTTCTTGTCCCTGGACAGACGGCCGGGTAACCCCCGGGGGATGAGGGGTCCGATTTGCCGATTTTTCACATCGAGGCCTCGTTATGTGTTCCTGCATTCGAGCACCATTTGATGATATTTAGCCTTGTAGGTCTACGCAAAACTAGAGAATATTTTGTTGTCGTCGTCGGATGTGATTTTGCCCACAGTTCCATGCTGTATTCATGTTGTAGCCACAGGAGAATAGATAACAGCCTTAACAGGCAAATGTTTGATCAACAATAATTCTTCTACGTTCTCTAATTGTGTAGACTTCTTGTATTAAGTAAAATGCAGATGTTTAACAATAACGCAACTCTTTAACGGTCCATTTGGTTACCAACTCTCCATTTCGCTGTACCACCTGGAACCCCCTCAAGGACCACATGGTGGTCCCCGGACCACTGGTTGAAAACCACTGCCATATTGGAAAGGAGGTCTGGGAATGGACAGGGGCCTATGAGTCATGAGTGCCAGTCTCATGCCCACCCCTCCCCCAGTTCTGAGAGAACAGCAAATCCCCCTGGGCGCGGGCTGACTCGGGGCTGGGCTGGAGGTGGGACTGGGAATAAGGTCCTTCCTTTCAATGGAGCAGCTAGCCTCCTCCTGGGGATGCTGAGGTTGGAAGAAAAGCCACAGAGACAAACAGGCATCGGAAGAACTCCAGCATGGAGGCACTGAGCAGGAAATACCAAAGTATAATAGAACTCTGCAAAGCATTCGTTCTTCTTTGGCACTCTGTGGCTCCTGGCTGCCCACTGCCAGCTCACAGAATAGTATGGCTTGCTTGTCCATAAAGGACAAATGGCAGCATCCAGATAGCAACCATCTTCATGATGACCTGAGGGGTCATGCCCTGTCTGGCACGGTAGCTCAACTGCAGCAAATACAAAGAAAAGTATGCCGTTTCTTCCACTATTATTACGTAAATGTTGTGTTCTGAAAACATAACATAATGGCATATACAGTACATATAGAATACCGGTAGTCTATGATTAATGCAATGCACACTATAATTCATGTGAATCTGTTCCTCTATCTACAGAAAAACACGGTATGTGTCATTGTAGACTTAGTAATGTACCACTGAACAAATGTGAAGTCACTGAAGTACCATCACACAAGCTGATTTTGTCCATCAACATGATCTTCAATGTTCCTGTCCACAACATTGACCAGCAGCCGTTGTAACTAACCATCACTGTTATATATAAGCGTCTGTTTGGATCCACAACAGAAATAAATGCAGTCCCTCCATATAACTTATAAATAATGTATTGACTGTGCTAAGTGCTCTATCTTAATGTAGGTCTACCATAGAACAGAAGAGCAGATGGTTTGTACTGTATGTCCAATCCATTTAAAACCTGTTGCTCGGGCTGAAACCTTTGATGAACGTTAATCATTGAAACACCTGATCGTGCACTGTACTGTAGGTATAGCCATTAGCAGACTATGAGGGTTGAGTCTTATCACAGACCTAGTATCAATGACAGTGCCTCAGGGGTAGAGTGGCCGGTGGAGTAACTGGATCGGAACCGTGCGAGGTTCCCAGTTCAATCCCGGGCTCCCCCAGAGTTAGTGTCGAAGTGTCGTTGAGCAAGACTCTGAACCCCAAATTTCTCCCGATGTGCAGGTTGGTGCCTTGCATGGTTTCCTCTGCCATCTGTGTATGCATGTGTGTGTGAAAGGGTGAATGTAATGCAGTGCATTACATTCTATGCTATTACATTCAGCGCCTCCATGCTGGACATTATATGCTTTGAATATAAATGCACAATTTACCATTAATCACTGACCTAGTATCAAACCTAAACAAAACCTTTCCCCATGCTCTCCGTGCTCAGGCTTTGAGGATGCTTAACCTCACTGACAAACACTTGCACTCACAGTAGTCTGAATCCCAATCCTGGCTTTCTCACAGGTGAAACTACTACGCCTGGCACCTGCTCTTTCTCTTTCAGTATTTCAGTGTAAAATGCTTTTAGGAAAATGCTGCTTGACTGCTGGTGAACTGTTTCTGCTGTGATTGATCATGCAGTGTTGGTGGGACCAGGGCAGACAAAAGAGGATCTCTATGATCAAAGCTAACACTCATACGGATTAAAGGAGAGCCTCTCTCTCGTGCTAGTGTTATTTGTATTCATTGGTCTGATGTTAAGTGTCTGCTTCTGTGAAAAGGAAAAACAGAACACTCTGTCTACAGTCCTGGGCCTCACCCCACCTTTGAGTTAACACACATTATATGCATGCACATACACACACACAAACAAACGTACGCGCACACACGCACGCAAGCAAGCACACACAGTCACCTCTCAGGCTCAGCATGGCTGGTAGCTGCAGGGGCTAAAAGTCTGTAACTACTAAATATCTCATATTTATCATGTTGTATGTTTAGAATACATTGTTAGGGAACTTGGCCAAAATGGCAAGGCTCCACATAATTGCCTATTATCATCCTCATACCTGGCATACATCTTGGCAATTACAATTGATAAAGCAGATCTGAGTTATCAGAGCCACTCCAGTACCAGGCCAAGCCTGTCCTGAAGTTGAAACATGACCTTTCTGCCTTCATCATGAGGGAGGGCTATAATTAGGGGTGGCACTGGGCCTGAGCGGGTCATGAATGATTAACCTGTACAGATGGGCTCATTTGGGACAGTGTGGTGCTTCTGGCCCCACTGATGACCTGGGCGGTTCAACCCTCAAAAACAAAGTAACAGACCACCAGTAGTGACCGACGGTATTGGGTAGGCTATACACAGCACCTTTTTACACTTCCAGAGTTAAATTTACACTCAGGATGTTACCGTGCATAAGGGAACAGGCAATTATATATATATATATATATATATATATATATCTTGAGCCACCCCTTATCCCTTAACTTATTTGCTATTTTTTTTCCTATTTTGAAAAACCTTTTAAAGAAGTAATGAGAAGTAAAAGATTGTAAACTCACCGCTTGGGTGAAGCGGTCATAGCTGATGAGGAGGACAATGTTGAAGACAGAGGTTGAACACAGCAAGTAGTCCATGACCAGCCACAGCTTACAGACTGCCCACCTGCCTGTACTGTAGGGGATGTACAGCGCTGCGGGAGGCAGAACACCCCTGGGAAACCAGGTGTTCGCAAGCATTATTTAAATTAAAAAGTACATTTTTACACATGAGTGAAGTATGTTCATGAAAATACACTTCTCAGATATCTCTACCTGCAATACATGACCTATAGCAGGGGTTTTCAACTGATTGTGAACCAGGGACCACCACCGTGACTTAGAGGGGACCACTAATTGTGTTGAGTGGGAATATGGGCTACGATTAGTGCTAAGAACACTTAATGCATCCCATGTGTAATACATCCCACTGTTTCTCAATCTCAACCAATGGACTACTAATGATTTCCTAATAATAATGACTCAACCAGACAATCCGGTGCACTTCCCCCCTCTTCTAACTCCCTTTTTCTGTTGAATTTCTTGACCTCCAACTTGTCAGTAAATGACTACATGTTTCTCAACTAGTGGAAAGATCCTACATTAATCATACATATACTATATTAATGGTCAGGGACCACATTGCGCTCCAACTCAGCAATCCTTCTCCCAGAGGGCCTAGCACATGGAGAAGGGGTCCGCTCATAATTCTGACATCCCATAATCCCGCCCGACCATTAGGTTAGTGTGATGTTAGGTTTAGGGATAGGGTTAGAAATACTTCAGTCATAACAATCCAAATTAATTACTAAGTGTATAACAGAATGGAACAAAATTCACGTGCTGTTATAATTATGGTTAGGGATAGGGTTAGTGGGGAGAGTTGGATTTACACAACATCGGAATAATGCCTCTTCAGCACAGGTGCATAATATCCTGCAGGCAATAGTTTGTTTAACCACATTAACCCAGGCGTTGCTATTTCAGGCATGTCATTATACTGTAGGAGAAATCGTATAGCCCAACAACAAGCTCACAAAAACACATTGCATCATGGTGCTTTAGTTTATGAGCTTATAGAGCAGCTATTTTAGCTATCTGGCCTATGATTAGGATAGGACTCATTACATCATTGTTTTCTAAGCAACCTGAATAACGTGATTATGGACTTGCAAGAACTTGTGCACACATGAAGGGAAACCATGTTTTCTACAACGTATGCTGTAGAATACTGGAGTATCTAGTGTACAAAGAGACACCGAACATCAAAGAGATTATTTGATCTGTGTAGGTCTACATCAGTAGATGTGTGCAGGTCTACCTCTAAGCGTTCTGGCCAGGGAAATTATTATTATTATTATTATCCTTTATTGAAAGGATAAGCCCCTTGAGATGTCTCATCTCATTCTAGAGGGGGTCCTCAATACTATTGCATGACAGCATGAATACAATTCAGGGTGGGATTTGTTGTTGGGCAAAAACATTATCTTCCAAATCACTCAAGTTTCCATCTTACAGCATTGTGAATATAAACACCTCACACGTTTTGCTTCCTTTGGAGCCAGCGAGGCGGTGTCATTGCACAGCATGCAGTAATGATACGGAACAATCTTCTGATACTCGGACTGCTCTCAGTGAAGGGAATATATCAAGTGTTTAACTTTCCACCACCTCTGTCTCACTCACTGTCTCCTCCACTGCCATGTCCCTAAAATGTCCGTTCCCTTTGAAGCGCGCCTTCTCTCTGCCGCCATTATCTTGTCATTTGTGGGGGATTACGCTCTGGAGCACACACAGTCCACCCTGCCGCTTAAGAACTGTGACAGCTTACAATAATTGCCAAACTAATTAACAGGAAGTACAGACAGTAGTGCAGCATACTTCTTCCCTCGCCAGACCTGATTTGATGAATATACTTTGATTAATGTATGCAGCAGCAGCGGTGCTTCCAAGGCACTGTTATAATCCATGACACTGATAATACTGACTGATTTATACACGTTAAAGAAATCATCACTGCTGACTGGCACAGTGATTGAGTTGAAGAAAGGAGAGTGTAAAAAAAATTCAAATACACAGTGGGCAGGCAACATTAAGCTATAAAAATAGATAAATATCATATGCGCAGAATGTGTGTGTGTGTGTGTGTGTGTGTGTGTGTGTGTGTGTGTGTGTGTAATTAAACAACTAATTTGGTATAATCTTTCACAGGTACAATTCTCACAATACCCATTACATATGAATGTGTTTTTGATAACATCTCTAGGGTAGGGTCACAGGAGCGGCGCCACAGGGATGCCAGAGGGTGCCTGCACCCTCGTCCCTCAGTTGCAAATTCTACCCCCTCAACTTTATGTACAGTACAAATAGTTTTACTATCTAAAAAATGACTTGCCCTCAGTCATTTCCTCCTGGAGCCGATCCTGAGGGTTACCTGCACACTGGTGCGCAGGCTGATAAATGCAGGTTGTGTGTGGCCGGCTGTTTTGTGCAGCCAGCGCAGCCTAAAAAACACTGGGTCTCCGAGGCTAGGTGTGACTTGCCATAAACAGTATATTGTTATTTGCCAGCAGTGTGTGTCTGACACGGTGTTACAAAATATTCTTGGGTGCTAGGACCAGGGCTGCCAACATTGGAATGTGAGAATCCAGGAGACTTTTTTTGGTGGGTGGGGGGACTCCCCAAGCGGAGAGACCTACCCCAGAAACTGTTCTGGTGAATTTGGGGAGTTTGATACTTTTATCAGGCTTGCTTTACTATAGCATTGGAAAATGATGGACAGTTTTAGCCATTAAACGCAAAACATACATAAATTGATTTGATGACTGAAGCAAATAATGTAAAGACACATCTTTAACAATAACCATTCATTATTTAAGTGAACATCTCTGTATGATTGCATGCACTGCTCCCCCATAGACCTTTTTTCCTGAGTTATGGTGAATTTTGGGACTTTTATACCAAATCCAGAAGAAATCCAGTAAAGATGACAATGTAGGAGTCCTGCAGGATCCAGGGGTGTTTTCTTGGCAGCCCTGGCGGACCTTGCAGCATTAGTTTTTGACACGTTCTTCTGTATTTTGGTGTTTGTCAGTGAAAACCAAAATAAATGGCTATGGTGAGAGGGCAGTGTGTTTCTGCTGGTAAACACCCACCACACTACTCAGGGGCTCATAACTGCTGGTATAGAGGGAAATGATTGAATTTTATTTGAATGTTTTTATTATGTAGATCTATATACTGTAGGCCGAAACGGCAAAGGTATGCCTTTTGATTGAACTTTTTGTGTTATCCTTAATAGCATCATTTACCACTGTAGTTTTTGCAAACTGTTAATAAAGTATTCAATAAAACAAAAATCTAAACTTTTGGTCCTACATAACAGCCCCTTGTGAAGCACACAAAACAAAAACAATCCTACATGCTGAATAGGCCCATTCATTATCCATGGATACTTTTCATTTGACCAACAACAACAAAACTGGTTCTAAATGTTCTCCTTTGACAAACAACATTGATTCTAAATGTTCTAATATGAGAAATAAGGTAAAATAAACATTAAATAAACATGGGGCGAGATATCCGTGCTTTGGGGCGAGATATCCACGCTTTTCGAAAAGTGAAGGCTGCTCGCCCCAAGCCGTGGATATCCACCTAGAGATTTTTACCTGTACTATATTTTTACCTGTACTTTTAGGCCATGCAGGCTGAGTGTTGGGACTGGGAGGGGGTAGACTTATACCAATTGCCCCTGGCTATAGATCTGATATTTTCTTTGAAAATTATGGATTTTTCTTATTAATGTATTCGTACATGCCCCCAATTCCCAAATGGACACGGTTAAAGTGGTAGCATAGTACTAGGCCTATGCACAATGAAACTTTGCTTCTGGGCCTGGTAACTCTTTTTTTTCTATTTACAATTGAGAACTGCCATGAGGACATATGGGGTGCCATGGCAGACCCCCCTTGCAATGCACCCTTTGCATAGACTTATCTGTGGTATTAGGTCAAGAGGTTTTGTTTCCGTATTGTATGATTATTTATTAGAATCTAGTTATGGGACCTTGCTTGTCGATACTGTATGGAGGAATGACATACCAAATCTAGATCCAGATTGGAGCTGGGATACAGTGTGGTCTAATGTTATCCTGTCTTCTAGGAATCCTGATCATCAACAAATTCATCTAAATTTTGTTCATAGGACGTACTTAACCCCCCGTAGATTGTGTGCTATGCGGATTTTAAATAATCACAACTGCACTTTCTGCACTTCAAACACCATAGGTACATTCTTTCATATGGTGTGGGAGTGTCCGAGTGTCCTCACATTTTGGAATTTGGTTGCTACTAACCTTTCGACTATTCTACAAGTTAACATCACACCCTCCCCATCTCTATTCTTATTAAATGATGTATCCCAGTTGCCATTAAATAACACCCGTATTCGTGTCTTCTTTGCTGGCGTAACGGCCGCAAAGAAGATGGTTGCTTCGCACTGGAAACCGCCTCATACATTGTCATTTCGCCAATGGGCTTTGACCTGTCTGGATATCATTTATCTAGAAATGTCTACAGCAAGATTGCATGGTGCAAAAGAGGAAAACGTTGAGATTTGGTCTGGTATTGCAGATTTGGTTGGGGGCATGGTTTGATCATTATTATTGTTATTATCATTATTTGTTTTTTGTTTCCATTGCACAGTGGTTGAAGTGATGACATTTTGTGGCATCTTTGGTCTCGGGGGGGGGGAGGGGTGGGTGGGATTGTTTGTTTTTGTTTTTGTGTTCCTTGCTTTTGCTGTTGTGTGTTGTTTTATGTGTGTTTTGTTTGCTTTGAGTCTTTCATGTTGTTAACGTGTCTTGTGATTTTTGTCTTAAAATAAAAAACATTTGATAACAAAAAAAAAGAAACTTTGCTTCTGGCAGCTTTAGGAAAAGCCTAGTAAATACCTCCACCTAGTGTACAAGAGATGAAAATGCCAATCATTTCTGTATGAAAAGCAAACGATCAACGATGCATTCCCCCTGCTGAGGGTGAGTAACATGACGTCGGTTTCACAGTCGACCTCTTAATTCTTTAACATTGGGAAATAATCATCCGATATAATTTATAGGCTACTCTTTTCAGTTATACAAATTTACAACCTCAGACAGATAACTCAACTCTATGTTTACAACACACAGGTCACATGAGCACTGCAGCCCGATGGCTACCAGCTGTCAGCTGATTTAAATGATCACATTTCAGTTGTGCAACTGTCCAATGTTTTTGCCATGACCACCCCCACCGGGGTCGTCTCTTCGTAAAAATGACTGCGAAATCTGTGAGTTGAACTTTGCTAGTGGTTGTAGGCTCTATTTATTTATTTACCAGTACATTTATTGCACCAGCTGTGCTGTGTTGTGTTACTGTGAATTGATAGTGTTTACAATGAAAGCCCTGTCAATGCCCACTCCTCCATGTGGGCATTGACAGGGCTTTCATTTGAAACACTATCAAGACAATGAGGAATCCTATAAATTTAACAATTTGGTGAAAAAATGTTTAGGGATAATGCATTGGCCTTTGAAGTTGTTTAAAAATGTTTTAACGTTGCAAGTTGTAATGTAGCTAGTTGTAAGCCTACCATACACAGTGCATGGTTCTCAAAGTGGCGTCCTTGATGTGTGGGTATTCCTTCCTTCCACTCCCCCGCAAGTTTAGTTTAATATTTGTCAAAATAAATGTAACTACTTTAACCTATCCTATTCTAGCAGCTATTTGAAAATAGTCCATAAACAATAAGCAACATTATGTGAGATTGTAGTTGGTAGATTTAAAAAATGTTCAAAAGTTATCAACACAAATCTTGTATGGGGGTACCTGCCTGGCACAAAGTATTTTCAGATGGGGACCATCCACGACTAAATACATATTCATTTGGGTTTACTTTGATGTGTATAGTAGTAGTTTGATGTGTTTAATTAAAAATGTTATGACTTAATACATATTTTGTTAAAGGAGGCGAGTAACCCCTCAGAAAGTGATGTGGCGATGGAACCATCTAATCTAGAGGGACAGCTGCTCCACTATGCAAAGAGCGGCAGTTGTTCCCAAATTCAAAAACTCCTCCATTTGAGAGCTGAGCAGGAGCAATGTCTCAACGTCAACTGCAAATGTAAGTGAATTATTGACAAAGATCTATTTTAACAAACACCATCACACATCCACATAGCTGCTGAAGTCTTGTTAGACTGACTAATTCGAATTCTTATTGGCTGTCATTCTAGCTAAGAGCATAGCCAGTGCAGGATGGACCCCGCTCCACTTGGCCAGTTATTTTGGTCACATTGATGCGGTGGAGGAACTTCTCAAGGTAATCGGGTGCTGTGAAACAGCATTTTGTATTGTAATGAATAGGGATGTCCCGATATTTACCTGCCATAGTGTCAACCCCTTACTCCTGTGCCGGATCAGTGGTTATACTGGCATATTCGCCGATACTGATACTTTTCCGATACCGATACAGTATCTGGACATCTCTAGTAATCAATGCATAATTTGTATTTTACGCATTTGTGAATGGGTCTGTATAGGCAGGTGCTGATGTAAATGTGCAGAACAACTTGGGCGATACCCCGCTACACACAGCCTCCTGCACTGGAAGAAAGGTGAAATACTAAATGTTCTAATTCTATTCAATCTGTTGGGTCCTGTATTTTTGTTTACCGGCCACATCTGCCTCATCATAAGCCCAATTATGAATACGAACCTTTGATAATTTTTTAACCAAAGACGATACACAGCATTCTGTTTTCTCTATAGAGGGTATGCGCGTGACATCATCATCATACATCATAGTTATGCGGGAATGCCTACTGAGTGGCAAAAAACTACTTTCTGGACTTGACAGCCCATACATCTAAACAGAAATGTCCTAATTGATTGAATTAAATGACTTTAAACAACATTAAATTCACTTTGTCACTCGATTTGCCACTCGATCTGTCATTCACTTTATGCATGCGCATACCCTCTATTGAAGGTTTGACTGATGTAAAAAAATAACATGTCATTTTCTCTACCTACTGTAAATAAAGTAATCAATTATTTCCAATGGACCGTAACCGTATAGGAGATTGTTCTGTTGCTGCTGAGGTATGATGCCAGCGCCAACATAATCAATGGAACAGCCCGAATCCCCAAAGACGTCACAGAGGATGATGAAATCATTACCATGCTAGAGGGTATGTACTGTATTGTATGCGGTGATTGTGGACTGTAAAAAATATAGAAAGTGGTTGATGGCCACTCATTACTGTACTGTAGGTGTGCTTGACGTGGTTCTCTCAAATGGTTGCGTTTGTACAGCTGCGGAGAGAAGAGCGGAACTTCGGCTAGAAGACAAGTATCTGCAAGCAGCCAGAGACGGGGACATCACCACCCTGTCCAAACTGGTCAACATCTGACACTGAGCCTTTTGGCAAAATATAGATGGCAATATTTCCCAATATTTACCGCAGCTGTTACTTTTACTTGTCGGCGCCTGTTGAGCATGTTACGAGTTTGTGCTCATTAGTTAAATCAAACAAGGGGCCACAGACACACAACGTATCATATAACATATCATGGTTGAGGTTTGATGCTTGTGGATGAGTGAAGTTGATATTTTAATATTGTATACAAAAATAAATCTTCCTGCCTTTTGTCTCTGTTCACCTGGTGACTGTGTCTGATGTTAATCCCTCAGCTCAGCCGAGAGGAGCCCCCTGACATCCACTGCAGGGATCTTGTGGGGAATACGCCGTTACACTGTGCAGCCTACAGGGGGCACAAGGAGTGTGTTCTGAAACTACTCCGGTCAGGAGCCAACCCTGGTATCAAAAACAAGAATGGTACGGTAACGGTAGATCAGTCAGTCTTGTCATTTTATTGAATCTATCTAATTAAACATTAGCTCAAATAATGCCTTTGCTAATTGCTGTAATGAATAAACATCACAATATTATTATAAATATATAATATAAATGCTATATAGTATATACTATCAGTTGCATACAAAGAGCTGATGATTCATGTAAAATTATCACTGGTCCAGAGGGGTTAGAAGTCATACAGCAAAAAAAAACCATAACTCACTCTCTCAAGAGTAGACGCTAGAGGGTGAGTATACTTTTTTTGACTGGCTGACTTTTTCTTTGCAGACCAGACCGTATCTGACTTGGCCCCTAATGAAGAACTTAGACAGATTCTGGCAGCCTATAATGTCCAGGTAAATGCCATTTAACACTGTATTATATTACGGTATATACATATTATAATGCTGCAGGCATGTTGAGTTAAGTATATTTTGTATTTTAATTTTGCACAACTATTATTTTCTGCAAAGGATGTGAAAAGTGCAGCACACAAGTTGGAAGGCCCACTTTGGAAGGTACTCGAGTGTTGGGAGAGATGTACGTTCGGTTTTACTTATACAAAAAAAGAGCTCATATTCATGTCTACCATTTTGACAGAGTTCACGTTTACTTGGCTGGCGGGCACTTTGGGTGGTTATTGAAGATGGAACCCTATCCTGGTACCCTAGACAGTGAGTTATTATTCATTCAACTATTCTGCCATACAGATGATAGATGGGTGGATGAAATATCTTTTCCTATCAGCCTGGTGTTTGCAATGTGTATAGGGTCCTTTCTCCTTTTATGTCTAACTTTCATAAATCTCTCATGTCTTATTTTTAGAGCTGATGCGCTGGCTGGAATAAGAAAGCAGGGCTGTAAGACTCTAACACAAGCCTACTGTAAGGTAGTATGATCTGGGCTGTATCATACGGTGTTGTCATGGTTCATCAAGATTCCAAATTATTATTTAAATCAGTTTAATTTCAGTGAAAACATTTATTCACAATTAATGGAATTCTAATGTTTGCAATATTATTTCTACAAAATATTCAATGGGACATTAAAAGCGAGTCTCTGCCATCCAACTGGCTTTGATAGAGCAGGTTATTTGCTGTAGCTACCATTGAGATCTCCATAGTGACTGTAGGTATGTACAGTAAGTGATTTCATCATGTACTTCAGATCAAACCATGGGATAATTGCCTCTTCACCATCAAATGCCTTGATGACACCAGCCATCGCTTTAAGGTCTCCTCCACGACTGACTCAATGGCCAAAAGAAAAGTAAGTTTGTATTGACATGACCTACTGTGCATTGCTGTCGGGCAGGAGCCTTGTATCTCAACCTTTTCCAACCGTGACCCCCCCCAAAATAATCCTATTTGACCAGGAACACCCCACCCTGATAAGCACCACAATTGTAGGAGTTGAGGCATTACATTTAGCTTGACTCTGTTCCACAGATTAATATTGTGGAAAATAGCAGATCTATGCCTCACACCAGTTTGTTGATTATGTTTGATGCAGTAATTATCTTTTTAAAAGTCCTTAAAGGATTATTTCACTTAAAAACGTTGGGTCATTTTATCGTCTACTCAGGTTTATGTAAACACCCCAGACAGTTTTTAAGTTGCTCGATTCAGTATTTAGATATTTTATATTCATTATAGCTGCCTCGCCCCCTTCCTATTGCAAACACATTGTAACTTCAAACTCCATTTTAACCATGATAGATTAATCGAAAACACCCGTCCTTATTTCTTTTGGAAAAGTAAAAAGTAAAAAAAAAAAATATATTAAAAGAAAATTAAAGTAATAAAGTAAAAAGGGCACGCCACGTATTAGGAGGTTGGTATGAGTCACCAGAGAAAAGGACACGTGTTTTCGATGAATCTAAAATGGAGGTTGAAGTTACAATGGGTTTGTATAGGAAGGAGGCGGGGCAGCTAAATTGAATGTCAAATATCTAAATACTGAATTTAGCTTTCTGGGTTGTTGTCGCTTCAGTGTCATCTGGGGACCCCGCAAACTCATATGGGGAGTCGGGACACGCCTGGCGGTCCGATCCACAGGTTGAGAACCACTGCCCTAGTCTATACTTGCACAAAAGCAGCAAAAAGAAACAAGCTCAGACCTTGTAGATTGGTATTGGTATTGGTATTTTTGCCTCGAAAGTTTCAGATATTCTACACTCTTTCCCGCTGTTTACCGTCACTACCGTGTGACTTATTTTTGTGTGCACGTGTCTGTTGTGTGCATTTAGAGATGGATGGATGCCATAGCAGGGCATTCAGCCTACAGTACCCAGCACTGTGTTCAACAGCAGGTCATGGATTATGATGAAGGTAGTACATCACTGGGGAACTTCGCACAAGCCCTTCAGGTGAGTTCTAGCAGAGTTAGGAGTTTAAATGATCATTAGTGTTAATTTAAAGATGGAGTGCCGTGATTTCTTTCCACCCTAAAACATGATCATCACATATTATTGTCTCTAGCAGGCCGAAGGCTTGGGGAGAGAGTATGTTTTGCACTCCGTCCGTGTGTGTGTGTGTCTGTCCGTCCGTCTGTGTACAGCTAATCTCCCGGCACTGTTAACCCGGTCGATGCCAAATTTTGATGCCAACGATGAACCTCTGCCCCACATTTTCCAGAACGGCCTGTTATAGCGCCACCAGGAGGCTGACTTTTGAAAAACACATTTTTTGATATTTCTCCTCCAGATTCTGTCCAAGAATACCTCAAATCGTTACACACTATCTCTATAGTCGTGTGTTCAAAACGGATCTGTCCGATATTTCATATTCCATCCTAATTGGCTAACATTGGCTTTCAAAGTTTGTAGGATTGGGCCGTTTTGAACAAAAAGCCTCATCATGAACGCAGCTTGCAATTTACATGCCATTTTTCAGCAGTAGGCTACTCAATAAGTTGGTACTGCACATGATCTAGTAAAATTGTATCATGACCATTCATAAATGGCGGTTGCTCATTCAGTGTCCCAAATTAAAAAGCTTACAGCACCTGGTATTCCCAGGTGATCTCCCATCCAAGTGCTAACCAGGCCCGACCCTGTTTAGCTTCCGAGATCGGACGTGTTCAGGGTGGTATGGCCGTAAGCAAAGGCAGCTGTGGCCGGTCGGTCTTTTATAGCTGACAGCGGCCCCGCACCACACAAGGAAGGGAGCATTACAATTCCCTGCTGTATTTATTACTTGCGCAAGAAGAGCGTGCAAGTATTGTGGTCGGCTGGACCAAAAGTGGTATGTATGACTATGTACAGTATGGTATGCATACCCCTAATTGGCTGTTGATGGTGACGTAAGTAAGAGATGTTTCAATGTTGGGTGGGTAAAAGGTACTGTAACGTATGTATACATTACATGTACCTGCATGTATGCATGCGTGGTATGTATACTGTATGGTGGTCCCTTATTGGCTGTTGATGGTGATGTAACTAAGGTACGCTTCAAGGTAAGGTCAATACCGGGTCTAAAGCATTTTGAACTACAGTCGTAATGGACATTAGTTAGTGCATTTCTAGTTATTGTATAAGGAATATTTTCAATAAAGTGTACAGTATTTGTTAAAAAAAAATTGTGGACATGCCCACCACACCAGTTCATTAAGTTTGCCTGGTGGGTGGTGATCCAACTGAACTGAAACCGCACCAACAGCTGTCTCCTCACTGTATATTTTTCTTTTCCCTTTTTATCTCCTTTTTATGAGGATTTCCATATTTTATTTGTTTAGTGTATATTTGTACTCCTCTAAATGTTCTGATGAATTGAAAATCGTACCCTATTGTAAACAAGTGTAATGCTTTATGGTGTCGTCCACAGTTAACAGTTTTTGTATTGAGTTGTACTTGAGTTTTTGAATTTACCTATTCTGCATGCTGTTAAATTAAATACAATCAATCAATCAAATTGAACTGAATGGACCCATAATTTTGTTCCATTTGTACGGTCCCATAGTTAAACTAACAGTGTGCAGGCTGACTGTAGCTGTGTGAACTGTGCTACACACAATTTCATTTCCCTGATGACAACTCTTTCAGGTAGCTGACACCTGCCAGCTGAAATTGGCAAGTGAAACATCTATTTTCCTCTCTATGGTGAAAAATGCAGAGAGTCAGGGTAAGAGTGTTGTGGTATCTTTTGCTATACTGTAAAATCCTGAGTGTTAATTGAAGTCTGAGTGTACAAATGTAACCAAATGGACCATTACATTTGCTTTAATTTGTCAGACTTACACAAATCAACTGTAGCTGAGTTGGTAGTGGCCATCTGGGAATTGGAAGGTTGCCGGTTCGACTCTTAGCTCACCCAATCTACCCGTCGGAAGTGTCCCCATGAGCAATACACTTAACAACTAAAAAAATAGCTTTCCCCAGCCACCAATCATTCACCTGAGCCATCTTAGCAGCCATATGCTGGATAAATGCTGAAAAGTAATTTCCACTCCTCTAGGGGCCAGAAAATACTTCCCTTCCTCTTTCAATATTAACACTGAGGATTTTACTGTTGATTCATTCACTCAGTTTTAACTCTTGCATGTTAAAGAAACTTAATATACCGTATGTTTTATTAGGTTTTGTTTTTTGTTCCTGTTTTCCAAGCACTGGCTGCTCCCCTTATGCTGAAAGCCAAGGAGACTTGCAGCCTCTCCAGTGAGACCTGTGCTGCCCTCCATCTCTGCCTTGAACTGTTGTCCAAACAGGAGGAGGTACTGTAGAAAAATAATGTCTTCATGATTCATCAACTAATGTAGAATCTGCCCAATCTAGCTTGTGTTTGTGAAGTTTTGCTGAACACACTACAGTTCCTGTCCTACAGTTTCTCTTTTTTACCTGTATTTATTATGTGTCAGAGTCTATATTTATCCCATTGATTCCTACGGACTGTTGCACACACCCACGTGCTGCTCATCCTATTGGCTTTGGAAGTTATGCAGAATGGTTATCAAAATAACCTAACCCCTCCCACTTAACGTAGCTCCCTCTACGCCATACGGTGTGAGTGACATAATGTGTGTGTTGGGGGAGGCAGAGGTGTGCGTATCACCGTCCACCTGTCCTAGTAACCATGCTGTGCCCTTGGGGGAGCCATAGAATAACTGTGCTAATCTCTAGCGTGGCTGTAGGAATGACACGGGCAAGATCCGCTTTTATGCTGAGGTTTGCACTCGGCTCGTAGATCAGTGCAGACACACACACGCACACGCACGCGCGCGCGCGCACACACACACACACACACACACACACACACACACACACACACACACACACACACACACACACACACACACACACACACACACACACACACACACACACACACACACACACACACACACACACACACACACACACACACACACACACACACACACACACACACACACACACCGAGGCGCTTTGGCTCCTGCTCTAGGGAAAGACATTGTGCATTGAGGGAGGGAAGTCGAGCGCGTGCATATTCACAGGCTCAGACTGCCTCATGCGTTCACCCTCGCACATTAACAACACACACCCGCTCACAGCCACGCTTCCTCGAGCCAGCAGAGCATCT
Organism: Protomyctophum parallelum; assembly: GCF_964188405.1. Taxonomy (NCBI): domain Eukaryota; kingdom Metazoa; phylum Chordata; class Actinopteri; order Myctophiformes; family Myctophidae; genus Protomyctophum; species Protomyctophum parallelum. Next base: position 27,571,297 of record NC_139709.1, on the reverse strand, counting down.
GAGCACTGGAGACAGGATATAAACATCTGCACAGGTACAAGTGGACAACTGCTCTTTTATCTCATTCTTTGTTCTCGTGTCCTTGTTTTTCATTGTCATCGGGGAAAATTGGCTACGTTTTGCAGTGGGCTTGCTCCCTGAGGACATGGTGGTTTTAGTTTTTTACTTTTGAGTTCTGTTTAGAGACTGCCTAGAACAATATTTAAAGCAGGAATCTATTCTTACAGTAAATCCTGAGTGGTAATTTAACTCTGAAAGTGTAAAAATGTACTCTTACAGTAATGCATGCACTAATATGCTGCAGTCATTCCTATGGAGTTTAGAATCTCTCCTAGATGTGAAGAGGTATTTGCATGCTGAAACCTTCAGTGCTCTGTGGCCTTTATGCATACTGCATAAGCTTTGACTTTGGATTTTTCGGTTTTACATTTGGTCAACAACTGTAGAATAGGGTTTGCACAAATGCATAGGAAATCTTGGGGCTCAGCTCCGAGGGTCAGCATTTAAAAAAAGACTGACTAAACATACATCCTACATCCTACCATACTCTTTAAAAGGCAAATATAAGTACTAGTACTACTGTATATGCTGTGCATACTAAAAGCTTAAAGGTATATTCAGTGATTTCACTTAATTCAAATATCACTTATTTTTTTGTTTTGTTGTGATAATCCTCCCTACTATAGAGTGTGCTGGCCATATAAGGAGTTCCTCCCTGTCCCCAGTTAACCCCTGGGGGTCAAAAAACCTTAGGTTTTGTTTTTGACTCTCTATCCTGATTGGACGAAAGGCTGGGTCCCACAGCCAAAAACGAAACCTAAGGTTTTTTGAGTGAAATCACTGAATATACCTTTAAAGATTATTTTGAGATTTTCATAATTGAGCAAAGTCAAACTGGAGAGACTAGAAGTGTTTTATGTCGAGAGAGCTTTTTGTGACTTTCCAAAATGAGAATCTGAAGAAGCGGAAATAATCCACAATGATCAGGGCTGGTACAGGGCCAGAACTGTCAGACTGAGAACTATAATTGGGTTTAGATTTGGGATTAGGATGATCCTCGGTTCAGAGAGGCACCCACAGACCCCCAGTTTAAATTCACGGCCTTACTGAATGCACTAAATAGCTGCACAGATGTCCTAATACTGTACATCTAATACAATTACAGCAATTTTGAAAGTTAGCTGGATTTTACCTTATAGAGCATTGCTCACGTGCTAGGGGCCTTTTAGCCTCCTTATCATAAAGATGCTCATTTGCCAGAAGCTGCATTGTCTAGACTCTTAAGTATAGATTGACCTGAAGAAGATCGATGTCGGATGCAGGTTTTATTTCAAGTATAGATTGGCTGGCAACATCTTCCTTTATCTCCAGGAATAACATTGCATAAAGATCATTGGGATGCGGAGGCCATTTAATGTAGTCCGGGATGCCATTGAAATACTACTATAGACCAAGAGGAGGAATTGGCTGCCAGAGCACTGGGTCAAGTGGGAGCTCATCCCACTTGACCCAGTGCTCTGGCAGCCAATTCTAGGTACAGTATAATAAGCATGATTCCTAGAAGCTAGAGCTACTACTCCAGACCAACGGGATTATAATGCCTACAGAGTGCTGAGAATGGCACTGTGGATATTATTAATCCTAACCCTCCTATTGTTCTGGCAGCTAGTTGACCAGATGGGTCTGCTTTGTCGGTGCTGGTTGGTAAACATTTGTTTTCCACATTACGTAACCAATGTGGACTTGCGCAAGCTGTTGTGTTTGTGTGCTATGACATGTCAGCGGATGTGTAACATGGAACCATGATTCATAGCAGGGAGTCTTTTGCAGCAATTACAGTCCTGCCCTTCAGCAAGGGTGGCTGTGATCTGATGACCCACTTCATTAGCTGCAGAGCTGGTGTTTCGCCGGCCAGGATGTCATATCTCTAGTACGCACACAGGGAGAGTATGATTGCTTGGTGATTGAAGTAGAAGAAATGCCTCTCCTCGTATCTTTGTCTCGTGGAGAAGGCATTAAGGCAAAGGGTCTCGAGGTCACCAAGGAGATTGATTGTGTAGTATGTAGACCAACTTGGGTCTGCGTGAGACCCAACTAAAGTGACAGGGAACAGAGGGAGACAGGGAGTGACATGCAGCAAAGGCCTTTGGGATCTGAACCAGGCCACGCTGCTTTAGAGCCTATATACAGTATATGTGCCTAGACCGCTTGGTCAGCAGGCGTCCCAAGGAAGGCTATGTTTTTGCTGAGCCATAGAACGGCACTCTGGTCCCTGGACCCAAGACCTTGACCCCCTCCGCCGGCGTGTTTAGTTGTTTTTATCTACTTGTTTTTCCTGCGCATAGCCTTCATTTTCCATGTGGTACTCTCTCTTGGTAATGGAGAGGCAAAATCAATCTTTCTAAAAAGCAAATTTTAAGCCTAGTTCAGAGTCGGACCAAAGATTTGTGACAAAACAAAACTTTTTAAGCCCAATTTATACTTAAAAAAATAGCTGACCTACAAGGTCACACAACGCAGCACCCTTGTACAATGAAGCATAAATTAATCATTAGAACATTACAGAGAAAGATTGCAGCGCTATGACTGACCCTGGCTGTGGTTAAATGCGGTCTTTGAACTCGCGGCGGATGCAAGCTGGCCGGTTCTCAGACGTCATCGTGCAGTACTGTGATCTATGGCACGGCACCGCTGCACTAGTACTCTGATCTATGGTACGTCGTTGCACTAGTACACTGATCTATGGTACCGCTGCACTAGTACACTGATCTACATATGGTACGTCGTCATGCCAGCCGGCACTGCTGCACCGCATGGAGATGGGAGCCATTTGTCTCCCACATCTGCTTCCCCTTAAGCAAGAAAGGCCAAACAAAAGCCGAGTCCTTTCTTTGGCTCCTGGCCAAGCGAGAAACCTCTTTTCCCCAGTTTCATCAAGCATCAACTACTGTACAATGGCACAGCCTCAGCAGGGCTTAAAATAGCCACGTGTGTTTTCAGGCGAGAGGACGCGGGGAGAGAGAGAGAGAAAAGACCAGCTATAGTAGTTGCACAACAAAGTGTTCCGTTTCGGGACGACGGGCTCTCTCACGAGCCAAGTTCCCGAGGATGGAGAACACTGGTTAAGGCTCAAGATTATGTTAGCTCATTTACTGTATATTACACTTACACACAAATAAGAGGCTCAAGGCAATGTCAACCACTTATGTGGACAGGTATTCATTTATAATGACTGTGTATTGTACTCTTAGGCTGTGATTGAGCTGCTCTCCATCTGTGGTATACTCGGCTCAGTCCTGTTGAGCCAAATTGGCAGACACCGTCTGTTGGCTCAGCATAAATGTTCGAGAACTCTAAAGCAAATGCTGAAGCCCACACAAGCTTATGCTTGTGTATGCTGAAATGTTGCTTCCTCTTGCAGTAGTAAGTAAAATTCACTGTAGTGTATCTGATTATACTCACTGTAATTGTAGTGAGTTGGCAAAGTGTTCTGTGGCAAGAGACCTGCTACAGACTTTATTTACAACCCACTTTACAAGAAACTGTATCTGCGAAAAGGAATTATGCCCTGTGAGATGTCCTATCTAATTTCAGTGGGGGTCCTACAGAACGATATTTACATTTCAACTGTCCAGTATATCATCAAACAAACAAAATTGATCACATTGAGGCAAAAGGGGAAAACATTTAATGTAAAAACGGTGACAAACAAAGCAGATGACAGCAGTACAATAATATTGGATCACGAAGCATTAGAACAGAAATCAATCTACTCGCATCACATTACACAAGTAAGTGTATCAATCCATGCAGTTAAAAGATAGAGAATATAAAAGGACTGCCCATAATCCCGTTAGTCCGACCTACGTGGCCAGTTAAGGCCTAGGCTACACGTCTCTGGATCTTTTGCAAAACGCACATTTCTTTGTGCGTTTGGGCCTTTCAGCCACACGCAAACGGCGTTTTCGGCCACTCAAACGGAGGTTTTTGGATACGGATAAATAAGTGAAGATTTTCGAAAATATCCGTTTCAGTGGAGCTGTGTAGTCATGCGAAAGGGAGCTTTTGAGAAACGATGATGTCACCGCTTATTAGCGCATATCATTTTTACTATAATTAGGTGAGAAATGCAGCTTGTGCCTGCATGGAAACTACACAGATATCTATCCATCATTGTTCATGTTTATATATCACTGTTAACAACTTTAAAACGTATCATGTTGCATCAACTGCAGCGAGCAAAGGCTCTGCTCTGCTGCATCCAATAATTTTATATTATAAGTTTATATTTTCATTGGGTGTACAAGTCATGTTTTTAATATGCCCTTATCAAATGATATAGAGAGATGGTAAGCCATGCAGCCCATTGACTGCATCATCTGCATGTCACTGTGCCTACATGCTGACAATGTGTGAGCGTGAACTTGTATTAGCCTACATTATAACGTGACATTTATTATACAGCTCGAAATATATATATATATAGCCACTCTACAAGCTCACAACTGGTTGTGGACACTTCTATAGGTTTGACTCTGCTATTAATTTCTGTGCCAAGTCGCCAGAGCAATGGTAAAGTGTCTATCATTTTTAAATGATATGGAGAGAAAAGTCGAGAATCGGGATCTGGAGATTTACATGCTGACAGACAATGAAAGAAACATATACTTCCACTCACAATTTAGGTGGCTTTTAAAATGTGGTACTTATTCCTTCATTAAAAAATATGATTGGCACCTCATAAGTGTAAATATAAAATCAAATATAATATAGCCTACAATTGAAACCTGCTACTGCAGTGATTTTATCCTTTGTTCATTACGTTTCTGTGTTTGTGTGTGGACATAGACATCTCTGTCGTATGGGCAGGGATTTTTTCTAAAACGGAGGACGAAAATATCCGTTTTGCAAAAGATCCATGTACGTATAGCCTGGGCCTTAGACTAAGGTGTGGCCAGTTAAGACTAAGGTGTGGCCGGTTAAGACTGAGGTTATGGTGTGGGATGGTGTTACTAACATGAGGTTGGAACAATGACATGTTGCCAGCATAAAGAGAAAAGAATAGAGACACAAAGTGCAAAAGTAACATTTGAGAATACGTCCTATTTAACTAATTTGCATAATCAATTAAGTGTAACACGTGCATGTGTGAAGGGTGTTAAAAGTACATTTTCATATTTAAAGCCTTAAATAGGAAATGAATGGAAAATAATAGTGAGTAAGAGGTTATACTTGATTAATATGGGTAATTGTGTGTGTTGTGTGTGCCTGTGTGCTCAGAAATGTGTGAGCATGCACAACAGTGAGGAATGGGTGAGTCAGTTGAAGGCAGAATAATTGATGGAGCTTTCTCTTTACTTTATATGAAGACATTGGCCTCGCTTTGCTATCTCAGATTTACAACCTGATTTACGGGCTCCAAGCCTGCCGGCCGCCTCCCTCAAGGTGACTTGGCATTTTTTCACTCTGGGTATTTGGCTGTATTTCTTGTCATCAGTGTAGCGTGCACTTTTAGCTCCCTGAATTCCCTTTCTTCTACAGAATATATTTTCCGCATTTCAGGAGGTAAATTCTTCCATTTAATGAATGTGGTTTTGCATGCTTAGTTTTGTGATGATATGGGGTATACTGCTGGGTTGGTAAAGATCCCACGACAGCAGCGTCAAATGGGGAACATTGATCTGGTCTGTCCCATAGTAGCATGTCTCAGGTTGCCCTGAAGGGACACTCAATCCTAGGCCACGAGCTTTCAGAGACTGAGGTGTTTGGTTCCGACGGGTGGAAACTGGATCTGTGGGCAGGGGTTAGAACAATGACCCGACATCAGACGAAGCCACACTACACACACACACACACACACCCCTTATCAATGCATCAATAAATCCATATCAATCAGTGAGACTGTAATTGATCAGAAATGTCATCTGACTGTGAGCATGTCTTCTACTGTGCATACTCTTTTGTTTTTTAGTTTGTGTGCGTTCGTTCATGCATACATTTATCTAATGTATTACAGGTCTGGAGTTTGAAGTTTGAACAGGAAGTGGAGAAGAACAAAGCTCTATCGGAGGCCTTGCAGACGTTGACCAGTGAGCACCCCAAGCTCGAACCGTCCGTGTCCCGGACCCGAAGGTCCTCGTTGAGCAATTTGAGCACCGTCACTGAAGATCACTTCTACGATGCTGTGTCAGGTCAGCCCACACGCATACAGTAGTTGGTCAAAACAACAACCAAAAAATAGTTTTGTATTGTCGAATGACGCGATCATTCCACTGATAGTGAATTGGCCTTTAGGCCATTGTTGAGGGGTGCTAGCTCCACTTATGTCCAGCTTTGAGGGTTTGTAATAAACGCAAACATTGAATGCCCTTGACAATGAATGGCCAGCTTTGAGTGTTTGTGTAAACACAAACGTCGAAGACGAAGGTGAGCACGCAAATTGTGAGTGGCCGGAATGAGATAATGTATGATAATGTGTGATGACTTCACACGGGTGTGATTTATTCTCTTACATTTAAGCATTTAGCAGACGCTCTTAATCCAGAGGGCCTGACATTAAGCAAGGTAAACACAAGGTAATATATCAAATGCATAGAGATATAGTAATCAACGATCATTCTGTGTAGGTAAACTAAAAACCTATCCTCAGTCTAAAAACAGTAGGCTTTCTGTACCTTGAAATTACAGTATACAAACTATTAGGATTGCCAGGTCAACAAATTATGAACTTGCCATCCGTCTAATAGCATGCTATCTAAATTACATTTTTAACCTTTGCATAAGCCTGCAAGGGTATCAAGGCAAGTGCTACGGGCTATGGGCTGAGACCCCAATCTCCAAACAGATGTGTTCATTTAGCTGTGAGTGTAATCGCACCAAACTGCACCATCGACTATCAATCATTTAGCCGGGGAATGGAACCCCCTCAAGGACTTCTGTGGGTCCCTAGACCCCACGTTGAGAAGCAGTGATTTAGACCAGTGGTTTTCAAACTTTCTGTGCCCAAGGCACACCAAAGGACGAGTCAAAATCTCAAGGCACACCTGTATTCATAACCATTAATATCCAGAATAACCAGCTCTCTCCGGTCCCTGCTGATCATCGTCCGCAGGTGCTTCAGTAGAGCAAAAATAATTGCTAAATAAAGGACAAATGGCATCCGATTAAAAACAGACTGTGATCAATTTGAAATGGAAAGCGCTGGACGTGTGTCAAAAATCCTGAGCAGCTGGTCTAAATGTCACTTGCACAATGAACATAAACAAGTCAAATTGATTTAGATATACCGTATGTGTGCCTTCTGCTTCTTGCATATTTGACCCCTGCTGCTAAAGATGCACTTATGCAGTGTGTGGTATGTCTTCTGCTCTTGCACATTTTGACCCTGCATTGTGACTGCCGTCGCAACCACCAAAGCCCACAAAGTGCAAACTTTGTAAATGAAGTGAAATAATTGAGACAAAATCACAGCAGGCCATAATAATGTATAGGCCTAATGCAGGGTTCCCCAATTAATTTTCCTCAAGGGCCATATTTTGACTAGCGTACCAGGCAGGGGGCCGAGTCTGCCCATTCTTTCATGGGCCACAAGTGGGCGCTCTGTGGGCCGCAAATGGCCCGCGGGCCGCCTATTGGGGAACCCTGGCCTAATGGGTGGTCAATCGGCGACTGACACGGATTAGATAGCCTTGGTGCCCACGTCATGTGTAGTGTTTGAAAAGTGATTGTTATACTGTTAGTTTTGTTATTGGTCAGGACACAAAATCATACCAATCCAGTCTGATTTGTGCATTTGATTGCTGTTTTTGTCTCAGGCAACTTTGTTTTGCATGTTCTTATGGTGTAGCTAACAATGGTGGTACCGAATGTGTTAAATGCATTGCTGACTCAACTGGGATCACACCTCTCCAAGTGCAGCGTCAAAACACCTTTTATATTTTGGTATATCAGTTAGCAGAATATTGCCAGAGACAGACATGTGGCAAGAGGTGCAATCTGGAGATTATCACTCTTCTTTGCTCCCTCTTTATAAACTCAGTCTTCTTAAATACGTGTTTTATTCTCTAGGCCGGTGGTTTTTAACCAGTGGTCTGGGGACCACCAGTGGTCCTTGAGGAGGTTCCATGTGGTCCACAGCAAAATGGAGTTTTGGTTCTGCGAGGCTAAATCTCATCAAATGGTCCGTGGCTCAAATGCCAAATAAATAATGGGCCTTGATATGAAAAGGGTTGTGTGTGTGTTTGTGTGCATGCGACATGCGTGCGCTCCGGAAGGCACCACAAGTTCAGTCTCTCTGTGGTGTTTGTCTCTAGGGCTCTCTAGGGCTCACTCGAGGCGCCCCTCACAGACATGTCTAATGGCCGTTCGCTCCCGTTGCAGTTTGACACGGCTGATTGCCCCAACGTCGGCTGCTACATTGCTGAGATGGTCCATTGATGTAGTGCAGCCGGTCGAATTGTCCCCTGTAATTATATCCAAGGTTAATGAGTTTGTGGTACATTAGCCTGGAAAACGAGCTCCTGTTTGCATTTTAGATGTTTGAAGAAGAGCATTTCATGTCCGTAGAGCCAACCAGTTTACAGTTATGCATGTTTGTCTTTGTGACCTGATTAGTTGGCCTCCCTGTATATTTGAGCCTCGCCACAGTGATTTGTATGTACAATTGACGTATGTAATGTACAGTTACAGTATAGGGAGTGATCTCTGGTTCTGAGAGATGAATGCATTATTCATAGACACAGTTGGCTTCTGGTCACGGCCACACACGTCGTCTCTGACCTCAGTCACCTCACGGCATCCATAGTCGGTGGTTCATAATGACAATCAATTGCTGTGGGGAGGGAGGGATGTTGCGAAGGATTTTGAAAGTACCACCCTATGGGTTGGTGAAAGAAATCGGTATGCACGGCATTGCGCCGTGTACAGTCGCACACAGTTGTCGTATATCACAATGTTTGTGAAAGCGTCCCAGTTTCTGTTGCGTTGTTGTTGTTGATTAACCACTTCCTACCTGGTGTCCCTGTTTTGGGCATGTCCTTATCGGCTATTTTTGCTATTTGTCTTGCAGCTAAGTAAATTGGCCTGAAGTGGTTTTAAGCACACGTCTAGTTTTCCATGACATGGTTGATGTACGTATTATCTCCCCTCCCATCCACTGTGTCCTTGACACCATACAGCCTACAGGGAGGAGGAGTGCTACAGTATACTAGCCAGTCAGCAGAGCAAACCATGTAGGAGGAAGTGAAGCCTGTCGTGGCGTCTCATTGGAACAGAATCCCCAGGTGGAGCTTAACACGTGTGCGTGCGCGTGTGCGTGCATGTGTGTGTTTGTGTGTGTGTGTTCATTCCCTGGTCTAGACTACAGTTAAAGACTAACAGGGCTGGAGCTTTCTGGGCTGACCTGTGTGTGTAGTTGTGTACTGTATGTATGTTTGAGCCTGGCATCAGCTGCTTTCTGCCCCCTCTCTCATCCCACAGAGTCTGGGTCTGAGCTCTCTGTGAGTGGTTTCCTGTCCGTGGCCAGCCCGTCTTTTGAAGAGGACGAGCGGAGAGACTCCCCCCTCCTTTTCGGCAGCCTCCGCCGCCATCCCAGCACCCTCAGGGGGCCCACCGGAATGTCTGGGGAAGACAGGAACCATGGCAACGAAACGGCCCAGTGCAACGGAGTCAAGAAGCACAGGTGGGACTTGTTCTAGTTATTAGGTCACGCTTGTTTTGTACTCGCCATGTTCATTGTTCTGTTGGTACTTTAATTTGCCATTCACCAGATGACAATATTTGGACCATGTTGTTCTGCCTCGGCACACAACAGTCGGATGCTTCAGCTATGACAAGTATCTATCATAGCTGCCATGCTGCAGTGTATATACAATGTTCGATCAGTCAGCAGACTCGTCTGGCTCGTCGGGTCCGTAACCCATCCGTAATCTGCGTTGGCAAGATAGCTCGGGTGAATAAATGTCACGGTGTAGTTGTAATGGAATACGGCCTCTCCAGTTTGTTTTTGTTTGAGCACCCAAGCCCCAGAGAGTAGTCCCGCTCTTGTTTTTCCTACACGTTCACTTCAAAACCCGTCACCATGGGTGACCGGGCCTTCGCAGCCACGGCATATCTGCCCTACCCCAGTACCTCAGTGGCTCTTTTTAAATCACTGTTAAAAACCCACCTGTGCACACAGGCTTTCCCCTAGATTTATTCTATTGTTTTTACTATGTGATATTACTTTATTTTACTGCTTCTGTGTATTGCGTTAACGATGACGATGTATTGTTTAATTCCAACAATAAGTGCCTCTAAGATAGTGTACTGCATTTTTATATTCCATTGTAAAGCACTTTGTAACTCTGTTTTTGAAAAGTGCTTTATAAATAAAGTTTATTATTAGTATTACTTCAGTCTGTCTGAGCTGCAGGGTCTTGGTGCCATGGTTCACCCTTGAAGATGGGGCATGGGTCCATTGCATTTCCACAAATACTTATTTTTTTGTTTGCCCGCTCTTTTTTTTTTTACTCCAACAAGTGACTGTGAATAATTTAGTGGTTTCTGGCCTAGAGAGTCAAAGGAAAGGGATTGGCTGACGAGGTCTCTGTGCGTGTGTGTGTGTGTGACGTGTGCATTAAAGATTGATGAGGTGTCTGTTTGTATGTTATTACTCCTGTCATTCAGTGATCTGTGTACATGGTCACGTGTTGTAGACGCATATGTGCCGTTTGTTTGATGGATTGGTGGAACAGACATCGTCCCTTAATTGGAACTCTCTCTGACACTATCCGCATTGATTAATTCTAACGCTGTTAAAATAATCTTTTTCTTAATGTAGTAAGTGGTGTACCACAAAATTCTGTCATCAACTTTTAATTTTGTCATTTGAAGGTTTTCACAATAAAACATGGATACAACTTCTATACATGTATGTGACACCTATCAGGCGCGTAGCGTGGATCGAATGATTGACTGGGCAAATTAGCATTGCGCGGCTTGCTTGCTGTGTTTGCTATACTAAACAGAAATTTGCATGCACAAGGGCTGCCAAAGTAGGCTCTCTTTTGTTGTTTTCCTTGTTCTTTCGCTCCCTCTCTTCAAAGTTAGACTGGGCCAGCTCTAAACTGACTGGGCCACGACCCGCGTGGCCCAATGGACCCTACGCCGGTGACACCTATAACTTCTATTTCAAGATAAAGGCAAGAAGTAATGTTGACATGGCTATACATATACAATATTGATTTTGCGCCCAACTAAAGGAACATGGCTTTACAGGAAGTATAGATGACTATCGACTACATTAGCTTTTCCTGGCGTGGATTGGAGCTGACAGAAGGGCATCTCTGCCATGCACCAGTGGTCTGTTCATTCCACTGTTAACAGAGGGTTCAGCTTGAGCCCTGTGGCCATTCTCTCTCTCTCTCTCTCTCTCTGTGTGTTGCTGTGGTTTGTTGTGGGATTGGCTTATTTTTCTGCCGTTACAGTATACTGTAGCTGCTCGCTGCTGTGCTGATTTTGTGATTTGTGAATAAAGGCACCGTCTGCTTTAGGTAAGCACACCTGCTGTCTTACAGAGAGTGTAGGCCCATTACAGTTTTCTACCTGGCCTATCTGCTCACCTCAGTGAAGTGTAAGACAAGAGAGCCTCGCTCAAGACCCCAAGGTCAAGGTCGTGGTGGAGTCATTTCAGTGCATCGAGACCAATATAGCCAATATACTGTAGGTATTTTGGAGCGGGTAGACATATTATTCTATGTCTTATTATTCTTTAGTTTTTTTTTACTTGAGCCTTACTGTATACCGTATTGTAATTTTATATTCCCGCTGGGGGGCGTGTTCTCGCCTCCGTGTTGGTGAAAGGGCCTTTCTGTGTGGAGTTTGTATGTTTTCCCTGTGTACCCTAGGGTAGGTACGTATCCTCACAAAAATAAACATGCAGTAATCCTGGTCTCTAAACTGCCTCCCCCTGGCCAGCCGGGGCACCTGATGGAGGGGAAAGGAATTGGTTGGAAATAACGTGTTCCTTTCACACGCTACGTCCAACCGGGTAAACTCCCCCCTGTCAGGTGAAAAGAACCGGCTTGGACTCTCGTGCATTGAAGGAAGCACGAGGTCAGTCCGTCGCTCTTCCCAGGTTCGCGGAGGGAGTGTAGAGCCCAGGATTACATTAGATAATTGACACTGGGTGAAATAATGGGTTACAAAATTGTGGGATAAAAATGATTATCGCAGTTACTATGCAAACGTGCAGGAAGCCTGTAACGCTCAAGCCTGTCACTCTGCCGTCACACGCTCTTCATGTAATGCTGCACACACACAACACACGCCACTACACACACACACACACACACACGCCGGCGGTTCGTGTTGCAGTGCAATGGTGCAGTTTACATTTCAATGCTGCCCTTTTCCTCCTCACGTGTGCTTTGAAGAGCCTTGGCTTGTACGTTTTCATGCTTTAGTTGTACTTGCATTTCTGTATTTTGTGCGAAAGTGCATTGAGAAATGTCCTCAGAAACGGCCTTGTTTCTGTACATTTCGAGAAGGTTATTTGTACTACGGAGGCACCCCCCAAAGTGACGGGAGCGCAACTTTTTCATATTGCGTCAAATAAGACACCTCCCTGACAATATCGCTGAGACAGTTTATTTATTTTTACCACAATGCTTATATGAGACAATTTCAAATGAAACTTCCACGGCCCTGGACCAGGGGATGAGTGAGTGACAGGACTTCGGTAGAGATTTCACCGTCTGTCCGCTCCGCTGTAGTGCTGACATAATGAAGTGACATTATTCCGGTATAGTGTCTCAGCCCTGCGGTCGCTCCTCGCCTTTAAGGCGTCTTACTGGTGTTAAATGTATGTACCGGTATGTCTATTTCTTGTCTTTTTGTGTTGCAAATGGTCCTACTGGTGAATGCGTCTTGTACTAAATACTACAGATACTCAGATCTCCCATCCATTCATGGGTATTGCATGAGGCTTTGACCAGGGCGGCTCATTAACTGGCAGGTGTCGGGTTAACTTTGTTTCCAAACCGCAGGGTCAAGCCGCAAACTGGAAATCTATTTTGGTAGGATTTGCTTCCCTTGGTATTCATTGCTCTGGTTTCTGTTTTTATTTATTTATTTATTTATTTTTCTGCATGAAGCAGAGAAGAGTGGAAAACAAACCGGGTCACTTGAGGAAAAGGGGCCTCGTGCTTCTGCGCAGTCAGACCAACAGTAATGATGTACTAACGAGTATCACTAATGCAATATACAGTAGAAATGCTGTACTCCATTACAAGTAAAAGTCCGGAATTCAAAATGTACTTGAGTAAAAGTACTAAAGCTTTGGCATCAAAATGTACTTAAAGTACCAAAAGTAAATTACACATTATAAAGAATATCTCATTTCAAGTTTTCAAAGGTATACAAAATGTTTAGAAAATATGCAACGCATTGTGAGCTTGTAGATCAAGTAAAAGTACAATATTTGCCTCTGAGATGTAGTGGAGTAGAAGTAAAAGTACAGGAAATTGGAAATACTCAAGTACAGATACCTCAGAATTGTACAGTACTTATGTAAATGTACTTAGTTTCTTTCCACCACTAACACATAAAAATAGCGATTTCCACTGGAGAAAATGTATTTTTAACAGCACTATGAAGGGCCTCAGATTTCAGTCATTCCTCTTTGAATAGTTTCTATTTAAGGTTGTGATACAAAGATAGCCTGACGAAGGTCAAATAAGGCCGGCACGTTGCTGTTTCCTTAATAAATTATTCGACTGCATTTGAAGACTGTGTGCGGGAGTTTTTCATTTTTTAAGGTTTTGATACTAAAAATGTATTCCTGTATTTCAGCAGAATTGACATTGGTTGCTTCTCTCTCTCTCTCTCTCTCTCTCTCTCTCTCTCTCTCTCTCTCTCTCTCTCTCTCTCTCTCTCTCTCTCTCTCTCTCTCTCCCTCCTGCCATCCCACAGAACATGTCTACCAAATCCCATGTTCTCCAGGAACGACGTTAGCATCTGGAGCATCCTCAGAAAATGCATCGGCATGGTGAGAACGGCCAATCCACCCAAAAATAACCTTCCCGGTTTGCTTTGATGATGATGGATCGCTTGTTACTTTATTTCCCCCGACGGGGAAATGAAGTGCTGACTCAAGACTTTGCCCTCTCGAGCAGGTTTTAGTGGAATTCGAGTAAACTTGGGGCGAAAAGTAGCCCAATGGTGATGACGTAGATTTGAGATTCCTCATTAATTTGCGGTGGAATTAAGTTTGATCATAATTACAGGTCTCATGGGGATCAAATACCCTCTCCAGTCTCTGCCTGGATTTAATTACACTTTATAATCTCTGTTTACCCTCTAATCCCCAATTAAATGGGGCTAATGGCTTCTACATAACCGACCTGATGGGCAAACACATGCGTTTTTTATTGGCAATAGAGTTTAGTGCCTGCTTTATGTCATGTACTCTTCTATGTATGTGATCAAGCATTTGATATTATTAGTAGATACGGAAGATTACCTGGTAAATCCATGACACGTTCAGAACATGTGGTACTGTGAAAATTAATGTTTCATCATGCACTGGATACATAATGTATTTAGGCTATATTCTACACATCGTAATGATGGGTGGGTGTCCTCACTGTTTCTTTCATCCTCTCTCGCTCCATCTCTCTCTCACTCTCCCCCTCTCTCCCCCTCTCTCCCCCTCTCTCTCCCCCTCTCGCTCCCTCTCTCTCCCTCTCTCCCTCTGTCTCTCCCTCTCTCCCCTCTCTCTCTCCCCTCTCTCTCCCTCTCTCTCTCTGTCTCTCTCTCTGTCTCTGTCTCTGTCTCTGTCTCTGTCTCTGTCTCTCTCTGTCTCTGTCTCTGTCTCTGTCTCTGTCTCTGTCTCTCTCTCTCTCTCTCTCTCTCTCTCTCTCTCTCTCTCTCCCTCTCTCTCCCTCTCTCACTCTCAGGAGTTGTCAAAGATTGCCATGCCTGTGATCCTTAACGAGCCCCTGAGCTTCCTGCAGCGGCTGACGGAGTACATGGAGCATACCTACCTCATTCACCAGGCCAACGCCTCCACAGACTCCATTGAGAGAATGAAGGTAGCAGCTCAAATAAACACATTGCCAGATCTATGAATTTAAAACCCCATATACTTGAATGATTTTCGTTTGCATCTACTGTAGCCTACATGTATATATATTTAGGCAGCGGTGGCCGAACGGTTTGCGGAGCGGTCTTGATATCGGAAGGTCGCTAGTTCGTATCCCCGGACCGGCACGTTCAAATTACCACCGCTGAAGTGCCCTTGGACAAGGCATTGAACCCCTACCATGAAATGTTCTATGAGCAGGGCCTGGCTGTAAACAAGTTCTTGAGCTTAGTCCAGTTACCCTGGGTAAACATAGTACCTTTCCTTTCATGTATGCGCATGACATCATCATAGCCAGAAGTTATGGCAAAAAACTACTTTCTGGCCTTGACAGCCCATACATCCAAACGGAAAAGTCCTATGTGATTGCATTAAACGACATTAAACAATGTTAAACTCACTTTGCCACTCAATTTGCTACTCACTTAAAGCTGCTATAAGCAATATTTCTCAAATATTTGTTGGTATTCAGACAGCCAGCAATGAGTAAAACGCTCAAAAAAAATTCTCTATGACACATCTAGGGGCCACAATCTGCAGATGTTCCTAGAAGCTTTGTCATTGGTCGAAAAAAAAAACCGGTCGAATTGACTAACCAATCAGGACGTAGACAGGCAAATCGACCAATGACGAAGCTTCTAGGAAAATCTTTGAATGCAGATTGCGGCCCAGAGACTACCTTTTTTTGGGAGCGTTTTACCCATTGCTGGCTGTCTTGAATACAAAAAAAAAGAAAATGTACATATTATTGCTTATAGCAGCTTTAATGCATGTGCATACCCTCTATAGTCTATACCTTCTTAGAACATTGCCATATCGTGAGACTTGACAATCATTGTGTATAATTGCTAGTAATTATTATTAGCTAATGATGTATATACTGCTCATAGTCTATGGTTTGTACACAGTAAAGCCATCAGTGTACATTTATATATTTGTAACTCGGAGTGGGACAATTTGGTTACACATTTGTACACTCTTGGTTAAATAAACACTCAGCATTTTACTGTGTAGTGTGTTGCAGCCTTTGCTGTGTCAGCTGTAGCGTCACAATGGGAGAGGACTGGGAAGCCATTTAACCCACTATTAGGAGAGACCTACGAGCTAATAAGGTGAGAGAAAATCTTCATTTATGCTTTCCATGATGTTTCTGTGAACGTTTTTCATTGCAGCTATCTTTGTCTACAATGTTGCCAAGTAACCATATCTGCCGATATCGATAACTTTTGGCTAGTTCCCATCTGGGTCGGCACAGCAGTTAATTTGCTTCTGTTCTCTGCGTCTTCCTCAGTCATATATTTTCTGCCACCTGCATATCCTCTCTAACTCCTCTATAAACCTCCTCTTTGGCCATCCTATTCCCCTCTTGCCTCGCAGCTCCCTCTAATCTCATCCTTCTGCCAATGATCCCCTCATCCCTCTTCTGCACATGTCCAAACCATCGCAACCTCACCTCCCTTGTTTGTACCCCAAACATTCTAACCTGGGCTGATCCTCTAATCATTTCTGATCTTGTCACTCCTAATGAGAATCGTAGCATCCTCAATTCTGCCACCTCCGCCTCCTGTCTTTTCGTCAGTGTCACCGTTTCCAAGCCGTACGGCATGGCTGGTCTCACTACCATCATTATCTTCCCTCTCACTCTTGCTGGTACCCTTTTCTGTCACAAATCACTCCCGATACTTTTCTCCATCCGTCCCACTCTGCCTGCACTCTCCTCTTCACCTCTTGACGTTATAGTCTATTGTGCCTGACTTCTTCTGTCAACTTTTGTCCATTACCAGTGCGAACAAGAAAGGCCTCAGAGCCGACCCACCCCCACCTTGAACCCTTCCGTACATACTTTCTCTGCCACGCAGTCACAGTATCACACTTCCTCTCTTGGAACCTTATCATATGCATTTTATAGGTTCACAAAGACGCAGTGTAACTCCTTCTGACCTTCTCCATACTTCTCTTGCCTAGCTTACACTACTCTTTCCAGGCAGGCATGTAGCATACACAGAGTTCCTCTGTTGTGCACACAGAGTGAGCTCAAATCAATACTTGTGTCCAAATTTGTCCTTATTTCACTCTGATGTCTTGTGTGAGGGGACACACCAATATGTGCTGTTCGTTTTGTATTTCAGTGCTGTACTTAATGCTGTGGCTCACAATCTTTATACCACTTTACAGTAGTTACTGTACCTTTTTGTGCTTTAAAATCGGTGCCAGGAGGCCTATACTATCTAGTGAGGAGGTCCACTAATAGTTGTGTGGCGAAAATAGCCGATCTACAAGCGATGTAGATCCTGTGAACTTACTGTAAGTATTAAGCAAAATGGATACACAGTCAGTGCTTTCCCACTGTGGCCATCTCTGGGTCTAAAACAGACAAATTGTAATGTGCAGAAGAGCAGAGAGATGACAAATTAATTTCAATAATTAAATGTCATAGTAAGATGTTGCACTCTGTATTAAACGTTGTGTATTATGTATAATGTATTATACATAGTTGTGCACAAACGCTTGGAGGGTACAAGAGGTTTTATTGTCTTCATTACATTTTTTCTCATGCCGAAGAAGGTCAAACGACTTGCAATTAATTGGATACTTGCACAGTATTTAGAGTGTGCGGTTGCTCTTTTCTTTCGTTCAGCTCCAGCACCTCAAGTTTTTTTGTTTGGTGGTTTAGTTCACTTTTCTGACATTATTTGTTTTCATGAAAGTTTTATGGATTCTCTCTCTCCATCAGAGAGGACTTGGGATTCAGGTGGATGTCGGAGCAAGTAAGCCACCACCCTCCAGTGAGTGCCTTCCATGCTGAAGGACTCAACGAAGACTTCGCTTTCCACGGCTCCATCTACCCCAAACTCAAGTTTTGGGGCAAGAGTGTGGAAGCCGAACCCAAAGGGATCATCACTCTGGAGCTGCCCAAGTGAGTGTTTCGGCAGTGCTTCATACATTACAGTTCAGTGTTTTATTTATTCTTGGTCGCACGTCGTCGTGTCTCGTGCGAAACACCAGCATGCAACTAAAGTCTAAATTAAGCGTATCGGTTCACACTGCCTTCTCAGGTGAGCAAGTGCGGTGGAAATCATCACTAATTGATCAGTGTTGGATTTGGTGTTCTTTTCCTATTGCAGATATAATGAAGCATACACCTGGACAAACCCCACCTGTTGTGTCCACAATATTATTGTTGGCGAACTTTGGATTGAGCAGTATGGCAACGTGGAAGTGATCAACCACAAGTAATACAAACAACACACCGATTCCATATAATCTCCTGTGTATACAGTACTGTGTGTGCGCACGAGTGCTATGTGTGTTGCAGTATGTGTATGTATGTATGTATGTATGCATAATGCTAATCTGTTTGTGCATTTCGGCGTGCATGGCATCTTTGCAACAGATCTATGTGTATAATATACACATATATCTGTTGCAAAGATCAGCACAACACTGCAGATATTATCTGCAGTGTTGTGCTGATCTACTTTCACATGCAGCATATTGATCGTGGCAACAGAACTGGGACAGTTCCATGCCATTAGAAAGTATAATAGAGAGAGAGAGTGAACCGAGTGGTGGTGAATGTTTGAAAGCCTTGTCGTCATGCAGCATGGGGAATGCTAAAAGAGAATTGGTAAACACAGAGGCTGTCGTTCTGTGACAGGACAGGGGAGAGATGCAGCTTGACGTTCAAGCCCTGTGGCCTCTTTGGCAAAGAGCTTCACAAAGTGGAGGGTTACATCCTAGATAAAAGGTATCTATCTGTATGCTTTCACTACCAGTGGCTCATTAATTCGGTATAATGTTCAGCAATGTATCTAGGTATATTCTAATAAAATTGTTGCTCATTTAGTTAATTAGCTTAATTGAATACATATTGTTATTGTGAATGTAATGACAGTGAATAAAGGCCAAATTTGCAGACTCCTATAATAAGAGCTCTAATTGTCAGTGATGGCACACGTTATCAGAAATGCCTAAAGCTCTGTTTTAATAACCTCTTCTGTTCTTTGCATATTGGCAGCAAAAAGAAGCTCTGTGCACTCTATGGCAAATGGACCGAATGCTTATACACAGTAGACTGCGACACCTTTGAGGCACATAAGAAGGCAGACAAGAAGAACGCGGAGGAAAAGAAAGCCAAACGGGTATTCTATATGCTGCGAAAACTATTACATTCCTCATCACTGTCGACTGAGTACTGTAGCTCCAAAAGTTTTTGGATAAGTAAGCAAAAAACAGATATTCAAAGTATAGTAATGATGACCACTGCACTTAAACCCCATATATTACGTTGTACAATGAATGGCAGAAATTGCTGATCTACAAGCTCACAGTAGTACTGTTTATTTATTTATCTTCAGGTTGAAAGTGGTTAATGTGTTTCTATGTCTCTCTCTCCAGCCTAGTGTGGATGAGGAGCCAGAGGAGACGCCTCCGCCTGAATCTGAGACTGTGCAGATGATTCCAGGCAGTGAACTCATGTGGAGGATATCCCCTCGCCCTGAAAACTCGGCCCAGGTAAGAGGACATGTTACAAAATTACTCGAGTCGTGGGTCACGACTCAAGTAAAGTAATCTTTCGTACATTTTGTGTTTTATTTTAAAAACAAACGATGCACCACTGAAGTTGTGCTTACCCCAGTGATGTCACAGGTGTACAGTCCTGTGAAAACTATGCAAGACAGAACTGACCAATCAAATGGTTTACAGCTGGTTCACTTTAGATACTGTGTGACATTAAATCTTAGCCTTTTGCTGTGTTTAATGTAGTGTGGTGGTTTAGTATACTTTGATTTAGCTAATTAATTTTTGTACGTTTGGGCATTAATCTTGGTTACAGTTTGGCACTGTTAGTATTTAGGTTTTGGGAAGGTTAACTTTCGGGATATTTTGGTAGGGCGTTTTTCTAACTTCAGTCGCTAGTCCCTAGCGTAGCGTCCCTTTTCTGGGACGAACATTTTGCGGAAATAGCCGATCGACAAGCTCACAACATGTTGCGCATTGTGAGCTTGTAGATCAGATACTTTCAGTGAAGATATTTGGTGTAGAGGGGAAAAACTTCAGTAAAAACACAACCTTTTCTTTTTACCTTTACCGTTTTTTTGCCACTACCTTCGGTGGCTGGGACACTCTCTTCATGGAATAATAGACATTATTGCCATAAAGTATGAATTGGGTTGATGAATATTTTGGTGCTTGCCCTGCCCACAAACCATAATCCATTATAATCCATTCTCCGCACCCAGTGGAAAACAACAAACAAATGCATGAAGAGCAGAATTAGGACTATACCCTCTTATTATCAAAATTACCAAGAGGTCATTTACATTTTATGAACACCTACTGTAATGTAAAAAAGCCACTGCTCATCTGTTTAGGCATAATGCCTGAAGAAGGTCCAAAGCTTGCAATAAATTGATTGTACACAGATATGAGTGTGCCGGAGCCTCCCTTTATTTTTTATTTTTTTCCATAACTACCTACTAAAAGAAAGCGACCCAGATATGCTCCATAACAAAGTCCTGGTTCCTCAGACTCTATCAAGCACAGCTACCAGAAATGAATCCTGATGGACTAAACCAGATTATAAGAACACAAAAAGAAAGCTACCTGACATACTGGAAAGACTCAACCCAAATCAAGTGCTCTGTGGGATTATGAGAAGGATAACGTTTTTTTGATTGATTGATTGAAATATTTATTAACAGTTTGTAGAATTTACAGTACATTTTAAGCACAAACTCAATACAAAGACTGTCAACTGTGAGTGGACGACCCAATTAAGCATTACACTTGTTTACAACAGGGTCCACATTGTTCAATTCATCAAAACATTTAAAGACATACAAACATTTAGAGACATACAAATAGACATTTCTATGTAGCTAAAGAACAGAACAGGAATTCATCATATGGGAAGCAAAAAAGGGAAAAGATACAATATACAGTGAGGGAAAATGGGGGTGGGGGGGATTCAGATTTTACAGAGGCCAGTTTCGAATTGCAGCCATCCGTAGGTGCCCTTTGAGAGCGGTTTTGAAGGAGTCAAGGGATTCACATGTCTTAATGACTGTTGGTAGGGCGTTCCACATTTTGGTGGCATAGGAGCGAAAATAATTTAGTCCCTTGTTTGTGCCGAATCTGGGTTGTACATGGTTTGTTGCACTCCCTCTGGTGTTGTGGGTGTGGACTTCGTTTACATTAAGGAAGTATTTAGACAGGTACATGGGTATCTTGGTGGTGTATCGAATCTTGTGGACCAGACCCATTGCAAGATGCTGTACTCTGTCGTCGACCCTAAGCCATCCCAGCCTGTCAAAGTGGGCAGGGGTGAGGTGGGTTCGGGGGGTGAGGCCAAGTAGGAGCCTGACCAGTTTGTTTTGGGAGGTCTGGAGCCTTGTTTTAAGGGCCTTTGAGGTGCTGTGGTACCAAGAGGTGGATGCATAGTCAAAGAAACCTTGTACGAGGGCTCCTGTTAAGGTCTTCAAGGTGTTTTTGCTGACCAGTGAGGAGATCCTGTAAAGGAATCTTGTTCTTTGATTGACTTTTTTGATTACGTTGGTGGCCATTTTATCACCGGAAAGATTGGCCTCCAGGATGGAACCTAGGTAGGTAATTTGATCTTTTCGTGTGATAATATTGTCACCCACTCTAACCAAGAAGCCATCTGCCTTGCTGAGTTTACTATTTGATCCGAAGAGGATGGATTCAGTTTTTCCCAGGTGTAAGGATAGTTTATCAGCGAGCCAGGTGCAGATTCTACCGAGTTCAGAGCTGAGGGTCTTTTCAACCTGCAGTTTGTTCCTGTCCGAGACCAGCAGTGCTGAGTCATCTGCGAACAGGAACAAGTTGCAGTCACAAGCTGAAGTCATGTCGTTAACATAAATTAGGAACAGTAAAGGCCCTAGTATGCTTCCTTGTGGGACGCCACAGCTCACTGGGAGGGGAGGGGACAGTGTTCCGTTCACCTCCACCATCTGTTCTCTCCCCTCCAGGTAGGATTGCATCCAGCTCACTGATGTGCTATCAAAACCAATAGCTTTAAGCTTGTTAACCAGTATGGAGTGGTTCACGGTGTCAAAAGCCTTTTGGAGGTCCAGCATGACCATGCCGCAGTATTTTCCAGCATCCACCTCGTATTTGATCGCTCAAATAGAGGAGGCATGTGTCAGTGGAGTGGGATGTTCTGAAACCAGATTGGAAAAATAATTGGAAAAACGTTCTATTTCAAGCGCTGATTGTACTCTCATTTTACTTCTGACACATTGTTTCTGTCTCCGCTTTATACTGTATATTGGTCTCATTTTCTCCATGGCAGTTCTACGCCTTCTCTACATTTGCCATGCAGTTGAACGAGCTGGATAAAGGCATGGAAGAAGTTATGCCCCGCACGGACTGTCGTCTCAGGCCTGACATACGTGCCATGGAAGTTGGAGATATAGGTACTGCACACGACACTGATCCTCTGAGTCCACCTTATGTCACGTTTTAAAAACCTTCATGTGTTAGTTATGTGGACGTTGTTTAGTTTCATAATATTTCCATGACTCTTAGATTTAGCAAGTGAAGAGAAGAAGAGGTTGGAGGAGAAACAAAGGATGTCCCGGAAAAATCGTACCAAATCTAGCGAGGATTGGAAAAATAGGTAAAGTCCCGGGAGTCAAAATGTCAATTATCTCTCCTATAGAATGCCGTTTGTGCTTTGCATTCACCCAGTGCTGTGGCCTGTGGGTAGATCCGCTTTGCTGATTGCTTTCCCGTTTGTCTTGTGGTTCTCTCCGTCCTATGCCATCCCTACCATGCCACCCCACCCATCACTGTTGTCATTGAGAAGGAACCCTGCGCTTGACCCAAGGTTTGGCTCACTCACCATGCCCTGCTTTGCATTGCTAGCTTAGTGTTGCATTGGTTTAGTCTAGTGGTTTTCAACCAGTGGTCCTTGAGGGGGGGTTCCAACTTCCAGGTGGTCCCCAGCTAAATAGAGAGTTGGTACTTGGTAACCATATGGACCCTTATTAGATCTTTAACTCTTGAGAGCGTAAAATTAAACCTAATGGACTTTTTCATTTTACACTCAAGAGTTTCATTATTGTTAAACATCTGCATTACTTAATTTACAAGTTTTGATCAACTTTTGCCTGTTATCTCTTTTTTTTTTAGTTTAGTAAAAAACTAAAAAAAAAAGAGATAACAGGCAAAAGTTGATCAAAACTTGCCTGTTATCTCTCCTAATGGTACCAACATCAACACCATGGAATTGTGGACAAAATCTTATCCAATGACAACAAAATATTATTTAGTTTGGGTTCTGTGTGGCTAAATCTTATCAAATGATGGTCCGTGGCTTAAATACTGAATTAATAATGGGCCTTGACATGAAATCGGTTGAAAACCACTGGTTTAGTCTCCAAAATGTTACACTGCCCTCATCAGGACAACACGCCCAATTGCAAGCTTACATTTTTGCCTCTAGTTTGAGGGTGGTAAAGTTTTGCTCTCTTTAACCACACAGTGAATTATTTTCTTCCACAAATGTGCTATGCTGATGAAATATCAGTGTAGCCGTAGAGATTCCACAGTATTGTGAGGCAGATGAGGTGTTCCTGGTGTGTGGGTGTGTGTGGGTGGGTCGGCAATTGTCCACTAACGATGTGCCAGTTTGAATAATGGGTAACACTGTCTGTGAAGCCCATTTCGATAATAAATTATAAAACCACCACCATGTATTATACAGAGGGTTATTATAATAATGATGTCTTGTCCTAAGGCATTACAAGTTAGACTGTAATACTTCTTAAAGTCATGTATACACAATTATTTTCTCTACCCATTTTGCAGGAAGGGTTATAAAGTCTTATTTTAACATTATTATTATTCATAGTGGATTGATTGATTGAGTGGGTGGTTATTACCGTAGCATCTTTATGAAAACGGATTGTCTGCTTCAAGTAAGGTGCAAAAAATAAAAGTTATACTTACCTAAATACATGCATTCTATAAAAAAACGTAATCACTCTTTTCTTGAAGCAGACAATGTGTTGTGGCACCAAAATACACTAATGTCCTACATAGTCACACTATAGGTACAATAGTGTAGTGCATCTTCATTCCTCAGACATGTATACAAACATTTAGTGGCACCCTCTTGTAAATAATACAAACATTGGCATGGAACAGAAATTACTCCGTTTATAGATTTACAAACGTCAACTTCTTCAACTTACAGTATCTCTGATATGCACTATTCTGCACCATCCTAAAGGTCAGAAATTACTTGATCGATTTTACTCATTTAAGCTAGGTTTCAACATGGAGAAAGAAATCCCATTTGACGCTGTTGAGATAAGTAATGAAATATCACCTTAGAGAAAGCCATAACAATGTGTTAATTTCACAAGCACTGATAAGTTGCTTGTGTCTCATTTTCACATTCCTCATCCTCAAGGAAAACATTGGCTGTTTGCCACTGTGCCTTGGGTGCTTGTTTGAACGGCTGGCGTAGCAGTCTGGGCACCTATAGGCTGCTAATCCAGCCTGACAGCGTGTCGTCTGTTCGAATCACCATCCCGACGACCTTTGCTGCATGTCAACCCGGTGACCCCGCCATTTCTCTCCCCATTTCCTGTCACTCTACTGTACATCTATCAATATAGGCAATAAAAGGCAAAATAAATAAGTGCTGGCCAAACACCCGCTCCACAGCGAGGTGGAAGTCAATGTCATGACAGATATTTTGGGGTGGCATCTTGAGTGGCCACCCCTTTAAAACCATGCATGCTTAGAGGCCTTGTTGTCCAAATTAGTGCAGATTATGGGCGCGTTCGAATATAGCGCACTGAGCGCACTGTGCAATGCAAACTAATAGGCGAGTGTGCTCCAGTGCGGTATTTCCGAACGTGCCCTTCATGTCATAATCATATTGCACCCAATGACATCACTTCCTGAATTTGTTTTGACGTAAACAAATGGCATTGCTCCTGGCAGGTGGTTTCACCAGGGACCAAACCCGCACAACAAAGCTCAGGACTGGCTCTACGTGAACGGCTACTGGGAGAGAAACTACCCTCAAGTGCCTGACATCTACTAACTACAGACGATTAGTTATGTACCATACAGAAACATCACCTATCTAAACCTCATTCAAATTCTCTCAGCTGTGTATTCGTTTGTAGTAGGGCTCTCTGATGCAGCTTACAGCTTATCAACATATATGAAACTTGACAATAAATGTACTATGACATCGTTTTCTGTGTAGAGGTACTGTGCCGGTAAGAAATAGGCCTTGGCGTGAAAAAGATCCCTGGTCTGTCTCTCCAAGTGAGGTGAAGCCATGAAACGTTTTCTGAATCTGATGGGAGCTGAGTGGCATCGAAACGTCTGAAGCATCAGTTCTGCAATTTCAATACTAAAAGCACAAAGACAAAGCGCTCTTAAGCATGTTCCATGATTGGATATAGTTAGGTTGTATTTTACATTTATTCTATTCGGTAAAAGGAGTGTTTTAAACTTGAATGTGAATCTTCAGAGCTTTCTTGTGTACATTTGTGTCGCAGACTTTTACCGTCTGTCCTGTTTACTTGCTCTAGAGATCAAACATGTCCATTACATTTAAAGAGTTGTTGGCTATTCGTGGTCAATCGTGATATTTTATGTATCTCAGATGGAGATAATTTATTCAGCTAAGTTG
This sequence comes from Protomyctophum parallelum, assembly GCF_964188405.1. Taxonomy (NCBI): domain Eukaryota; kingdom Metazoa; phylum Chordata; class Actinopteri; order Myctophiformes; family Myctophidae; genus Protomyctophum; species Protomyctophum parallelum. The sequence goes on along the minus strand of NC_139709.1, from coordinate 27,545,492 downwards.
AATCATAACTAACTATGAATTTCAAGGTCCGTTATGTAGAGGAGAATGGCTGTATTGCGCACAAATCCCTTTCCGACTCTTTAGTCTCTGTAGCACTTTGATCTTCAGATACTGTAGCTAAACTGACAGAGTTCTGGAACTCTGCCCATATAAAGAATTGATTCATTATTTGTGTGCGTGTGATAGTTTTGCCATAGTCATTTTAAATTCTGGCTGTTTTGAGATGACCATGCATAGATTTGATCAGACTCTTCCTGTTATAAGAAATGCATGTGTTGTGCATCACTTTTAACTATGCAAGCGTTAGATACACAGTAGGGCTATGTTCAAGAAAAAGAAACTCACTTCATGTTCACAACACTTAAATGCACTGACTGAACACATTCCTTTCTATTGTTGTGAATAGCTGCAGTATATTTTTAATTGGCTAGGGTTATCGATCATCGGATACAATACTGACTGGGCCCTCGGTAGTGGTTTGATAAATGCACGATTCTAACTCTCACTCTTTGTGTATACCATGACAGACTAAAGGAAGAATTTCTATTGTTGTTAAATAAAAGCCATTACTTGAACATTGCGTGTGTTGTCTTATGGCCCTTTCTTAAGACTGGGGTTTGTACGTTACTGTTCATGTGAACAAGTGATAAAATTGTAAAGGAACAAAAACAAATTAAATCTGTTTATTACTCTTCCCTCAGGCCATTTTATTTAGCTTATTAACAAACGTGTTTGTTAATTAATAATTATTCTTGTATAAACTCTTGGTGCTGTCAAGGTCAGTTAATGTTCTCTCTTGGACTGCAACAAAGGACAAAGACAGCATTCATGTTGCACAGATTGTTTAACCCTGTAATACCCAGCGTTGCAATAATACATGTTTTAATTAATATATTTTTTAAGGATCTTTTTTCACCTAAACGTCATCATTGATGTTCATTGCAATGCCATTGGTCATGATATTTGCATATAAATACCCCCCACAGAGGCTGAAATTCACACAAATTAAAAATCTCTGGACTCTTAGCAATTTTGAACCTATGACCTTTGACCCTGATAAAGGTAAGTAAAATAACTTATTTTGTGATCATTAGTATGTCTAGAACATGTTTTATTTATTATTGTGAAAGATATCCCCCAAATTTAAATTAATTTATTATTATTTTAATAATTATTATAAATGTGCATAACATTTGCAATATATATATATATATATATATATTACATAATTTCCTCTGATAAGTCCTAGTAGTAAAAAGTAGTAGTAAGGTTGAAATCTATTTTTTGCAAGTAGAAATTAATCCTGGTTTTACAGGGTTAATGCAATTATCCTGTAACAAACTTAAGTGACATATTAATACAACTGTTGCTTGATATTGATAAACTGACTTTTATTAGGCCTACTACTCTCAATATTGAATGTAGACCGTGGATATGGCAGATGTAGGCTGTGTGAGTGAGTGTTTCATCCACTAGGTGTCTCCCTATGATCAATGTAAAGGTTTGATGAAGTGGGGTGTGGGGGAAAGGTCCAGGACCAGGGGATCCCTAGCTAAGTCCTTTGATTGTTATAACCAGGGCTGCCATATTTCAGAAAATGTCAAGAGTGAGACTCTAGTGTCTTAATGTGTTCGACGCCGTCCGAAGGGCGGCGGCGAAAAAAAATAGCTTTTTTTAATGTCGATTTGGCCCGTTTTAACGTTGATATTTAACCTTAACACTGATGTCTTCACCTCCATGCCAGCTGCTCTCCCTGCACTGACAGCCTCCTCATGCTTAAAGTAGAAATGAAAAAGATATCTATCTATCTATCTATTTATGCTCCTCAGACCCAGCCAGCCAGCCAGCAAGCCACACACATAGTACTCAGACCCAGCCAGCCAGCCAGCCAGCCACACACACAGTGCTCAGACCCAGCCAGCCAGCACGCCACACACATAGTGCTCAGACCCAGCCAGCCAGCAAGCCACACACATAGTGCTCAGACCCAGCCAGCCAGCAAGCCACACACATAGTGCTCAGACCCAGCCAGCCACACACATAGCTCCTAAGGGAGTACTCAAAAAATCTTCAAAAAACTGAAGAGGCTACTGGAGATTGGAGAACCTGATTTGGACATGATCTGATGCAGGAGTCAGGACAATGTCACTATGACAGAAAGAGAAGATGGGTCTGGCCACATTCATTCACCCCATAATCTCAGTGGAAATTGGGGAATATGTCAGAAAACTGGAATGTGGGAAAATTCCTTATTTTTACATTTTCTTAGTTCAAACACATCTGTGGGCTCTCTCTCTCTCTATGAACAGAAACAAGTCGCGATGCTGCCCCTTCACTTCACACACACACACACACACACACACACACACACACACACACACACACACACACAACTTTGTCCCTATAATGTGCATGGGCTATGGCACCGTTCCACTTCCTCATATCACGCAAGAGACGCCGCGGCCACACACCAGTTAAGAAGAGAGATAGTCACAGGTCACTTACTCACTTGTTGTAACTTGTGGGGGCTATATTCTCTTCCATGAAAAATATTTCGAAGCGATGTTAAACTCCGCATGGCTCATTTCCATGCGTCACACAGACACAGTCGGACCCTGCTGACGATTTGGTCCCTCCTGCATAGGCTATATCAGCGCTGCATGCAGATCGGCTATTTTACCGTTCGTGCGACGTGCGTTATTACGCGGCGGAGCCGCAGAGAAAATTGTTATTTATCATTATAATGCGTGTGAAATGGCATGTGTGGCGTGGTGCGTGGTAAAGGGTTAAATTGCGTGACTGTCACACTCAAAGGGTGAGACATGGCAGCTCTGGTTATAACCAAATGGACCCTTAAGTTATGGGTTTATGTTTGGGTCTTTAACTCAGACTTATGGGGGTCCGTGGCTTAATTGCATACCAAACTGGCGCCCTTGAAATTAAATAGTTTGTGAACCACTGCTTTAAAATCGTGAGTGTCCTTTTATATATTTATTACACCTGTGCGTTCAGGGCGTTAGTGTTGTGTATGCATGCCACTGTTGCCACAAGGCCCACATGAAATCGTAAGTGAATTCATAACTTTAGAAATTCGGCTCCCCTCCCTATAGACCGATTCACAGAGGGGTGCCCTGGGCGCGGCCATTACTGAGGTGTAATCCATGGAGCAGGTGCTCCGTAGGCCAGGTCTAGCTAATCAGTGCTGCTGCACTCAATGGTACACCTCAGTAATGGCCGCACCCAGGAAACCCTCTGTGAATCGGTCTACATAGGCCTAAGTAGGCTACTGTTCTAAAAGATTGATACCCTCCCCAGTTCTCTTGACTCTTTCTACTTGTAAGCCTTCTCGACCAATTGTTCACACGCTCATTAAAGGTATATTCAGTGATTTCACTCAAAAAACCTTAAGTTTCGTTTTTGGCTGTGGGACCCAGCCTTTCGTCCAATCAGGATAGAGAGTCAAAAACGAAACCTAAGGCTTTTTGACCCCCAGGAGTTAACTGGGGACAGGGAGGAACTCCTTATATGGCCAGCACACTCTATAGTAGGGAGGATTATCACAACAAAACAAAAAAATAAGTGATATTTGAATTAAGTGAAATCACTGAATATACCTTTAATCCCATAGCCTACTAATATAATATGAGAACAATTTAAGCTCCAGGGCTTTTTGCGTTATTCTTTTTTTATTTATTTATTTTACCGTAGACTGTACCTCTGTAGGCTACAATCTGTAAACTGTTACTAAATAATTAGTAGGCTATTCAATCAATCAAAACTTCCCAATAAGAGCAACAAAAAAAAACTCGAGATGGCGCCACCTGTCCATTGAATTGAACTCCATTGAACGGGCGCCGCTTTCAGAGATTTTGATACGATATGCGCGTAAATGCAGCCAGGTTTGTGCGCAGATAAAGGGGACCTTTGCCCCCATGCAGTCGGTGCGTTACTTTATAGCGAGAGGAGCTCTCTCTCTCTCTCTCTGACCATTGACAGTCTGACACCTGATACTCCCCGTGTGGCAGCCTATACTGTTTGAAGGAAACCCGGGAGGAGAGAGGAGAGGCGTTCATTCGCTTGGAAACATGCAACGGAAAACGTGGTTTGTAGAAGAGCAGGCTTCATGCGTACGCAGTAGAAGTGCCAGTTGTCCTTTTAAAAGAGTTTGATGCGCGCTGTAGCCTACTGGGCACATTTCATGGAGATGATGGCATGAACTGCAATAGCTGCGGATTGCTCAGCATCTACAGGGGGATTTATAAACGTGGAACACCATGGCGAGAGGGATGAGAGGAGCAGCTCATCTCGGCGCTCTCTTTTTTACCTTGTCGATATCATTTTTCAGGGACGTTGTTGTAAACGGACAAGTATTGTTCAACGAAATCACGGGGTTCAGTTTGAGCCCGGCCTATTTCAATCTCGCCGAAGGGGCACGGATCTCTGCCACCGCCACCTGCGGCCAGGATGAGACGGGGAGAGCGCGACAAGACTTGTATTGTAAGCTTGTCGGGGGACCCAGCTTTAGAATTCCTACTCAAAATGTACAGGTAAGAATGAAGTGGAACTTATAATTGGATGGTTACCTTTTTCTATATATGCATATAAATAAAGGTTAAATAGGCTATAGTCTCATTCTGGGCACCTGCAAAATATATGGGGGGGGGGGGGGGAACCTAAAAACGAAATCTGAGTCATTAAACTGTTGTCCGGGTCCCCGCCAAATGTTCCATTCCCACTTGCTACTAAATGAGTCATTAAATCCCCGCAGGGAAACCTGGCAACTCTCCCTGCCCTGACCAAGTTGTACATCTGCCAAATAGTTTTACACCACCATTGTGTTTAGCCTACTCCCGAGTTTTCTAAATGAAAGACCCTATCGACTTATTTTGAAGGATCGTTATTGCCACTGCTGTCTCTTCTCAATGAGGCATTGAGGCCTACACCTACTCCATTTGGATCATGCATGTAATTTAGGCCTATAGCCTACTTTAGATTTTTTTTAAAGGTATTAGGTATAGGACTCATTCTTGCTTGATGGCCTATTTTCCCTTTCGTGTCTAACACTGACACCACCTCTCATATACTTACAACTTACAAGTGCCAATGATTTCCATCCACTGTAGGGTTTCTGCGACTATTGCAATGCCGATGACCCAAGCGACGCTCACCCAGTGACCAATGCCATTGATGGAACAGAGCGCTGGTGGCAAAGCCCTCCTCTTTCCAGGGGACTGGTCTACAACGAGGTGAACGTCACTCTGGACCTTGGGCAGGTGAGAGATCAACACACTTGAGTCCACTATAAGGAATTCACCTACTGTATTGCATGACATGCAAATGACAAGTGTTCTGTGGTGACAGTATAGAATATGACACTTGGATGTTGCAGGAGGGAATAGAGGGATGTTGTATTCTGCCTCAGCTCTTGGTGTACTGATGTGAGTTGAGTAGTTGCATTATGAACGGCCTTCATCACCTGATGAAGGCCGTTCACGGCCGAAACGTTGTGTATTAATTATGGTGTTTTGAATAAAAAGCAAACACCTTGGAGCAAATCTGTGTGCGGACTCTCCTCTCTTCATTGTACTTACCTTGGTCCAGCACCAGACAAGAACTGGATGTGCGCTAGCCACCTACCTTTTATATTTTGTGTGAGGTGGCTGGAGGCCTTCGGTTTGATGAATATACCAACAAACTCGCCTCAAAACACAGTCGCCCCGGGCGTACAGCCAGCAGAACTACTACTAGGCTGGTATTCCTAAACGTAACCCAAGTAAACTATGCTTAAACGTTTAAACCTAACCTTATTCCTAACCTTAGTAAAACTGTGGCAAAAGCTAACCATATTCCTAAACTTAATCCCAGTAAAACTATGCCTAACCTTAAACTTATTTTAAACTCAGTAAATCAGATAAAAAAATAATACAAGAACCGCCCCACTGAGTGGTCAGCGTGAGGTCGAGGGTGAGCGTTTTTTAAGGCGAGCATTCTGTGAATTCCTACCAGAAATCCTAGCTCTTCATTTGCTGTGTTTTGGTGTTGTCTCTGCTTGTCTTTATAGCCGTGAATTCTTTGCATTTTCATGTTGTTCTACTGCCAAGTAGAATACTTCAAGTGTGAGCCTCCTCGTCTTAGTGGTGGTCATGTGAGTGATGTCCTGCAGTTGGCATATTGCCAGGAATCAGATTCACGCCTCTTTGGTCGGGGGATATGCGTCCATTATGACCCGTGTCTGTGGCAGGAGTTTGGCTCATGGCCCATGAAATTGCACCTAATGCTCAATTATCCACTGTGAGGAAAGAGAGAAGAATTCTGCCCAGGGATTAGGGATCAGAGGGAGGTTAAGTCTTGAGTGAGGGAGTGCAGGTGGAGGACTGGACCTGTTGGTTGAGGCGGCTATATGAACTGAACGTGGGTCTGGGGTATGTTTCAGTTGGACAAACAACAATAAAACACACTGATCCCATTCCCCCCCCACCCCTGAGCTGAGTGAGGGGCCACAGAGGCTAAATATAGCATTATATGCTTTATGAAAGGATGGATGCATGCAGGGCCTCTAGGGATGTCCTAGTCACTTTAATACGTGGTAATGCTCTGTTTATTTGACAGTGGGGGAAGTGGTATTGCGGCATGAAGAGACAACATGACACATGACATAACCCTGCCTTCACCTGTCACCCTGTATCTGATGCAACCTGTGAGATTCTGAACACGACGCACTTGGGTCTTGGTGGTCTTAGAGTTTTTTTTTGTTTTGTTTTTATCTTCTTTTTTTTCTTTTTTCTTCGGTAACAATTGTCGTTTTTTGGAAGAGACACACCATATTTTAGTGGAAAAATGCTTTCAAATAGTTGTAATGGGAGAATTGTGGGTTGGCACCTTTTATAACATGTGGCTTTTAAATTCAGCAAACTCAGCGAGGTGCTGCCAAAACATAATTGCAAGCATTCCACTCAAAGTGATAAACCCATTAAGGCGTAAACATCCCAAGGCATATCACTTCGACTTAATGATATAGGTTGTATATGGTGAGAGTGTTTCGGTAGTTACTTATTTCGGCTTTGATATGGGTTTTGTTTGGACCTCTACCTGTGTTTAAACCTCAGGTGATATATGACTTACAGGGCACTTTATGACTCTCTTCCTTCCTACACATTATGTAAGCTTGCACACCTTTCAGGCAAGGAGAGAATTGTGGGAGATGTTGTGGGAGGCTGTTCAACCTGAGGCTCTGAGGGCTTTGTAGATGCTAAAATACTGTAGAGCAGTGGTTCCCAAACTTTTTCAAATTGACACGAATTGGTCCACGGACCCCCATTTGAAGAGATATGGCCACAAGACGTACCAGGCATATGCCCGGTGGGCATATGTTAAATTAGTTGTCTGTTGGTTGTGTATCATTGATGTTGTACTGTAAATGTGGTGTGGTGTTTAGGGCTTGTATTTCAAGTATTTGTATGGGCCTCGACCCGAAACGTCAGTAGAGTATCTGCGTGCTGGTTGTGGTGGGCCAGTCCGGGCCAAATTCCGCAAAAATGTCCGGGCTGAATATTTGTCTCAGTCCAGCCCTGCCAGGGACCCCAATAAGAGAAGATTTTTACGGCTCTCGCAGTGATTCTCAACCCGTTAAATTTCAAGAACCCCCAGTTTGACATGCATTAGTCTACGGACTCCTATTTAATGGCATTTCTATCTCTGAGACCTCAATTTATAGTAAAATCAATGTTAATTTAACTCTTGAGAGTGTACATTTTTACACTCTCAGAGTTACAGACCCATAAGGATCCATTTTGGTTCCTAACTATCATTTAGCTGCGGACCCCCTGGAACTCCCTCAAGGACCCCTGGGGGTCCCCGGACCCCACTTTGGGAACCACTGCTGTAGATGATGCGGTCACAGAAATGTGTGGGCTGGATCCAGTTGAATGAGTCTTGTGGTTTTCTTTTAAGGCCAACGCAGGTGCCTCCCTTCACTTGAGTTATCTTCAATCTCTCTCAGCGGATATATCAGATAATGGCATATAAAATGTTTATGTATGAACGGCAAGGTTCAAAGGCAGAGGCTTCTTTGACGGCCATTTCCGTCTGCCCTGTGATCCTTGTTTGAAGTAAGGGCTGCCTTAGTTAAGCTCTAGTGAAAGACTAATCTACCCAATAGCAAAAATAGCCTCTTAAAGGATTATACCAATACTGTAAGAAAGGTATTCCTGGAGAGTCTTGATAAACTACATTCATTTAACATTTTAGAAGAAAAGATATTGGTCCATCAGTGGAGAAAATGAGTAGATGTACTGTACTGTATGCAGCATTCATCTTGTGTCAAGATCATGAAGCTTCATGCTCAATGCTCTTTACTTTTGGCTTAGTGTTGTGTCTGAGACTGGCAGAGTTCTTGCCTTTTGATGTGTGACCCATGACAAATCCTCTAGTTTATTGTGTCTGGAAATGACCTTGATTGGTTTCTTTTGGGTTCTTTAGGGCTGGTGGATCCAGTGGGCTTTGGTAAAATGTCCTTGGCAATTAAGTTTGTCTTTGTTTTAGTTATTTTTTATTCTATATTCATAGGACAGTGACCCATACAGTTGTATCCCTTCTTTTTTTGCTAATTTATCTTAAGGGGCTGATGTGCCTATAGGTTAGGACCATTTTAACACAAGCTTATACCATGGGTGGCCCCACCCCAAACCACCCCAAACCACCCCAAGTCACGTTCCAGTAATATTTGGCCTTGCTAAACTATTTTCAGGACATGGGTGGCCACTCATTGTTCTAGTGAACATTTGTACCATGTATTGGCCTGTCAGTTTTTCTCGGGAATGTATTTTTAGGAGCCCTGACCACATGTATAAATCTCTACGACTGGTCCAGAGCAGCCCACGTGAGACTGAAATGCCAGGGCTTACTGCCGTCTGTGCCAACTGATGACACCTAAATCCTTTTGATTGGTGGCTTTCTGACGCGGAGCAGACATTGTGCTGTGCACTATTGGTTTGAATGAACTTCTTGATTAGCATGTGCACATTGTGCAGTGATATGTATAAGGGACTGATTTACCTTCTTTTGTTAGACCTTTTTCTATGGATTATACCTGTGGATAATGTGTTCTGATTTAGTTTGTGTCTAGTAGATTACAGCTCAGAGTATAACCGCTTTTGTGGTGTGAATAGGCTCTAATTGCCTTGGAAAGCGGCATGTTGTGGAGTGGTTATCTACGACTGGTGGTAGGATTTGAGAGACGCTTGTTCTCCACTCTGTTTTGGTCAATACCAGCCAAGTGTTTCCTTAGATCTGAAAATGCCCCAGTGTGATAAGATTAAAAGATCAACACAGAATTATGCTCTTTTGGGAACAGTTAGTAGGTTTTGTCATTTCCGCCTGTTATTTAATTCTGTCAGACTTGGGAGATGGAGGCTTCCAGGGCAGGAATGCTTTGAAAGAGAATTCCTCTATAACATAATCCACTCTCTGGGGTCTACCTCCATGTGCACAACATTGATTTGAATGTTTAAAACGCACCCATCGCTCCCTTTTGTGCTGAAGCTCTTGCAGGCTGTATTGTATGACATCCTTGCTGCACTCTCGGATGCCCACAAAGGTTTTATTCTTCTCAAACCTTTCTGAAAGTGACCTGACCTTCTCTTTTCACTGGGAAAATGGATTTAAGAGGTGGGGTAAACTGGTGGAGAGAAAACGCACGCACGCACGCACGCACGCACGCACGCACGCACGCACGCACGCATGCACACACACACACACACACACACACACACACACACACACACATTATGTTTTTTAAACATTGACAATATTCAAACCCAAAATTATGTCTGACATCACATCGCTGGTACACTCTGTCAGGATGTACTGTATGGCTGTAATCCTATAATAATAAAAACATTATAATCATCAGCTGCAGCAAAATGAGAAACAGTTAAATCTCACTATTATTTCACTGGCTAAAAGTTTCACTCTCTAAACATTAGTATTACAAGCCCTGGGTAGGCAACCCGGCCTGGCAGAGGACTGCATATTCTAGTTCTGTACTAAATCTAATCTAACAGTAACAACAAAAATCTGTTCGGTGCCAGGTGGTCCCTGGCACAAAATCTTTTCACATGGGGGGGGGGGGGGGGGGTGTAGCCTTATACCTAACAAAAGCTAGTTAGTAGTTACCAAAGATGACTGTAGTGAATGAATGTAGTGCAGTTGTCACTTGGCAGGGTCCTTGTCAATCTCCTTACAGACATGACTGTCTATTAGACATGCCCCTGGCTATTGCTGTGGTGATGATAGACGTGACGTAAGTGCCTGTCTTTAGCCATGGCTGCTAGAGGCGCCAAGCCAAACCGGCAGATATTTACAACTCCACTAGCAGCCCACCTCGTGCCAGTTAGCAGCAGCAGCAGCAGTCTGGCTTGGAGGAGTGTACATCACGGGGTATTGCTGGACAGCCGTGGCTCCTAAACCTGGCGCTCTATTGTGGAAAAGATTATGAGGGATAACTTAGGCATTATACACCTTTTCATGTCAATAGTACATATGATATGGGCACACACAACCTTTTCCTACATGCGATTTAATGGATTTTTTTCACATTTTGATTGTAGCTTAATTTGACTGGTTTCATTTAGTGTTAGAATTTAGTGTGTGAAGTTGTAGATAATAGGTGTAGACAAGTGTTGCATGCGCTCCTCTGATGCAGTGACCACTCTATTTTTTGTAGTTCTGCTCAGTGTCCCATCTTAAACGTGGACAATGACAAGTAAATACTTAGGGGTATTCAATTAGATTAGACCAGGGGCCACAACTGTAGAATGATTGTGTGTGTGGGGGGGGGGGGGGGGGGGCGCACAGTGTGCGCATGAAGCGTGAACATTTGTGGGTTCTCAAAATGCATTTTGTGCTCAAACACGAAGATTTATGTATATATTTCTGCACAGTAATGAGCAGGATAATATATAGGTATACTGTATGCTACCTTAGAATAGATGTAGATCTATTTGACAGTGCATAAACATAATTGCCTTGACCATAATGACAACCAACGAGCACTAGCTGGAGACACACACACACACACACACACACACACACACACACACACACACACACACACGCACACACACCTGCCCTCTGCAGTGCTCTCGTCTAGTCTAATGTGACTGAAGTCCCCTTGAATATCATTAAGTATTACTGTCATAGTGTCATTATGGTAATCTCACACTTCATATCACACACACAATACCTGTAACTTTATTATTCCCAGAATTCCCCCCCCCCCCCCCCTCTTCCAGGGGCCACAAGGGGGCGCTCCACAGGCCGCCATTTGAATACCACTGCCAATCAAGTGTTTTTATCTGTGTTTTTGGCAGAGGTGCCCCGATCAGGTTTTTGGTGACCGATCCCAATCACGGATCGAACCCCTGACCTCCCTCCCCTGACACTCTAACCACAAGGCCACTGTCTGGTGGACTTGACAAAGATCGGTTTCTACAGATCGGGTAAATTGCCAATCACCAATCGAGTTCATTTGTAGTGAAAATCGTCCGATCACTGATCGGTGGCTGATCGATCGGATCGGAGCACCTCTAGTTTTTGGGAGATGTAGGAAAGTCCCAAGCTCTAATAATCTAGTATAGAAACATTTTATTTAGATGAGAAGCATACATCAATTTGTCCAACAAAGAGCATGCTAAAGTTGTACAACACACTCAGCCGTTGTCAAACTAAAGTTACAAAACTCAATAATATAGTTATTTCACATTCTCTTATTTGTGCGCTCTCTTTCTTAATTTCTCCCCCCTCACTAATGCACACTCAACTTACATGGCAGCTGTTGATGTTTTTGTTCTACATCTTATACATTCAGAACAATGAGCAGAACCTTATCAAATGCAATCTGTGATTGTCATGTTCTGGGATGATACTGTATTGACTATGACACACTTCTCAGCTTACACATCACACAAGCTTTGTATCTTAGAATGATTTGTTCATGTTCTTTGAATTTTTCAATTTCTTAATAGTATAAACTAACTAGTATAAACTGACTATTTGTCATTTGAAGTATTGTTGAATCTGAACTCTGCAATGCGTCTTGAGATGGCCTGATTACCATAATAGTATAAATTAGCAATCATACACCAAACAGTAAAGTGTTCATTTATTACTGAACTACAGCTGCACCTAAAATCTCTTGCTATATTGCATAAAAAAAACAACATCATTTTCATTGACTTGGCTTTTGGTAAATCCACATAATGGGGGTGAACATTATTTTGTTGGAGGATATGTCTAATTCAGTGGATTCAGTGGAGTAAAAATAGTAATACAAATAATAAATAAATAATACCCTACCCCCACTGTCTTCCACCAGCACCACCTGTTGCACACAGACAAACAGTTGCACATTGCATTGTTTCAAACTGTACTAGGACGGCTCCACCCCATTGTGCTGCGATGTGCTCCGTTTGACAGGCCTGATCCACTCCCAGTCCCAGCAGAAGGCGTTGCCTCTTTCTCCTTTATGATACATTCCTTGACTCCAACAGCAGATGCTCGGGAGCTTCACTCAGACAGCTTTCATCACGGTGGGCGGACGGGGAACAGAAATCTGCCTTACAGCGCCCCCCGTATCTGTCCAGATTGACAGAAATAATAGAGTGCAGTGTATCAGACGGCTAATTAAAGAAATATAAACTAAACACTGTTATGATATTATATCAGGATGACCTGACGAAGATGTTCGAAACGTTGTCGTTCTTTTGCCTTGCAACCTGTTCTATATTAACCAGGGACGTACTGTAGCTGACCTACTCGGATATATTTGTGCTAAAATCCAAAACAACACAGATACTTTCCCGGTCTTAGTAAAAGGCTCCACTCATCCCAGTTGCTCCATGTCAGCTCCTGATGCACCGGATTAGCCTGATTTCATCTTGAGGCGCAGTGGAATCTCCCTTTATTCAATTGGACCAGTTATCAACACCATTTGGCACAAAAAATGTAATAATCCAAAAATGAGGAATGACTAAGTTACTGTAGCAGTCAAATGTAAAAGGTATTACCAACTTATTAAGTTGGTAACTTAAATTGAACTTTGGTAACGTCAGATTTAGTTCGCTGGTATAACATGGACATAAATGTGGAAAAATAGTAATTCGAAGTAATGGGTGCACACTGCACAGGAATGCACATGCAAGGACTAACCTTTTCTTTCTTCTACCCTGGATTTGAACTCTCGTCTCGTGTTTTTACCGCTGAGCTAATGGAGCCTGGCTATTTGCTCAGGGGAGGAACTGACTTTTGAAGGTTAGACAATTACTGCTTGTCAACCAGTCAAACCAAAACCAGACACACGATCTAAATAGAAATACATTTCACCCACGTTTTTACACCTGTAAACTTGTGATGTGACAATAGCTGATTCTGATTCTGAAGAGTGTTAAAGAAATCTTTCGGTGAGCACTTATAACACAGTTAACCAAAATAATGAGACAGACACAATTCTGAGTTTCAGAGTATTGGAATAAATGTATTCGAATACGGAGTGCAGTGCAGCGTTACAATGGAACACCATGTACTGACTCAACACATCTCAGTTAGACTTCATCTTAAATACATTACTACCCCCCCCCCCCCCCCCCCCCCCCCCCTCAGGGAGTAGGTGGGTCTTAACACATGACATCAGGAAGACCCCTCCAGACCACACAGGTCAAATGTCAGTGGGGACAGAAAACAGCTTCTCATGGTTTGGTTTATGATGTCCTTAAATGTACAACTTAGGTATTCCACATTTCCTTGACAAGAGCAGGGAGACAACCACCCCAGTTGTATAATTGTCTCCACCAGGCCGAAGGCATGTGGGGAGAGTATGTTTTGCACTCCGTCCGTCCGTGTGTCCGTCCGTCCGTCCGTCCGTGTGTCCGTGAGCAGCTAATCTCGGCCACCGTTAACCCGGTCGATGCCATATTTTGCACACACACTCCCTGGATGCCAACGATGAACCTCTGCCCCAAACTTTCCAGAACAGCCTGTTATAGCGCCACCAGGAGGCCGCTTTGTGCAAAACAAGTTTTTGCACAGTACACCTACAGATTTTGTCCAAACATCACGCAAATTGGTACACAGTCTCTCTAGAGCCATTCAACCAAACGGGTCTTTCACATTTATCAGACTCCATCCTGATTGGTTAAGATTGGCTTCCAAAGTTCACAGGAGTGCTCAGTTTCAAACAAAATGCTGCAAATCATGAACACATCGCGTGATTTCCGTGAAATTGTGCACCCACATTCCCACTAGGCCGAGGACAAAATGCCACATGAACAATTTCAACTCAGCCTCAAGGTGGCGCTATAACTGGCCGAAAAGTGTTTTTACCTCTAACTGCACGGATCTGTGGATAACCTGGTGGAGACCTGTGCCCAGAAGGGCACTTTTTCTAGTTAAGTTATATTGTAGTAACATAGTGCTGTATGTGCTGTATGTATGTAGAATAGTATGGTATGCAGAACATACCATCCAGATTGGACGAAATATCATTGTAATCACTAAACAAAGTTACTTAGTGCAGCGTTAACCTAAAGTAGTGTAATCATCCGCAAAGTGCTGCTTGTATGAAATGACTGGAAACTAGAAAAAGTGCCCTTCTGGGCACAGGTCTCCACCAGGATAGGAATGTAGGACATTGCAGCTTGCCTTCATCTGGTGGTTGGATAAAAGGGCAACAAAAGTAAATTAGAGGTAAAAAAACTTTTCGGCCAGTTATAGCGCCACCTTGAGGCTGAGTTGAAATTCTTCATGTGGCATTTCTTCCTCGGCCTAGTGGGAATGTGCGTGCACAATTTCACGGAAATCACGCGATGTGTTCATGATTTGCAGCATTTTGTTTGAAACTGAGCACTCCTGTGAACTTTGGAAGCCAATCTTAACCAATCAGGATGGAGTCTGAGAAATCTGAAAGACCCGTTTCGTTGAATGGCTCTAGAGAGACTGTGTACCAATTTGCGCGATGTTTGGACAAAATCTGTAGGTGTACTGTGCAAAAACTTGTTTTGCACAAAGCGGCCTCCTGGTGGCGCTATAACAGGCCGTTCTGGAAATTTTGGGGCAGAGGTTCATCGTTGGCATCCAGGGAGTGTGTGTGCAAAATTTGGCATCGACCGGGATTAGCTGCTCACGGACACACGGACGGACGGACGGACGGACACACACACACACACACACACACACGGACGGACGGACGGACGGACGGACGGAGTGCAAAACATACTCTCCCCCCATGCCTTCGGCCTGGTGGAGACAATAAAGAAATATCTGTGAGGTTTAATAGGACAAAACAATGCATGATTTTGCACTGGTACTGGCCAGCCCACGCCTGCTTCTATCTACCAGCAGGCTTCTGGTCTTACAGTAAATTTAGTCCTGTTGGTTCTCTAACACCCTCTACTTGGAAGTTGGGATTAGGAGGCATATCTGCTTCTCAGCAGCAGTCGTTGAATAAATAGGCTACCATACCTTTCCAGATTGGATCGCAATCTTACAAAATACCCCTGATTAATCTAGAGATTACTTGTCGATTCATATGTTTAGGTGAGCTTATGTTAGAGTTATACATGCTAGCCTTCTTAGGTCAACAAATAAAAGTTAGGCTAAATACCCTTTGTGAAACACAGGAACAATACTCAAATGCACTGGAGTTTTTAAACCACTTAAAACCCTAAATTAATTTGACTGCAGTCCCCTAGGGTTTATATTAGGCGGTGCTAACCGCTCCAATTCCCATTCCACTCCCATTCATGTCAATGACAAAATAAATGAACTATGACGTCATGTGTGTATACGTCTGTGTCTATTCCTTATAACAACAATTACAATACATCAATACATCTTAATACTGTACATCTACAGTATGCACACTTACTCAACACAGAGATTAGGGCAGGAATTCTGGGGAAAAGGGAAGTTTCATTGTTCATTTGTACATACATGTGTCCTCTGCATTGAAACCATCCTCAATATTAGGATCAGTGGGCAGCTACTGAGCAGGACCCGGGGAACAGTTAAGGCCTATTCATAGTCCAGTTTTAGGTGATTTAAATTGGGTGAGCGGACGTTACCACCGCAGCATGACATCATGTTGCTACCTCCTGAGCCACTGTTGGCCCATGTTCTCTGTACGTAATTTCCACTCAAGGGCATTCTTTATCATGCTCAAGCTGTCACACACACACACACACATACACACACACACACGAATCTCTTGCGAATGAAATGTCAGAGATCAATATCATATGAGTGATGTGTGATTGAGTTGTGTCTACAGTCTGTGTGTATATTTGTGTGCATGCACGTGTGTGTGTGTGTGTGTTTCTTTGAAATACTTTGATTCATGGATTGTTGTTGTGAAAATTATGTCAGGTTGTCATGATGGCTGGTTCGCAGTGGAAATGTTATGCTCTGTATTATGTGATGTTTATTGGGGTCAGTGTCAAGAATGTGAGCTGTGGGTAGAGGAAGAGAGGGCGGGTGTCTGTCAAACAGCCGATACCTGTGATGACTCAACCCCTGACCTTTCTGACACCCCCACCCACACGTTAGCATCCCTAGCCCAACATCCTAGCACAACAGATGCAGGGAGGGGCTGGTGATGTATGTACTGTGCTGAAATGTTATTCAAGCGTTGTTGCCACAAGCTTGTCAATGTGTTCCATGTCTTTGTACACAACTGGAATCTGTGCTGGTACGCTCAGCATGCCATGACGATATTTCAGGCCTGCTCCACACAATAGGCACTGGATACACTAATTCCAGAGTGAATGTTTAGACTGGCAGGACAGAGACTTAGAATGAGGCTCGAGCCATGCTGGAACAGGCCCTGTCTCCCAGCTACATCTCATTCTGACAGGTTCCAACACTGCAGGACATATTATCTGCATGCATTTGTTATTGCTGTGTTGATATATTACACATTATGTGACATTCGTGAAGTTAGACTAGATGGGGGTTTAAACAGTCTCAGCATGTGGTTGTGATTTTTTTTTTTTTAAACGTATGTTTATTGATTTTCTTTAAAGTACAAAGAAGTATTTTTCAAAACAATTTACATATATCTTTCCCCCCCACATCCCCATGGCAGCACAAATACAAACAAAATCTTATCACAAAATTATTTGACAATAAATACAGAACAAAAATAATGACAAAAATAAAAATAAAACGAAAATAAAACACATTGCATACAGTTAAACAAAACACATTACATACAGTTAAACAAACAAATGCACAGTTCCCTACCCCCACCCCACAGCTGACTACTCCAATTAACCACTATACATCCAAAGCCTCTTCAATATCACCTTGCTTAATGAAGTCCAAGAACTTCTCCCATATCTTATAGAATACCGCAGGTTTCTTCCTAATTACATATGTTAGTTTCTCATGTGCCAAACTGGTTGTTAAGTTCCTCAGCCAAAAGTCGATCGTAGGGGCATTGACATTCTTCCAACATAGCGCAATTGAGCGTCTGGCCTGTAACAGGCAGTGGTTGTGATTCTAATCTTTATTTATGTGATTATGTGATCCAAATTAGAGTTATGCTAAATAAGAGAAATCGCTGATATCCATACAGTTTTTTTTTAAGAGCATGTGCCTACATGGATAGCTTAAAGCTTTACAAATTGTTCATGGTGGTAGGTCGCTTGAATTATTTGTGTTTGCTTTCTGGCCTGTCTCCTTGTCTCTCATAGTTCTCCTACAGTACACAGTACAGTACACAACCGCACATCAGAATTCCCAGTGAGAGTTTAAAATCATACGGGTCAATTTGGGTCAATTTGTGCAGCAGGGTTAAATGAACACTGACAATGTTATTGTGTGTAGATTTTCACTGTGCTTGTCAGTAACAGGTCTGTCAAAGCAGTTGCTTGCCCTGCCATGGAGGCATTAGCGGAGAGGTGGAATGTGACGCTATGGTTGGAATCTGAGATGGGCCAACATGCCAATCGGCACGTCTCTGGACGCGACACGCCCCTACCCCCTGTGCCCCTTCGCGCTCTGTCCCTTTGGCCTCCCTTCCCCCAACGTCATCCTCAGCTCGTGTGTGAACTCAACTTGCTCCCACTCCTGCGGAATCAGTATTGATAGTAGGCAGACTTGGCACTCGCCTCTCTCTCTGCGAAAGCCCTGCTTCTGTTTTTAGCGGGGCAGCAGCCCGTGCTTTGTTTGTGTGCTCCCATTTATCTTTTTTTCTGTGCTTGGCACATCCTGTAGCATGCGGGTGGAAGTGTTCTCAGATTCGCTTCAGGGCATGGCCGATGCAAAATAGAGGTCGCAATTAGCAAGACGCTTTCTGTTCATTATTGATTAGGTCAGGATTAGTAGCCATCTGCTACTAATTTAGTTTCTCCCATTTTTGATTGATTGGTTGATTTTATTGTAGTTATGAATATACTTTAATAACAAAACAATTGCATAGCTGACCAATTTATGATTCATTGAAGATGAATCATAAATTGTGGTCCTCAAAGGTGGCTGCTGACAGTAAGAGAGAAAGTTAATGAAACCACCAAACATTAGTGTGAACTGTGAATATCTTTACAACAACAGAAGTCTAAATCTACAGCATATAAACAAGAAAAACAATGACACTAACCAATCCTATTACCTTATCGTATTATTGATTTATTAGCCTCCAGTCTGTGGGCAAATTATTTTCTTGTTTATGAACAACTGTTTCTTTTCTAAAGGACAAGGCCAGACAATGTCCTAGTTGCCCCTTGAACCTTGTCAGTTGTCACGGTCCATCAGCCCAAGAGCTTCTTGAACTTGTGGTCATTATTTCTCAGTGTGGGGGATGGCAATCCTTCAACATAATTGTGGAGCCTTGTTGACGAGTTTGCGACTTTGCAGCACATGCAGGCTTTGCTCTGCGTTACTTTGCTTAGTTATCTGTGTTAGCTCCCTGTCTCATGCAAGCAAGGAGAGACAGAGCCCTGAATGTTCCAAATGCCTGCCAGGGGTTTTCAACAGGGTGCTGAAAGATGCTAGACTAGTGTAGACCTGCCCTCATCCTTTTGAACCCCATGCACACGCCAGACAGTCTATAGATGGGTATTTTTCTAAAATAACACACTATATTTTAGATACAGTTTTCATTTACCGCTTAAACCCTGCTGTCGGGGTGGGGTCGGACTTGGGAGTGGGGGTATCGGTAACACATGTTTTTCAAATGCTTGCTTTATCCTGTCTCTTGAGCATGTTAAATGCTGGTTTAAGATATGTGGCAGCATATCACTTGAAAAGATGTTGTGTTGCAGCCTCAACAAGACTGGGGTGTAGGCTAGACTTTTTATTTTATTTTCGATAAACCAGCATGTGGACATGCAGGTCGGTGTCATAGACTGTGAATTCAGAAACAATGCCAACATTATGTCATGCTGTAACAAAGTGCGCATTGACTAGATAAGAAAATATGTTTCAATTCTATTCAGTCAAACTGAAGCCACCCGCTTTCAAGGATAATGAAGGATAATGAAGCAAACATTGAGCTTCATGAGACTGACAAGAGGATGCTGGGATCATTTTCTGCTCTTGTTTGGCCTGTATCCCTTCTGATAGAAGAGATGGAGACTGCAGAGATACTTGAATTATATGAGTTCAGTTGCTAGGTTCTCACCACGGCACCCAAGCAATATTTACTGCCTCAATTCCAATATCTGTGTCTTTTGGCTAGGTGTTTGTTTTTTGCTCCACAATATGACCATGTGGGGAAAACTGGAAAATAAAGTTAAGCTGCAAGAGTGGGGGTAAAATAAGCATAGCTGCTCCTGAATCAGCTCAATGGCTAAACCTGATTAAGGCCTTATAGTTCTTTGGCCATGTCTTACCTCACGTCTCATAGCTGCATTAAGGTCATTAACTCTCTGGTGGACCTTTGCAACTTAGAGAGTGGAGATAGATTATCCATGTAGACATGGCTGTGGCCCAGCATACTCTGCAGGGTTCAATTTCCTTCTTTTTTTCGGGGGGGTTGTCACTTGTCAGGTCTAGCAGCCATGCCTCTGATTTTGATTATTCCTGCTTCTAGTCAAGTACATGCGTTTCCCTTTGGGAAATGTAGATTGTCTGATACGTTTGATATTTAGCTTTGATAATATCACAATTCAACAATCTAAAAAACAAGTAATCATGTTGTGATGTGATGCACTGTGAGCTTGTAGATCAGGTATTTTTGCAATTTGTTGTACAACGAATTATATAGGGCTTAAGGCCTACTCATGGGTTTTCGGTGATAAGGTGACCACCCAAACGGTGGTTAGTAAAAGTGTTGGGGTGAGCGGTGAGTCGCTTACCACCGCGGCGTGACGTTATGTTGTAGTTTTCGGTGGTCACCTTATCACCTAAAACCGGAGTAAGTATGAACAGGCCTTAAGTGGTTTAAGAAATGTGTCCCCCCTCAGTTTTTGAGTGGTGCAACCACTCCAAGGAACAGCAATGTCCATGTCCGTGGTCATACACCTATGTGACGTTAATGAGCAGCAGTATGACTAATAGTACCAGTAGGGGCGCTATTGTGCCAGAGTGTGCCAGAGAGTGCTGCACTGTTGCCTGCTAATGAGAGAGAGAGAGAGAGATAGAGAGAGAGAGGGGGGAGGGGTGAATTGCACCACTCAGTTCACACGGGTGTGATTTTTTTCCTATATCAGCTTTTGGTGTGTGTGCACAAACTTTGTCGTACACAAACATTAAATTCCTATTGACAATGAATGGACAATTTTTGTATGTCATAGTGTCCATGGATGTGATTTTTTGTATATTACACAAGGGTACATAGTACTGGGAGTACTGTCTCCTACCAGGAGGAACATCTTGACCCAAATCTGCACATCCAATCACTCTTTGTTTACACTTCTCATTGTGCTCTCATTTTCAGCTCTTCCATGTGGCATATGTCCTCATCAAGTTTGCCAACTCCCCTCGTCCTGACCTATGGGTACTGGAGCGTTCTGTGGACCATGGGAGAACATACAGTCCCTGGCAGTATTTTGCACGTAAGTTAAATTATTGCATTGGCTTGTAATGCTGTCGCAGCCAAAATGTTCTTTTTGGAGAAGAATCAAACCGTATAAGATTGTCTTCTATACGTACACGTGAAAGATATCCAAGGTCTGAAATGTGATGATGTTATGATTTACAGTGACACAGCATACCTGTTAGTGTCTTACAATAATCATTTTTTTAGACAAATTTGCTGCTTTTGTTTAATAATAAATACCTCATGCTCAATGGTATTTAGGGGAAACCCATGAATAACATGATGCTTTCTGGAGCTGTAATCCCCAAACCCCTACTAGTCTTCCCAAGATGGGAAAGGGGAGGAGATGGTCTGTCAGAATCAGAATCAGGTTGATTTGTCATTGTTACAGGTACAGGTACAAGTACAGGTACAAGTACAACAAAATTGTGATGTGCTCTCAGCACATCACAATTTTTATGTACTTGTACACGGCCGCAGCAAGTCTGTCTAACCACTAAGTTGTTAGACAGACTTGAATCAGACTTGAATCTGTCCCATGCTAAAGTTGTACTTACCTACATAGCAACAGTATTAAGCAGATCTGAACATTCCTTAAACTATAGAAAGGTTCACCCAACAGTATATGCAGTATTTCGCCCCTGTTGGGTGGAACTGTATATTTTCAGGAAAAGGTAAAAAAAATAAGCTGTGTTCTAATGGATCCATTGTAGTTATTATTTACACTGTCGTATAATAAAGTAGCAGTAAGACGCATCCCCCTGGGTGACAGCAGACTGCTGGGTGAGCGCTGGTGCTTTGGCACGGGGGAGAATTATAATTCTGTACTGGCCATATATGGAGCGTGTCTTGAGTGTACAGGGTTTGATGAGGTCAGATCAAGGAACAGGAAGGACGGGTGGGGAGGGATCAACGTATGGAATGTCAGAACAGGTCTGTCAGGTCAGCTCCATATATGGAGATCTAAGGGTCTGAGGTCAGATGTAGAGTTGCTGGCCGGCTCCATATCGCTCCATATATGCAGATCTAGGTGATGGTCCAGTGTTCTCCATGTATGGTTATCCAGGGTTAGATGAGGTCAGTGTCGTGATCTTCATACTGTATATGGTGAGCGGCGGTGGCTCAGGGGTAGAGTGACCGGATGGGAACCTTGCGGTACCCGGTTCAAACCCGGGCTCCGCCAGAGTTACTGTCGAAGTGTCCTTGAGCAAGACTCTGAACCCCTAATTGCTCCCGATGTGCAGGTTGGTGCCTTGCATGGTTTCCTCCTGCATCGGTGTGTGAATGGGTGAATGTAATGCACACCATTCAATCTATGTAAAGTGCCTTGGATAAAGGCGCTATATAAATGCCATTTATGGAGATGGATTTATGGAGATGGCCATATATGGTGGCAGTTTTCCAGTTTTCCAGTTTTCATTCATCTCACATTCAGTTGTCAGAACCCAGACTGTCTGATGATCTATCCAGTCTGACTGTAAGGCACCTGTGCACACACCCTGCCACGTGACGCCGTTCTGACTCATTTCCTTTCTCTTTGCCTTATTCTCCTGATCTCACTTAATGTTCTCTTGGAATAATGTATGGCTTCACTCCTCCTTATTAAATAACGCTTGATATCAAAGTATTTCCCACCCCCTCCTTCACAAATATCTTAATAATATAGCACTGTTCAGTAATTGACAGCTCCCTTTCCAACGGATACTAAAATGTTCTTTTGATCCTGTAGATGACTGTTTTTTGTTTACTTTGTTCTCACACAGTGTGCTATTTAAGTGAAGTCACATTGTTAATGAATCCCCCTTCCATGACAAGCAAGGCTTTAAATTAATTAGGTATTTGTGGTGTTGAAACGACAATGCAAATCATTCTAGAATCATGCAGGTGTGAGCGTACTGTCTTGTGTTATTTAACTGGGAGAAAAGATCATGAGATACATTAAATGTTAATTTATCCATTACAATTGCATTGCAATGTAGTGAATGCAAGAGCAAGATTTTTACTGACATTTACTTTCTTAGTATGAGCAAACTGTGTGTGCGTGCCTGCCTGCCTGTCTGTCTGTCTGTCACGAATATTCTTTTTCTTTTCTTTTCTTTATATATTCACAGAACAATTATCCCTCTATTGATATTTGAATATTTGATTAGTCATGCATATCCCTACCCAAAACTTTGAAATGCCCAGAGTAATGTATTTTACGTCAGTCTTTAGCCCCTTATAGAATGATCTGTTTAAAGTTTAAACCTGCACCAAAACTAATATAATGTTGTGGAATTGTATCAATCAGTAACTATTGAGATCATGGAGTCAGAGACACTTCACATTATAAGACAAAAGTTTATTATAATTATGGTCTCACTTGAGAAATACATTAAGAACTCAGGTTGGTGGTGAAAAGCAGAAAGAGAGCGTAGTCATAAACAAAGATAAGGGAGGAACTGCTTGTGTGACGGGACCAAGCTCTAC
The DNA here is from genome assembly GCF_964188405.1 of Protomyctophum parallelum. Taxonomy (NCBI): domain Eukaryota; kingdom Metazoa; phylum Chordata; class Actinopteri; order Myctophiformes; family Myctophidae; genus Protomyctophum; species Protomyctophum parallelum. Next base: position 27,521,992 of record NC_139709.1, on the reverse strand, counting down.
CCAAAACAATTGGGCATGTGCCATATGGCACTCTGTGATATTCACATGGTCAGAACAACATATCATCAGGCCAAAGGTGAACAGCAATATACTGCACAATTCTTTCCTTATTGATCTCATAAAAATACCAGAGATTTGTGCTAACCTGCTGTAGATTGCCATAAATCCTGCAACTGGGTTTATTATTTATCAACAGCAGTTTTAGTCTGAGAGTATAAGTCTCACGCAGCCAGACAACTATTCAATACAATCTCCGAATGCTATATAGAGTTTGGAACTACGTACAATGACTGTTTGTCATTTCCGTTCAAAATATAAGATAATATAAAGACTTAACGGAAGTGGGGAGGAAGCTTCACTTCCGTTTTATATTTACTCATGATCAGAGCTTACCGTGCTCCAGACTGTGTGACAGAAGCATTTGAAAATTGCGAGAGGCGGTAGTCTGGCCACGCAGGACTAGTCTGAGAGCGAACTCAGTGTGGTATGCATTTGTCAAGGTCCATGGACATGGTGTTTATGTCACTGGAGGTGTGTTGTGTCTTTTACAGTCACTGTTAGTCAAATCTCACCTTGTGGAAGGTGTCTTTTGGGATTAAGATGACGATGGTCTGTGTTATGACCAAGTCCAAGTCACAACAAATGAGACATGTCCTTCCTTAGCATTTATCTTTGACTGTTAGTCAAATCTCACCTTGTGGAAGGGGTCTTTTGGGATTAAGATGGCGATGTTCTGTCCTTCCTTAGCATTTATCTTTGGGCACGGTGGGCACCAGAGGTTACTATCACAAAGAAATAGCTGGCTTTCAAGCAAGGTTTTATCACTTTCTCATTACTCTTTCCTTTCAAATTCAAATTCCCTCTCCTGCTGCTAACAAAGTCTGGGTCTACACTGAATTCACACTAGCAGCATTATAAGGGAATGTTAACAGTGTGAATGCTCGTGAAATACAATAAATTGGGTGTCTCTGAGGTTTTGAGTGACAGCTTGTCACTGTGTGTGCGTGCGTGCGTGTCTGAGTGCGTGCATTTAAAACCACTGCATTTCACCACTTCCATACAGCTGTCTATTTTATGTCCATCATAGTGCAGTGAAGACTATAGTGTGTGCCTCCTATAGTGTGCCTAGTGTATTCCCAGTGAGAGCTCTGGTAGTGGATCAAAGCCAGCAGGTGCATCTGGCAGGGGAAGGTCTCATTTTGTTGATGAGACTCAGGTGAGATATCACATCCCACATCCCAGCATTTTTTACAGCGGTTGGCATGAATGGCCACCAAAACTCAGATCAATCCTCTTCTTGAATAATTCACAATAGAGGGTATGCACAATTGCACATGCATAAAGTGAGTGGCAAATCAAGCGGCAAAGTGAGTGTAGTTTAATGCAATCATATAGGACTCTTCTGTTTGGATGTATAGGCTGCCACGGCCAGAAAGTAGTGTTTTGCCACTCAGTAGGCGTTCTTGCATAACGTCCGGGTATGATGATGATGTCACGCCCATACCCTCTATTGCACATGGACTAATGTGATGTATGCACCTTGACGGTTCCCTAGGTTCATAGCTTTAGGCTGATAGATATTTAATTGCTGATAGCATATGGCCTAATTATTCTACATTGTTGTTGTTTATTTAATTGTACTTTACATTATGAATTAATTACACACCTTCATTACACACGGGTCCTTCAACTATAGTGTCTTTAACCTGGCCTCTGAACTTTGCAATACCACTGTTGACTTTTGTTGAGTAAGATTCAGTGGTACCTACATGTAATCCCGTCCCTACTCAACTAATGTTTATGATTTCATGTTTTGTACATAGTCAGTAAGGACTGGAACAGTGAAGTATGCCTGGGACTTAATCAGGCCTTTGCCCTAGCAAGTGGGGATTTTGGTTATTGTATATGTTATGAATGACTGGGAGAGGACTATATGACTTCTGTTGCATAAATATGTGAAAATGAAAGCAAAGTAAGTACTTATTGTGAGGTAGTCTGTGTATTTTGTTAGTTTGGGATATCCTTGCTGTCTAGACTGGCACCTGCACATTGTTTTCAGTGGTGTTGGACATAATAGGCTCACAAAAGAGTCAACAATACAGAATATCTATGTTTACATTTAAATAGCATTAAATGGTACATTTCATGTGTCTTTCATCTTGTGCTTCCAATAGATAGTCAAAACTTTACATGTAGTGCTGCTCTTTTATGTCTGTAGGTGGAAGTTCTTTAATGGCATTCACTGCATTTAAAGTGCATCGCTATTACAGTATCATTAGGGCATGCCTCCTGGCAGAGATTTCAGCTCTACTGTGAGCACCTTTCTAGTTGAATTATATAAAGACTAAAGATTTCCATGTATACAAATTATTTAATACAGATAATAATAATTAAATAATCCAATAAAAAAAAGAAATCTTCAGTTTGTTCTGTTGACAAATATTCTATATATAAGAAACCTGATCTCATTTGTTTTCGGTTTGGGTGTGATGAAAATGGCATACGGATGAGATGTGTCTAATGTTGTGTGGTTCTCAGATTCCAGGCGAGAGTGCATTGAACTGTTTGGGAAGGAGCCAAACAAGCGTATAGAAGGGGATGGCGACCAGATCTGCTCCACAGAATACTCACGGATTGTCCCCCTGGAGAATGGAGAGGTTAAATATATAATAATACACTTTAAATATATAATTCATAATATATACAAATGTATGTTATAGTGGGGAGTGATTGTCAAAAGGATTGATTGATAATGTGACAGTATTTTGGGGATACTTAGAAGATTACACACAAGACTATTTTGAGAAAGAATCATTATTGTAATGTGGATATGATGACCGAATCGGAAGAGCCATTTGTTGTTCATTTCACTGTTCATTGCTTCATTTTTTATTTGTTTTGGGGTTTTTTAATACTGTTTTTTATTAGGCATTTTGTATATGCCATAACTTCAGAATATCTCATCTTCATTTTAATGCACTATTTTAAAAGTATATTTTGATCACCAAAACCTCAGTTGATATCTAGTCTCATATCATGATCTAAAATGAATTATACATGGTCCAGCTCTATATAGCAGGAGGTACAGGTGATTCAAATAGATGCTGTGTGTTATGCAGATTGTGGTGTCTCTGGTCAACGGACGGCCAGGATCTACCAACTTCACCTACTCTCCGGTGCTGCGGGACTTCACCAAGGCCACCAACATCCGCCTGCGCTTCCTCCGTACGAGCACTCTTCTGGGCCACCTCATCTCCAAGGCCCAGAGAGACCCCAGTGTCACGCGCAGGGTAAGGCGCCGCACGCTGGTGCCTCGCACCAAGGTGCCACTCTTAGCAGATTCCCTTTGCCCGTTTGGGCAAGACATATTTACAGCCCTGCATCAGCTCCGTCCGTGCCAGCTTCTGTGTTTTTTTGCTGACACAAGCACACTGAGCTGCTTGCACATTCCTCCACTTTTAATGCCAGATCTGACTGTCCAGTTATCATAGTCATTTCCTTGGTAGAGAATGCTAGGACTGGTTTAGACAGCTCACCTCCCTGCATGTAGCAGCTGGTCTTAGTATGGTACTGTGCATGGACTGATTAGTAGAGCCCGAACAGAGACACATATTTGGGTCCATTGCCAGTTCCGATTTTAGAGAGCCCTTTCTGATGTTTTGACTGACAATTGGTTGAAATAAACGAAAAAAAGAAGGGCAAAATCTTGAAATGAATTTTAGTTTAACCTTATTTAACGTATAAACAACGTGCTGCCTAACTTTACATTTATACATTGCATTGCAATTTGCAATACGTTCTGCCTAAATGGGGACGGCAGGTTGAAAGTCGTTAAATAGCGGAACACATCGGCTGCATAATTGCCTTTACCAATGTAGGAAGAAAAACCTAATAATGGCCAATATATTGATCGGGCTCTACCAACACGTTAAAATATGTGAATGTTAAAATATGTGGATGTTTTTACTTTGTATAGTTTGTATAGTTAAAACTTTCAGAGCAGTGAGAACATATATTGACTTTACTGTGCTGCATGCTTATCTCACAGTTAAACTATGACGGAGGCTTTATTGTATGAAGTTAATCTTCAAACTATTTGTACAGTATGTATAGTAAGATGCTACATTTTATTTTAGCTTGAGAGGCAGAAGATAAACAGTAGGTGTCCATTTCAGACATGGTATGTGTACAGATTCAACTGGCCAGTATACTAGGTACACATTTATGGTTAATGTTCACTCCAGTTAAATCGCTTGCGGTTAAGCCAGGTCACAGACATGGTTTGTTCTGGTGTGGTGGGTGATATCGCTGCTGATGATGACGCACAGATAATATTGATTCACATTCTGAGATAACGTTCCTCTTTATTTACAGTATTACTACAGTATCAAGGACATCAGTGTTGGTGGACGGTGCGTTTGTCACGGGCATGCACAGGTGTGTGGTGGCCATGGGCGGAACCAGGACAGTCCAAATAAGTGAGTAATGCTCTTCATTTTTAACCTATACACAGGTTTAATGTTTGTCTTTAGTTCAATGTTTGTTTTGTAAACGGCATTGACAATGAAGGGAAAATGTACGTCATAATGTGCCTCATTACGTCACATTGACTTTTTATTGTTAATGTTTGTGTTGGCACCGTTTGTTTTACATCACCATTACATCACCTACGCTAATCAACATGAGTTAGACTTTAATATATTAGCGCCCCTCACTTCACACAGGTGTGATTTTTTACACATTATAGGGAATGTTGAAGCCATACAAAGTTTGTTAGTTGTAATGTTAAATGTCCAATGAATTTGGAGATCTGGACAATTGCAGATAGGCTAGAACAGTGGTTTTCAACTTTTTTCATGTCAAGGGCAAGGCCCATTATTTATTCAGCATTTGAGCCATGGACCACCATTTGATGAGTTTTAGCCCAAAACGAAAGAATATGTCCACATTTCCATGCTGTATTGATGCTGTACCAAAGGAGAGAGAGAGATAACAGGCAAACGTTGATCAAAGTAACAATTATTCTTCTACTTTCTCTAATTGTGTAAACTTCTTGTAAATTGTAAACACTTGTAAAATGAACATCAATGATAATCATTTTACACTCTCAAGAGTTAAAGATCTATAAGGGTCCAATTTGGTTACCAACTCTCCATCATTTAGCTGGGGACCACCTGGAACCCCCTCAAGGACCACTGGTGGTCCCCGGACCACTGGTTGAAAGCCACTGGGCTAGAAATATGTCTTTGCCCCTATTTATTCTTACAGATTCTTCCTTAGGCTGCAATTACTTTTCTGAGCCTTTCCAAAGTAGACAATAAAATAAAGATTTCCCCAGTACCTCATCCCCTTATGGTATTGTTTGTATAGTTTACAGTGTATAGGCCAATGCAAGGATGACTTAATTTGCTGAGAGCAGCATGATGATACTACAGTCTTCTTGAGATCCAAGTGATATACTTGGGTTTTGGAAAAAGGGCAGTGACTTCATTTGTTTGTTTTCTGACATGGCCTTTGTGAAAAGCAACAGATTGTTTTGATTCCCCTGATTACTGACTGTGATGATGTAAACGAAAGGGTTGGCAAGAAGATGAAGGGGCTGCAAGATGTGAGATAACGTTCCGAGGCTATAGAGGGTATGCACGTGACATCATCATCGTACCCGGAAGTTATGCGAAAAGAAAAGTCACTTTGCCACTCGATTTGCCACTTACTTTATGCACGTGCATACATCTGTAGACTATATTCACACAGCAGCCATTTTGCTCAGGGGGGTGGGAAAACAATTAACCACCCAAAACTACACAGCAGAATCCAGCTGATCCAGCTGATCCAGCTGATCCAAAATGCAGCAGCTCGCTTGGTCTTCAACCAGCCAAAATTCTCACATGTCTCCCCCCTGCTCCGCTCCCTCCACTGGCTCCCGGTCGCTGCCCGCACAGAATACAAAACTCTGATGCTGGCATTCAAAGCAACCAAAGGTATGGCTCCCCCATATCTTACAAGTATGATTGAACCCTACAAACCCTCCCGCGCACTCAGATCAGCCAACGCAGGGAAACTGGAAGTACCCTCACTAAAAACGCCGGGACAACGCTCCACACGTCCCAAACTCTTCTCCCTTCTGGCTCCAAAACTGTGGAATGCACTTCCCATTGCAGTCAGAACTGCAGCATCACTCCCAATCTTCCGCCGTAGCCTGAAAACCCACCTTTTCAGACTCCATCATGGCCCATAGCACTTACCCTAACCCCTTAGATAGCATTTATGTTGGCTTAGATAGCATTTGACACAGACTTATAGCATGTTATGTAGACAGCACTATAATTGTATTGTATATAGTCATAGCACGCCATAGTACATATGTATAGCATAGTAGTGAATATGTATAGTTTATTATGTATAGTGTATGTATAGTTTCATCATATAGATATTCCGCTGTTACCTTCTTAGCTTACGCATGTTTCATGATAAATGCTTTTATGTGATGTATTCCCATGATTTTGTTCTTGCTTAAATGTAAGTCGCTCTGGATTAAGAGCGTCTGCTAAATGCCTAAATTGTAAATTGTAAATTGTAATCTAATGCTCTTATTGTACCCAATTACAGTGCTGACTGACCGCCTTTGATAGGAATTTGAGCATTTCACATTAGCATTACCCAAAATGTCTGAGTATATCTCTGTTTTGTGAGATCAGATGTTTGCGTGAGATTCTCTGTGACAGTAACTCCGGGTTTCTCATCTCCTGCCTTCAGACGACAGTGCGAGTGCACACACAACACGTGCGGCGAGTCATGTGACCGCTGCTGCCCAGGTTTCAACCAGAAGCCGTGGCGTGCCGCTACCGCAGACAGCCCCAACGAGTGTCAACGTAAGTGAGCGAGCGCATATTTATATATAGTATGCACTGTACAATGCCTCGTTGTGGTGGTACGTAAATAAACCACCCACCTCATGGTACTGCAAAGGATTCTTTTTCCTCACATGTTGGTTCAGTAAGTTGGGGCCTCCGGAGAGGGTTTTATGAGCATCCCTTTGCCTCTATCACGCTGTACTAAATGCCCCGATATGGTGTTGCACGGAGGCTTACTGGAGACTCAAGTCAGCATTACACAAGGGGTTTGCATGATGAACAGCACAATGTGGAGTTAGCCCCAGGACCAGTGCTTTTAATCTGCTCAGCCAGCCAGCTTGCCAGTCCAATGCCAGTTGGGCAGCTGTGCCAAGTTGTCAAGTTGTCAACCAGCCAGTCAACTTAGCTCAATGGTTCTCATACATATTCATGTCGAGGGAAATCTATTTCTGAAAAGATTTTGTGCCAGCTAGGGACCCCATTACAGGCAATGTTGTTCAACTTCTCATAATTTATTCCCAAATTGTCTAAAATGTTCAAGATTAAAAGAAAAACCTTTTAAAATAGCTGATCTACAAGTTCCCAATCCTTTGCATCATGACACATCATGAGTTTATTTATAGATTATAAAATAGAGTCTTGTGGACCTCCTGAAACCCACTCAAGGATACCACGGGGTTCCCCTGGAACCCACTTTGAGAACCAGCAACCTAGACATTTAGCCAGCCAGCCAGTCAGTCACCCAGACATCCAACCAGTCAGACAGCCAGCCAGTCACCCAGACATCCAACCAGTTTGCCAGTCAGACAGCCAGCCAGTCACCCAGACATCCAACCAGTCAGACAGCCAGCCAGTCACCCAGACATCCAACCAGCCTGCCAGTCAGACAGCCAGTCACCCAGACATCCAACCAGTCTGCCAGTCAGACAGCCAGCCAGTGAAGCCCATGTCAGCTGGATTCTAATTACCTTGGACCTTTGACAGGATTCTCCCTTCATAGCTGGAGATGCTGAAACCTGACCTGCTATAGCAGCATCTAAAACTGAGAGAGAGACAGAGGAGGGCAGGGTGGAATCCAGTCTCTGCATTCTTGTAGTGGAAAGGCACCAGAACCATTCATAAACATGAATGAGGCACAGGGCTTGGTTTGTAGGAAGTTTAGTTAAGATTTGTATAGATTTAACAATCATATTAAGCAGGGGATTTACCGTAGAACCCCACTCTTAAATAATTTGCTGACACATGAGAACAGGGAATCAAATATTTTCAACATGAAATGTGTCTAGCATTCATTACCTGTGTGTGTGTGTGTGTGTGTGTGTGTGTGTGTGTGTGTGTGTGTGTGTGTGTGTGTGTGTGTGTGTGTGTGTGTGTGTGTGTGTGTGTGTGTGTGTGTGTGTGTGTGTGTGTGTGTGTGTGTGTGTGTGTGTGTGTGTGTGACTGTGTTTGTGTGACTGTGTTTGTGTGTGCGTGTGTTGGGGGTTTTCCTTCTCAGCTTGCCAGTGCTTCTCCCATGGCTCTGACTGTTATTACGATCCAGAGGTGGAGCAGAAGAGAACAAGTTTAGACATCTTCGGCAGGTATGACGGAGGAGGAGTATGCATCAACTGCCAGGTATGGACTCCATATCAAGTCTAAACCGATTCCACAACACGTGTGTATGTGTGTGTGTGTGTGTGTGTGTGTGTGACTGTGTTTGTGTGTGCGTGTGCCTGCAGGGTGGTTGCTATTTGTGTCTATTAAGTGTTGAGTGTATAACATGATGAGCGAATATTTCGTGATACCTTGTCATGGGTGTTTTGCATTGCATGGACCGCTTTTAAGTCAGTCCATTCTGCACTTTCCAGAGCTCAAATGGATGTTTCTAAATCAAACCTTGATGTTGAACAAACAGAGAGGCCTGCCAGTTGATTTTGCCCGAAGCTCTGTTCTTTATTTAGAAGATGAAAGTCATTCTGTTGAGACTGATTTGTATAGACAGTTGATTGATGATTCTATGATACACTTTTGGAATATGATACTAATGCAGATTAACGGCTTTTTACCACGTCGTCTCTATCTTGGTGCAAGTCTTTGCAGGTGAAAACCTTAAAAGAACTACAAACATTTTCAGATGTTTCAGAAACAGCGAAAATAGACGATCTACAAGCTCACAGTATGTTCCACTTGTAGATCGGCTATTTTTGGTATTCATCTTACTTATGGTACGTGGTTGAATATCAAATCAAAGCATTGTCCTGTTAGATACTGGTTGCATGAACAAAATGACGAAAGAAGTTCTACTTTATAGGGCTCTTCCAGGGGATGTATTTAAATTTTTAACACTATACATTTTATTGAATTCTGTGTGAGTTGAGTTGTATGTTTGTGTCTCTTTAGCACAACACTGCTGGAGTCAACTGTGATAAATGTGTTGAGGGCTTCTACAGACCTTATGGAGTGCCACCTGAATCTCACACTGGATGCTTACGTGAGTTTGCACTCCTGAAAGAGATGAGCAAAATCATCTCTTAACGCTGGGAAGTGGGAACCCACCAAAAAAGTGATTTGTGCGCAGAGGTCTGTACGCAACTGTTCTCTCCAAACCTGGCCACAGCGGATGTCTGGTCAATGCGTTTCAATGAGAATGCGTTTGCAGAGCTGGAAAAACAAAATCTGCTTCCATGCACGACCAGTAAGAATGGCTGCATTAATGTACATACAGTAGTGGCAGGAAAAAAAGCACTGTCCGCTCGCTTGCACTTGCACGGCCAGCAGATGGAAAAAAAGAAACTGTATTGTGTTCAAATGAATCCAATGTACCAGTAGTTATTTTTAGTCACAAGCTCTTCTCATTGGTTAAATATTTTTACACAGATAAACTAAACCACTTCCAAACTGGCATCACTATTTTGAGTATATTAAAATGTTGAAAGGTTTTCAATTTTTTTGCTAAAATAGCAGGCTTGTTTGTGCAACACTGTCATATGAAGTATAAAATAGGGCATTCATTTTCTGAAAAAACATAATAAGGTTATTTCACCTTGGCTATAAACGGTTTCTGCTATTATATACAGTATAACATGGACAGACCGTGTTTTACGCCATTGTGTTGCCATAGCATTCAAACGCCACCGTTGGTAACAGATTACTTCCACTTGGATTCCGGAGACTACAATGTGCAGTGTGTCATAAACTGGATTATCAGCGCAGACAGACAGAAGTGGATGTTGTCTCACAGTGTCCATATTTGACCTACAGTATGCATGGCTAACACAGGTGGCCAAAAAACAATGCTGCGTTCAAAGAATCTCTGTCCCCAGGAGACATCGGCGTGTTGTTTGAGGCAGAGACAAATGGCACCATGGCATCACCGCCAACCACCACCACCACCACTTGTATTGTTGCTAAATTGGGCTCCGCTCCTGTTTACATTGCTGATGTGGGCCGTGGTTGACTCTTGGTGTATAAATAGCTGCCAGTTGTGTTTGGACTTTGGAAGGCAATGGAATTAAACACGATGCGCTGAGCTCTTTGAAAAGTGAACCAAATGAGTCACTAACTCAATTATGTGAGCTTAGCAACGGAAGGTGTTTGACTTGTAGACGGTGGAGGTCTGTTAATGTTCATTAATTTTCAACAACTCCCGTGTCTTGAGTTGTATTGTATGTGTGTGTGTGTGTGTGTGGGAGAATAATACATACTGTACATCCTCTATAACATGGAAAAAAAATACTTGATATCATATGACATTTTGTGCAATGTATGCACATTTTGTCTCCATATGTTTACATACTGTACAGTACTGTACATGCATAATGTTCACATTTGTGTATATGTGTGGGTTACTGCCTGGGTATTCATATACTGTATTTTCATTCACTTTACCCCACCAGCCTGTAGATGTGATGCCAGGACGACCTCCGGCTGTGAGATGGGGTCGGGACGCTGTATCTGCAAGCCACAGATCACTGGAGACAACTGTGACCGCTGTGCAGTCGGCTACTATGGCTACCCTCCTCAATGCATTAGTAAGTTCGGTTTTGGGGGTTTTGGGGCTATATCTTGCGCCACCCCTTATCCCTATTCTTATTTGCCATTTCTTACTTACTTTTAAAAACCGTAAAAAAAAAATGAAATAGCCGATTTACAAGCTCACAACGTGTCGATGTAGATCGGCAAGTTGAACTATTTTTAAATGTTTTTCGAAATAGTGAAAAATGGCAAATAATTTTAGGGGTAAGGGTTGGCGCAACATACGGTCCACAGTGTCCAAATTGAATGGTAGTTGTGCCTCAGCGTTGTTTGATTCACGGACTAGAGAGGAAACTCCCATCAAGTCTGTTAATTGAGGAAGTCCTGTTTATGACCTCAAAGGAAGTGTGTCTGTACTGTATTTGGGGGCTCCATGTGTCAAGCTATTTGTGATCTGACCGTGGCTATAACTGACCCCATTCCTTTGATGGCTATGATTTCATGGTCTGTTTTTGTTGAGGTTCTTGAGTTTTGCTCTGAGAGGCTTCAAGGTTCTCTAGGTTGAGTGGTTGACGCCAGAAGGGCAGATTTTGACCTTTTGGAGGTAAGCCTACAGTATGTGGCAGAAGCATTCAATTAATTAATGCTACAGGGCTGCATGCTGAAGGAAAGGAATGTCTAAATGTGTGCTATATGGTACTGTAGATTTGCAAATTACAAATTAATTGTTCTGCTAGCAAGTGAATGTTGATCAGAATTATTATTTCTATAGTAGGTATGTTTTACAAATTTTGATAGTATCAAGTGAAGATAGACAGGAGAGAGAGAAGGGGAGAGACACACAGCAAAGGTCGTCATGAACGGGACATATAGGCCAAAGCCTATATGTGGCATGCGCCTGGACCACTTGTATTTAACCACTTATACCCATAATGAAACAGAGGCTGGCTAGTGAAGCTACTTGAACCCTAGCATCCTTATTCCGGACATAAAGAAATGTCTGAAACGTACGTCACAAGATGACACATTTTGAGCTTGTTGCTATTTACAGTGAAGAGATTTGCTGTAGAGAGAGTAACTCTGCTCAACTAAGTACCGTATACAAATAGTAGCCTGGGTGTTTAATACGCAAAACCGTTTTGGAGCCTGGGCGTTTAAAAGGAACCGGGTGGCTATTTATTATAATTTTTAGCTTTGGCTCAAGAAAGAAATAAAATCTAATCAGTTTCCCCGAGTATGATATTGCAGCAAAATGGCCACTGTAAATATGGTCAGTTGTGCTCATGACCAAATATTGGCCAGTTGGTAGACAATTTATTCACTAAAACTTTTGTTCTACTGGAATACGATCACCATGTGAAACCATAATAAATCTGTAGTCTGCCCCAAGATGTTTTCATGTCACAAAATTGTGCTTGACAGCGTTTTACCAGAATACTGCAATTTGGTACTGCATGTAATTACTAGAATTGGATGGTTCATCTCTCGGCCCGTAGGCCTGACAGAGTAGTCTCAACTTGTAGGCCAAATGAATGCTGTCTTGTTTTAGGATGCAATTCTCCGCTTCATTTTTCTACAATTTGTTCTGTGGGTTATAATTTAATTTGACCTAGTTATTGGTACAATAGTTGGTTTCCATGTTGTTGTATTGTATGGCACTTGCGTAGCTCTGTTGATTTCCCCGTTCCCCCCTTTGTAATCAGGAGGATATCCCTTACCCCAGACAACAACCAAATCACCCGCAACAACCAAATCACCCGCAGGTAATATTGCAGGTAAGTTGCTAAACATTCATAGAAAAGTGCTATTTAACTCTTGTTATTTTAATCTTATCCTGCTGATCTCTCCTGTCTTGCTCCCGTCTCTCCACAGAACCCACTGCCTGCCCCCAAGGTTATTTCGGACCACCCAGCTGTCAGCGTAAGTGTGATTAGTGTTACTTGATGGGTGATTACAAGTATACACTATGCTGGCAATGGCTTTTATTGCTTCTTAACCGTTAGCAACTTCTACATCTACACTCAATAATCTCTCAGATAACCTTTGCAAAGACCGTTGTCTCTGAATTTTGGAACCACTTAACTCAACAATACAGGTCATTAAAACGACCATTTGGAGACCATGTTGGGCTCCAATGAGTCTACCCGACTTTATTCCAAGGTTACAGCTACGAGCCAGTGACCAAACCTGGCCAAAAAAGGCTTTTTAGGAGTTCTTGACTGGAAAGTCAGATGAATTATGTACAGCATGTGAAAATACAACAGAATATTATGGTTAGGGACGGGTTAATGAGCAGGTTAGAGCAGCGGCTCATAAACATTTTCATGTCAAGGACCCCCAACCCGATACATGGTTTTCACTTTTTGTGGTGCCCAAGGTACACCAAAAATTCATAATGCATTGTGATGGGATAGGTTGTGAGCTTGCAGATTTCTATATTCTGTATATTTGAACATTTGTTGGAGATTATTTTTAAAGGACCACTTTTAAATTTATGTTCATATAATTGGTCCTCACTATTAAATGCTCATGATAAAATACCACCATTTCTTTCTACTTATAGCCTGTGTCTCATAGGAGGGCTGTGGGCAGTTCAGATACCCGTCCACCAGTGACATCATCGTTAGGCAGATTTTTTTTAAACAAGATTTAAAAAATAAATTATATAATTAGTTTTTTATTATCGTGAGAACGATGGCTTCCATTTTCACATTGCAACTTTTCAGGAATATTAAAAGCCTCCGGTTTCTATTAGATTGGATTCCCTATCGATGATGTCACTGGTGGACGGGTTTCTGAACTGCCCACAGCCCTCCCATCGAGAATTTACTGATATGTATTAGTATATGTTTCGTCCGTTATGACAAAAAGGTGGTGCCGCCCTAGACATCATAATGATATGATATATATATATATATATTTATTTTTTTACAGCGGTCATTCTTATACAGTACATTCTGTCTTCTAGCCAGTGAAATAATACATGTAATTCAACTGGGGACCCCCTGGAACCCCCTCAATGACTCCCGGGGGTCTCCGGACCCCACTTTGAGAACAGTGTCATAGGGTTCGAATGAGTAAATCATATCGTTCTCAACCTGCAGGTCGATGGAGTGTCTGTCCCCTCAGGGTGGAACCATTCAGTTGGGAATGTTTAGGGAAAAACAAGCTGCCTATTAATAGCTGTATAGTCATCTCCCAAAGTCTCCTTTTTTGGTTTTCTTTTGAGCTGGAATCAATTCGGGAAAAGCATGATTAGTTTAGATTGATTTGGAAATGGATGTTTTTGTTTAGACAAACAAAGTGACCCGACTGAGAGAGAATTTCGAAAGAGGTTTTTAATGTTTTGTTGCTGCCAAGTTAACTATAGCACTATTCTGTGGTGCTTGTCACCATGCCAGGCCTATTCACATCTGAATGTCAGGCTTGGCAAGTCACTGGCACCATTGCACAAGTATAGTCCCACAATGTGAGAGTAGTTTTATTGACTGAAGCGCCATTGACCCTTGTTCAACTGGGACAAAGACAGGGCCTCAGAATCATGGGGAAGGGCTTGGGAATGACCTTAGTGTTCCTAATTTTAATTTCTGCTGCAGCTTAAATGCTATTGCTTGTGTGGTCTTAATAGTTTATGATCTCTTCCTGTACAGAGTGTGTGTGTGACGACAGTGGCTCAGTCAGTGAAGTGTGTGATGCCTCTGGACGCTGTCTGTGCCGCCGGGGAGTGGAGGGGGAGCGGTGTGACCGATGTCGACCTGGGCACCACTCGTTCCCAAGCTGCCAGGGTGAGAGAGAATCTCCACACTGCTGAGTCACAGCTCATTATATCAGAAAACATACGTCAGTTATGAATGAAAACATCATCAACTAGAAAGGTGTGCTCCTTGGAGCACAGGCCGTGCTCCTGCCTACTCAGGCCCGCAAACTTTGGTCATAGCCACTTGGAATAGGATCTGAAAAATCGAACGAATATATCTTGAATACCTGACCCCAGAGATAAAGTGTACCGATTTCAGCGGGTTTTGGACAAAATCTAATCTAAAATGTAATCTGACAGGGCCTATATGTTGCGTCATGACTCATGATCCATCTCTGCGAGATGTAAAATGTTGTGCTCTCCTGTCACGTCCAGAGTGTCGCTGTGTCGGCGCTGGTGCAGCTGGCACTTTCTGCGATGCGAGCGGCCAGTGCAGCTGCCATGCCAACTATCAGGGACCGCAGTGTGACCAATGTGCTCCTGGCTACTACGGCTACCCAGACTGTGCTGGTGAGTTGTACACTGTGCCAAACCCATGTAACTACAACAGAGCCAAGAGAGATCGGGACCTTTGATGTGCCATTGCTGCTGGAAAAAGTAATGCTGCTGGTTTCACTAAGGCTTACTGTTTGGCCTCTTCTCGTGACTGTGGTGAATACCGTGATTCTCCCACAGTATCCGTTAAAGCCCCGTGCTGTCATCTACACTGATTTATCTCGTGTTTTCTACACAACAAGACATTTCACACAGAGATAAACTTGGGGCGATATAAATATATGGGGCTTGCCCTCATCTTCAGAAGGATTCTCATTTCCAAGATTAGACCCAGTGAGAATAAGTCCCATTTCAGTGTTCGTTCTGTTAAATCGGACACAGATGATACGCTGCACATGAAGCGTGTCGCCAAGAAGCCACAGGATTTGTTTGGGAATTTCTTCAAGCCTTTATTCATATCACAGGCATTCTGAGCAGATATACCACCATACTGTACACATGCACACATCTCAAGGCTTTGTGGCATTTGTTTGCTTGTTTCCTGATGTCAGTGTGCCAGTGCTCACGGGAGGGCTCCTACGGCGCTACATGCAACCCTCTGTCAGGCCAGTGCCTGTGTCTCCCCGGGGTGGTGGGACAGATGTGTGACCGCTGTGCCTCAGGACTACAGTTCCCCCAATGTTCAGGTACTAATGCCCGATTCACCGCTGTTTCTTTTGTCCCCCCCCCCCCTTTTTTTACACAAATAATATGATCACTTTGTAACACTTTCTTTTTAAAGTAGGCCCTTAAGACTGTAAATAAAGATCATGATGGTGACCAAGACAAAAGACATGCCATCACCAGTTTACTTCCCATAACTGTGTGATGTAGGTGGCCGCCTTTTCATTCCAATGACTAGTGAACGTGAACACAGCTTTTAAACGAGTCTTTACTTCTTAACGTACTCCTTACTCCATAATGACATTAGACATAATGTCAAGCTGAGTGAGACTTTGTGTATTTTATTAGTGTTTGCATTTTATTATCTGGAAGGCAACATATTCACAAGAGCAAACAGCTTCAATGCTAAGGGGATTTGAAGCTGTTTGTTATTTACAATATATACTATTTGACATTGGATCAGAGATCTCCTCATGAGAAACTAGAGTACTGTTGGATCACAGTTACAGTAGCCTCGGAAACCCATACGTTTTATTTCCAGGGAGAAAAAAAAAAGTCTGGGACCGAGTCCATTTCAATTCGGCATAGAGTAGTGCAAACGTCGATCACTTTCTGCTGATTTCTGATCGTCTGCACCTTTGTTAAATTGACGCACACCCGTACACACACACACACACACTCCTCTCTCTCTCTGTCGCTCTAATTAATTAGTCATGTCGCGCAGCTGCGTCTAGATTCTCCCGGCGGATCCTGCCAGGAGCTGCCTAAACCATAGAAAGCATAGGTGGACCCCAGGCTACAGTTACAGTAGTCATACATTAACTATAAAGGTGAATGCTTTACAAATGTTCAGAAGGGTTAATGGCCTAATGTATGATTGGAGCTTATCCTTTGACTGTGTGTGTATTGTGTGCGTTTCCAGCCTCCATTAGACAGTGTAACCCAGCAGGGTCAGAAGTCATCAGTTCACAAACGGTAGGTAGGCCTCTCTCAACAGACTATCATTTCCATGCTAAAAACGTAGCTTTCGTAACATCATGAATTCATGATGTCTATAATTTCGTATGATACTCTGCTAACAAAATGCACGATCCTCTTTTTTGTCTTGTTTATTTTTTCTTTCATTTTGTTTCATAAAAAAGTATTTCATATCATAATGTTTGTAATAATTTATAATCTGTTCAATAAAAACATTTGACAAAAAAAACAAAATGCACGATCATGGTCTATTAGTGATGGGCTATTAGCAATAGACCATGATTGTGTATTTTATTAGCACAGTCAACCACTTTAACCCTATATACTTAGTTCTATGCTATATCTTTCGGCAAAAATAGATGCTTACATCAGCCATTTTCGCAGAAAGTTTGCCTTCAGTATAGGGACGATTGGGGTTCATGTGCTTAATAGGAGAATCTCAAAAACATTCAGCGCCAGTATGTCCCCCTAGCCCCCCCCCCCCCCCCCCTCCCCCAACTGGGTGTGGACTCACGTGTATCACATTCCTATATCTGATAACAGAGCAAACTTGCCAAACCTTCATCCGGAAGCGTTAACAAGGAAGTGTTTTTTGGGGGGTCAGTGGAAATGAAATCAACTGTAATCAAAAAAAAGGAAAAGAGACTTCCTTCCATTTTGAAGAAGAAAGAAAGAAAAAAATCAAACAATAGTGACACAAAGATTTACTATAGGACTTCTAGAAACAATGTTATCAATGTTAGATATAATATATATATATAATATATATATATATATATATATATTTATTTTTAACAACAAAAGGTAACGTTATTCTTTACTTGCCAACCCTGTAGCCTCACCAGGGCTCCTGCCGCTGCCTGCCAAATGTAGAGGGGCCTCTGTGTGACAGATGTAAACCTCTCTACTGGAACCTAGCTACACTACACCCCAGCGGCTGTATAGGTAAGTCCCAAGTAGGACAAAGATATGTTACATGATTACCTGGATCCATTGTGAAGCCTATATCCACATTCCACACAGACTCCTCATACAGTAGCATGCTGTACCTCGCTTCGAGAGATTGTTGCAAAAAAAACACAGTTAGTTGTCAGAGGCAGCGTAACTCGAGAACCGTTCGCCCCACCGGGACATCACAACATTCCATATTTGGGCATGCCTGACACAGAACATATATAGGAATAAAGGGACACAGAGAGACAGATACAGAAATCTCCATATATGGGCATAAAAGGGACACAGACAGAAGGGTGGAACGGGTACTCTGACACGGGTACAACGGGTATTGCATAGCCGGGTGGGACATGGATCTCCAACTTCCATCGTTACCGATACAGTCTTTTTACTGAAAACAAACCGATTCACACTCGCCCCATACCCAACAGATAATCATCACACTACGATTTTTTTCCCTTCTATTATTCAAGTGATCATAGCATGGAAAGCCTGGATTCTATTCTGAATGTAAACACTGCCAGACAGTGTAGAGCCCACCTACTACAAAACTGTAAACGGTCATTTCCACCCATTTATATATAGTGCCTTTATCCAAGGGCAAAGATTGTGCATTACATTCACCCATTCACTCACACATATGCACCGATGCCAGAGGAAACCATGCAAGGTACCAACCTGCACATCGGGAGCTTATTAGGGTTTCAGGGTCTTGCTCAAGGACACTTCGACACTAACTCTGGGGCAGGTGGAGCCCGGGTTTGAACTGGGAACCTTGTGATTTCCATCCGGTCACTCTACCCCTGAGCCACTGCCGCTCCCTGTTTCTCTTAGGACTGGATGACACCTGGCAAAGCAAATTGATCCCAGTGTATGATGGAGGGTATTGACTAGTTTTGATAACTTGATTTTTTTAATACACGTAATATCGTATATAAATACAACACCCAGCTTTTGCAAAAACAACTAATTGCACACCTTCTGCTGAAACATCTGGAGTAGCTGCAAACCACCTGCTGTGCGGCAACAGTAGCTTCTGCAAAAATAGACCAAAGGTTTTTTTTTTTCCCTAGCAATATCAACCCCTATGTTTTATCGTCAGAAGTATTAAGTCATCAGTAGCAACCTGAAGAGGTGCTGATATGGGCCTTGGCCTCTCTTACACACTGTCAATGGGGAGCCATCCATCCACCTTCCTGTCCTTCACAGGGACGGTTGGGGGAAAAAACGCATTAATACGGGAAAATACTTCTTGGCAGCTTTCCTTTGAACGTGTGGGATTTCATCAATGTTGCAGTGCAAGAATGTGCAATGTGCATGGTGGCATTTCAGAAACCTGGAATATTCCCAAGCTCCACCCTCTACCCACTGTGGTCCAAAATAATCACATAAATTTCCCCTTCATTGTCAATGGAATTTAATGTTTGTGTTGCCACAAATTTATGTCATATTTGGCGGACATTTGACCTAATTTCTCCTTTCACTGTCAATGGCAAATATTGAGACTTGTGGGGACAAAAGCTGTATACAGGAGGGGCTACCTAGCGCCCCTCAAAAAAAGAAGAAAAAAGAGACACTGGTTATTCACCAGCATTAGTAAAGTAAACACTATTAAGCCGTCTAGCACTCTGGCAGCGCCTAACAGCTTAATATCCACTACCAAAAAACAACTACTACTATACACCATTTCAACATAAGTACTGTATATGGAAACAGTCAGTCGAGAGTAGCTTGCCTCCATTAACCAGCCAGTGTTGAGGGAACAGCCGGAGGCTTTGTCCAGATACCCAGTCTAATGTTACAGCTCTGCTTCGCAGCAAGAATGTTATCACTGTCACCCTGTGCAGAGATACAGGAGAGGAGAGAGAGAGAGAGAGAGAAAAAATGAGTTTAATATCCCAGGAATGCCTCAGGTTAACTGTGGCCGTCTGGCCGAACATTGAGGAGAGCCTTTATTTCGTTCAGTGAGTTGAAAAAGCCCCGCAACGGTAACTGTACATATATGTGGCCTTTGATGTGTGCAACTCTCTGAGGATCAGGGAGGGGAGGGGGCTTGTGCTGTCATGTTTCACCCATGAAAGTGAGAGAATCCTGTAATCAGACTCTATTCACGGACGGTAGAGCCCCGCCAACGCCATCTCCCATCAATTACCAACCCCACTTTATGTCTCTCTCTCTCTCTTTCTCTCTCTCTTCTTTCTCTTTGACAGAGTGTCAGTGTGATTTAAAGGGTACCCTGAGTGGCGTTGGGGAGTGTCAACAGGTGAGGTTACCTGTGCTTTCTTTATACTCTCCACCTGTGATGATGAGCAATAATACCGTGATTTATACTGTACTGCAGTGGTTCTCAAACGTTTCAGGTCGAGACCCAAAAGAGAGATTAGACGTTTCCTGCGGGACCCAGACTAGTGAAAATAGCAGATCTACAAGCACACAACGCGTCACTTCACGTTGCGTTGTGAACTTGTAGATCAGCTATTTTCACTAGATCTTAATATTATTCTTTTGTATATGGAATTTCTTAGATTTGTACTTACATGCAGGTTTAAATGTTCTTTTACTTTCTCTAATGTTGACAGTTATGTCAAATGCTATTTGATGTACCCATTTACCAGTGTTAATATTATCGTTGTTTTATTAGTGTATTATGCCTAATCTGATATTTTCACTGTGAATCATCTCCTCCAGAAAAATGGCCAGTGTTTCTGTAAACCAAATGCATGTGGGCATTCCTGTGACACGTGTAAGCACGGGTACTTCCTGGTGCAGAAACGTAACTACTTTGGCTGTGAAGGTGAGTAGTGTCTTCAAACCTAAATCACTGAATATGGGCCTGGACTCTATTCTCTATTTCTACTCCGTTGTTATACCAGCATATTCAAAGTGTTTACAACATTGATGTAATGTAATGCATCAATAATTAACATACAAGTTAAACCAAAAAGATTTTACTTTGTAACCAACATGAGTTATTATACTGTAATCTAAGAGAATGTCTTATTTTTGTCTTCCTGATAGGCTGTCAGTGTGATGTGGGCGGGGCTATTGGCAGGGGCTGTGACGATGTGTCGGGACAGTGTCGGTGTCGGAATAGTGTCGTGGGTCGAACCTGCACAGAGTAAGCACTGACTGAATCGTAACTTCATCTCATGTTTACCAATGAAATGTACGCATATTAGAGCTGCAATTATACGATTATTATCCTATTTTAGAAACATTATCTTGAAATTATTCAAACTATATTTTATACTATTAAAATAGTACACGCAAAAAGGTGCCATGCGAAAATTGTGAAAATAGCTGATCTACAAGCTCACAATGCGTAGATCAAGCAACGTTTATCGATTATATTTTATAATTGTTAGATCGATTAGTCAACTGTTGCAGTCCTATGATGCTGAAAGCCCTTACATCCTCATGCACATAAAAAACTATGTTCACTGTATGTATAATTTGGGTTTACATTTCATTCCGCACCACTAGGCCCGCAACTGGCTACTATTTCCCTAGCCTCCACCAGCTAAAGTATGAAGCAGAGAATGGCATCACTCCCAACTCTAGACCTGTGCGCTTTGGGTTTGACCCCCGCAACTTCCCAGCATTCAGCTGGAGAGGTTACGCCATTCTGTCGGCGGCACAGGTCAGTACTTATCTACTTATTGGGACATTTGCACTGCATTAACTCATTTATTACGTTGGGAGCTCGACCGTGTCTCTCATCTCAAAGTTTTACTGGATGCATTTTTTCCATTTACTTTACTGCTGTTGCACTTGCCTTCTCTTTTACCTCTCCCACTTGAAACATTTACAATGAGGCTATTGTGAGGTAATGTGGTCGCTACTAGCTCTCCTAGCACTAATCCTATCTCTTCTCAGCCAGAGGTGATCCTAATGCTTGCTGTAGGCTTTCCTGGTCCTTTCCATGTAATAATGCGCTACGCCACTCTCCAACAAAAAGGGGCAGCGCGTGTGAGAGCGAGGATCTTGGTAATGGAAGAGGCTGGCTTTCCCTCTTGCTGTGACTGTAAGTGAAGGGCCATCTTTCCTATAGCTTTCTTTTCCTGTCTTGATCGCGCTGGCTCTCCATTAATTAACCCCTCGTATCAGTTTTATCTGCTTAACCCACTAGTCCGTTAACATTTCCCTTAACTCCTCCTCCTACCCACACCTGCGTCCCTCCAGTCAGCTATGTGTGTCCCCCCTCCCCATGTCTCTGCAGACTGAAGTCAGAGTAACAGTGCATGTTGATGTGGACAGGGCACTGCAGCCTCTGTCCCCCCTGTTCCGTGTGGTTCTGCGGTTCGCTAACCCCGTCGGTACAAATGTGAGCGGTAGTGTCAAGGCCACCAATAACCATGGCGCCCCAGGTAAGGCTGTGTCTGTTAGCTTTGAAATGTGTCACCATGCATACCATTGTCATTAAGGTCCAATTCAACAACCCGCTCACACCCTGTTTGCTCATAACACACACATAATAGAACTAAACACACACTGTATTGTAGCATCTGTCAAGGGAGTCAAGGCCATCCATATTGGTGCCTGGGGGGTACCAGGGTTCCAAGACTGTGATTCAAAGCAGGGGCGTCAACTTTCTTTTTAAGATTTGTGTAGATTTAGAAGATTTACGTGATGCATTAAAGGGGATGCTTTAAAGATAGGAAAATTGGAATTTGCTGTACACCAGAAGACCTGCAGGCGAGCCAAAATGATTGACGAAAAAAGTCTTTGAATGAACTTTATAATTTTGGCTCGGAAAACCACACCAGAGCATTCACATTTTTGTCATGAGGAGGGCATTAACTATAATGTCAAAATAGTTGATCCCCCCCGGCACTGGTGTTGTATAACAATAAAAACAACAACTCCCCATCATGTAGTTCATAAATTGGGGCATGATGCATCTAATATATCTTACGCGGTCGATGACAGCCAATGCTTCTCTTATTGTAATGTGCTCTCAGCTGTGAACGTGTCATTTTACAGCCTGTGGTTTTATTTCTCCTGCAGGGTCCGGTCAGAGTCAGGAGGTGGTGTTCCCTGTCAGCACCTCCCCTACTTTCCTTACTGTTCCGGGAGATGGTTTCGCTCAGCCCTTCTCTTTGAGCCCTGGAAAATGGCTAATCCACATACAGGCACAGGGAATTCTGCTTGTGAGTACAAGAGGGTGAAAAGGGGTTTGTTCTTGCGTCTTCCTCATGTCGAAAGCCTATGGCCTGAGTCATACCTCATACCTGAGCTGTGCACGGTGTTGCCCACTGTAAATAGCCAATCTACAAGCACGAGCTTGTAAATCTGCTATTTATTTTCGGCGCACGACAGCCACACGCAACTATGAATCAAGCGTAATTTGTGCTCTTGTGAAAGGATTAAAGTGTCAGTTACCAACTTTGTTTTAGGAAGAGATCAGGTGACACTCATGCCTAATTAATAGCGATGATAGGAATAGCTTCTATGAGAGAAATCAGCACCATACATTCCTTTCTTTTACACATACTATTTTAATCTTTTGTGTTTTCAAAACAAAGTAATTTGTGCAGTCAAAGAGATGATTCACATCTAAATCATCAATGAAAAATGTGAAGTGAGGGGAGCTCTTATCATTGTACATCATCATGACGTAACTGTCTGTGTCTATTTGCTCAGACAAATATGACGGAAATTGTCTATTAATTGTCAATGGGAATTTAAGTGTTTGTGTAAGATGAAAATCTACACTAATAGCTGAATATAGGAGAGGCTAGCGCCCCTCAAAAAATTATCTTGGTGTTTTAGATGCAAATATTGAGCAAGAGTTGACAAATGACGTAATGCCATCTAATGCCAAAAGATAGAGCTCACTGTAAAAGTAAAATAAACTCGGAAGCAGAATTCAGAAGCCTTGGGAAGGGAACACCTGAGGTCGTAGATGCAGAGCTCGCATCATTAACTGTACACAACGACTTGTGGTTGAAATGTTTCCAAAACATTGCTATTGTTAAAAGTTACTGACTGGCACTGTTTTGCTCACACAATGCAATATGTTTGGGTTGCGTGCTTGGTGTATTTATTGTAAATTAAACTTGGGTTTATATCACTCTTAATTCCTCAGGATTACATAGTGCTGCTTCCCCGCGACTACTATGAGGCACCTCTGCTGCAGGAGAAGATCACCCAGCCGTGCACGTACAGCCCCGCTGCAGACACAGACACAAAGTAATTACAGGATCTACCATGGAAACCCAGTGGTCCACAACTGGTTTCTCGCTTTGGGAACCACATTATCTTATCATCTCAATTAATTAACCCATTTTGGGCGGGAACCCCTTTTGGTGTTTTAAACATTATGTTATAATTTAGCTATTGAAAAATAGCAGATTTACAAGCTCATACTCGGTACCCTGGAATTACATATTTTCAGATGGGGGTCCGTGGCCCAATAGAGAGAATGACATGGCACCACTGACATAGAAACATGGGTTTTTCAGAAAGGATTTTGAAGTCTTTTTTTTTTAATCGACCTCAGTCCAAAATGAATTAATGAACACATCACGCATAGTTGTTCTTTCCGAGATGGTAAACAAGTCTCACCACTCAATATTACTCGGTACAGACACCTAGCTATAGATTCTATACTATACATTAAATTTAAAAAATGACACCTGTGTGAAGTGAGGGGCGTGTCCTCACCTTCGTCATCAATGTTTGTGTTACGTAATGTTTGTGTTTACACTATATGACGTAAAATTTGATGTAATTTGCCTATGACGTAAAATTCTCCACTCATTGTCAATGGGAATGTAATGTTTGTGTAGGACAAAGTTTGTGGACACACACTAAAAGCTGGACATAGGAGGGGCTAGCACCCCTCAGAAATCCACCCTTCATGAACATGTTCAATTTAAACTTCATGCCCAGATCAAACAGAGCTAGAATGATGAGTGTTGATCTTTGGCGTTATTGCACATGGCTCAGTTGACCACCGTTTGTCTGCATGGCTCTTTCTCTCAGCTGTCTGTTGTATAAGCACGTGTCAATGGACGGGTTCAGCTCGGCTCTGGGCACCCAGGGAAAGCTCTCCAGCCGCGGTGGGCGCCGGAAGAGGCAGGTTCGTGTGCGACGGCCCACCCCAGATCACCCTGAGATGGCCTCTGTCAGTGGCACACAGGTAGGCGGCAGGCACGCCTATGTGCACAGAGACCTATGAACGATGTACTGTACAAACAGGTGCAAATGTTCACATGTTGCACACATGAAAGTACATCTTCTATTGACTTACAGCTAGCACAGTTATTGCAGTGGTTCTCAAAGTGGTTCTTACCCCCAGCAAAAACTATTATATAGCATCAAAAACCACTTGAAACCCATTCTATATTTCAGGCTTTTCAGCTATCCAAAAATAGCCTGTGACCTTAGATTAGCTGTGAGCTAATCTTTGAGCTTGTAGATCTACAATTTCTGATAAAGTTGTATTTTCTTTATTATTACGATTTTTGAGTCCAGGTGGGGGTGGGGTGGGTCTGTGGTCAAATACATATCAACTGGGGGTCCTTCGCATGTTTGAGAACCACTGTGTACTGTACTTGTACCACGTAGGATGCCATTGCATTAGAATGAATTTGTCACTTGGTCTGTCTGCTCTGTAGGCCCAGCTCCAGCTAGGTCTGCGTGTGTCTCGGCCTGGCCCATACGCTCTGGTCCTGGAGTATGCCAGCGAGGTGGACATGGTCCAGAATGTCAACCTGCTCGTCAACGGCCAGTCAGACGGCGAGATCCAAGCCAGAGCCAATGTTTACAGCTGCGCTTACAGGTACACACACATATACACACAGCCATTAGGCACGAGTCCTGTTCTGACACAAATGCTGTGCATCTGCTCATATATCTGCTCTGCTGCATGAATACAAAATGTTGTTCCTGTCCAGTGTTAATGGTGGGTTTTTTTTTTCATTTGTTTGTTCATTGCACCACCTGCAGCTTCCTCTGTCGGAGTGTTGCCGTGGACAGCAGTAATCGAGTGGCCGTGTTCCAGCTTACGCATAAGGACACGCTTCTCCTGCAGTCATCCACAGCCTCCTTCCTACTGGTGAGACAGTTAATTATTGCTTATGAATATGAAATTGAGAAATGACAATTTCCTTTTTTTCCTGCATTTCATATTTGTCATTTTTCTCTGTAGCATAAAGTCTTCGCAGTGCCTGCAGAGGAATTCTTCATGGAGTATGTGACCCCCAAGATACTGTGTGCCTCGGTCCATGGCCGCTTTACTGAAGACAGGTACAGTTAACGCAGTAATGGGGTATCACAGGGTAATAACAACAACAGGCATAGAGCAAACCTGTTTGTAAGACAACATACCTGTAGCCTGCTGCTGTGGAGAGACAAATACATCTGTTTTCCAGGTGTTATTCTGTGCATTCCTCTCACAGGGCAGGGTCACTCACCTGAGCGGGTCGGCCTTCCTTTTTTTGTTTTCTCTTTCAAAACAACACCCAGTGGCCAACCTAGAATTTCCAGCTGTACAATACATATATTTACAGACAATAATTTACAGTTTCAGTTTCCAGTCCTGTTATTTGACAGTAGCATTTAAATTATTTCAGCACACTCACTTTCCCTGAATCCATAAAATGAGTTATCAGGCTCTATCTTTTAGATTTAGAACATTAAAGCTGAAATCCAGCTTATTTGAATGAATGAAGTTATGGGTAGAGTGCAGTATGTTAAGGGGAGAGGGCAGGGTAGTATGTTAATACAATATAACTAACACATCTGCGGTGGCTGAAAGGGGTCTCCCTACTCTTCCATCGTCCTACCCAACACCAGGATCAAAATGTCGACTTTGCCAATGAGTAGGTGTCGTGTCACACGACACCTACTCATTGGCAAAGTCGACGTTATTTGAAGTAGATGGCATAGATCCACCCGGGCAGTTTTACATACCTCTCTGTCATGACGAGAGGGATACAACTACATAAAACTAGGCACCCTAGAGGTGTCCATAGTTGAGCTGTGTTTTCAGCACCCTCTTGTGGACTAATATGTGGACAGACAGAGTGACATACAGACAGACAAACAGGCTCATTAAAATGGTTTCACACTCACTGAACATGGCTCAACTAATGAAAACCTTAAAAAAGAGTGCTTCCATTACAATCACAACTAAAAGCCTACTACTAAGCCCATATCTCTTCTATCAAGAAAGCAAACTTTCAAAATGGAAAAACAATCTCTTTCAAGTCTCTTGCAATAATTGGATACGGTGCAGTGGCTTGCTGACAATATCACTAGTTCTTTGGCCTTCATTGTTCTGCTTTTTGAACTGAAAATAAATAAACGAGAAAACCATGAAATGAGGTGCCAGGACTGCCTTGTGACAGATAGGCTGATAAGGACTAACAGATGAACACAAAACAAAAACATTAAAACAAATGGTACTGTAGTTCTGGGATATTTGGTCATGGGGCTTGAATCCAAAGTAATGTCATAATGAAAGAGAAAATATGCAAGAGGTGGAATAAAATAAAATAAATGAGGATGGGGGGAATTAATCCTGAAGGCAGAGGGGATTGCCAAAAGATCAGAGAGTTAACCTCTAAAACAGGAGCTTTCATACGAAGTGTGTGGAATGTGTAAATGTAAATGTGTGATCTCTGATGAAAGAGAATGTGATAGTCAGAGGATGTCAAGATTCAAAAGAGGATCACTGGAGATTAGCGTGATGTCATACTGTAAATTTCGACCTCTACGTGGGGATTGACCCCATGTCCAAATGGGTCCAATTGTTCCACTTCAGCACTGCTTGGCCATCCCTTCAAGCACTCCACCCAGCTTTAAGCAATATTGTGATATCACGAGTATGTTTGCTGGTTCAGATTGTTTTGATTAATGTTAAGGGGGGCCGATTTACTAAACCGTTTACACCCATATTTTGGGTTTTTAACGGAATTGTCTAGAATAAGGAATTCTAATGATAGCAAGCTTTTGTCACATGTAAGTCTGCATCCGAGCAGACTTGAGAAAGAGCGGCCATCCGCAAAATTCACAAACTAAAAATGATTACTGAATCAGACTACTAACTTGAGAAGTTTGGAAAATTCCTTTACATGGGTGTAAACAGTTTAGTGAATCACACCCATTGCTTTTGTGATGTGTTTATTGTCTATTATGTACTGTGCTGTATCTAAAATTTCCTCTCAGAGGAAATTAAAGTTTCCTAAGTCCTTAGTCTACATCTTTCTGCTCTTCTATCTCTTCAGTCAGCATTGTGTTCCAAGCCAGTTCACGAGGCCCGCCGCATCGTGGCTTTTGGACGCAGCTCGTGACGGACAGCCCTCCTCCCCCCGGGTCGTCACCCCTCAGCAGAGGGAGAGCGAGGAGTGGAGACGGAGGCGACAGCTCCCTCTCACTGAACCCCAGAGTGAAGGGGTCCTGCTTAAATCTCCCCAGGTATCACTGTTGTATTGTGCCCTCGTTGCCAACACTATTGACCCGTAGCTGTTTTAAGCTCGCTGTCTCGAGGGCTTGAGACAACATGTCCCCTCTGCGCCATTCCCATGCATTTCTTCAGTCTTACTCGATCTGCACTCATGCTCCCTTTCCTGTCCTCCCCTTTTTTCCAGACGGAGATCAGTTTCAACCCAAAAGTACCCCTCCCGGGCAGGTATGTGGTCGTGGTCCATTATCGGCAGCCAGAGCACATCTCCTTTCCCGTGGAAGTGCTGGTGGACACAGGGCGCACCTGGAATGGTGAGTTTGTGACACAGTCTCACACCTAATCTAGTCTAATTACACGTAATGGAATCATACCGGCTCCCTTTGAGCATAATGGTTTTTCTCCTGGCAGTGGCTAGTGGGTCTAATGAGCATGTGATGTGGGCATAATTGTGGTCTCCTCAGTGAAGGGGTGATACCTTTTATAATAAGGTCAGATTAAGCCCCCTCGGATCATGACAAGATGATCAAAGATCGTGGACACCATTATAGCGTTAATAGCTCTCATTGTGTGACATTGTGTGAACTCACAGCGACTTTTCTCTACTTTTCTTCAACCTCCCCAGGCTCCATAAATGCCTCCTTCTGCCCCAGTGTCTCCGGCTGCAGGGCGGTGGTCATCGCCGAGCAGCGCATCGCCCTTGACCTTGAACGCCATTCCTGGCGAGAGCCCATCATCTCTGTCAAGATTCCGCCTGGAAAGACCCTCACCCTGGTCAGTCGCTTAAGTCCGTCACTAAGCCTGTCATGCTTACCGTTCTCAAGCAGTTGTCTGGGTCGCCCCAGGAGCCAATGCAATGAATTTAATGTACCTTTTAAGCTGTACGTGACACTTTTGGGCTGATGATTAGAGGCACAGTTCTTGAACCGAGGAGATTATTCTTGGAATGCCTTGTCGAGGTCGTTCAGGTCAACCGCCTGCCTTGAGGAGGTACCATATTCTCTCCAGGGGGTTCTGCCATGTCCTAAACAGCAACAACCCTAGAGCTGACTGTTTGGTACCTAGCTCCGCCATACAGTCTGCTTAGAAAACAGCAGATCTAAAAGCTCACAGCACGTCGCTATGTGATGCGCTGTGAGCTTTTAGATCGTCTATTTTTAGCACGAGACACCGTCATACAATGTAGTATAAATCAACCTTTAGAGCTCAGTTCCAAACCATTTACGTCAGGAACAAACTGCTTACATAGATGTAAATAGTAGTAGGTTTTCACTCCAGGTCCAAGCAGAATAAAATAATTACTTAAAGTGGTAAATTCTGATTATCATTTTGTTTTTATATCATGGTTCACATAGGGTTTACATATCACTGATAAGCAATGAGGGTTTATCAGATAGAGCACTGTTGTTGCTTTTCTTTATACAGTACATGTTGTTGTGCTTTTTTCTGCTTTAGGATTACGTCTTGGTGGTTCGAGATAACAGTTACGCCCCAGATCTCCTGAAACCGAAACTGCTGGATAAGTCTGCAGATTTTATACAACACTGCAGAGGAGAGGGATTTTATATTGAGTAAGCAGTCAGTGCATACAGCATGTCATTAAGCTTCTTACTGCTGAAGCAATCATCTCCAGCAGAAAAAAACGTAATATGCATTTGTATGTGAATGTGTCTACTTAGTTAGTAGATTGTTTTAAACCTGGATTGCTTATGATGTAACTTCATTGTTATCAGATGTATGTGTTACCTGGCTTCCTTTTCAGAAGCACCAGTTAAGTGCATAAAAATAAACCATATAATGGATGTCTTTGTTAATGGCGCCCTCTAGCGGCAATTATATGAATAAACCAACCTATTTTTCTATGTCTTCTTCAGCCCCAGAAACTCATCCCAGTTCTGCAGAGACTCTGCCCGCTCACTAGTAGCAGCTTACAATGGTGGAGCTCTGCCTTGTAACTGTGACCAGTCAGGCTCCACGGGGTCCAGCTGCGATCCAAATGGAGGACAGTGTCCCTGCAGGCAGCATGTCATTGGTCGACAGTGCACAAAGTGTGCCACAGGCTACTATGGCTTTCCCTACTGCAGATGTGAGTGGACATTCACTCATCACCCCGACTCGTCACATTCAAATACAGCCACTTGGTCAAATACCTGAGGAGTCCCTTTCCAACGTTGTGAATGTCCTCTTGTGTCATGTCTAGACGCCAGAGGATGTCAACATGTTTCTATAGAACTCCCTCAATGTCTGAAATAGACGCCTCATGCATGGGCTGTCTGTGACAGCGGAATTTGTATCATGTTTGTAGAATCATTGAAAACAAGCAATGTCACCCTTAAAAACATTAATAAGAAGCTGGCTAGTGCCCTGTGAGTCACGTCTGAGCGAGGCCTTAGCCAGCTGAGTGCCCCTGCCGAGGGCAGGTTGCATGCTGATAGGGTGGGAATAATTTTTGATCATTCATCAACATGGTGCAAGAATCCTCAGCGCCAGCTGCAGATGCCAAAGGCACCTGACAAGATGGCAAAATGTGATGAGTTGGTCATGAGAATGCGTTGGACATTATTTCACACTAGCATACATCCGTCCTCCCATACATATGTCATATTCACAACTGTTATGGAATGTATTGTATTCTAGTACTGAAACTGAATATAATCCGTTTCCCCTTCTGTAGCGTGTCAGTGTGGCCGTCGGCTGTGTGATGAGGTGACAGGCGAGTGCATTTGCCCTCCCCAGACCGTCAGGCCTTCCTGTGATGTGTGTGAGGCTCAAACGTTCAGCTACCACCCCTTGTTGGGCTGTGAGGACTGTGACTGCTCGCCCCTGGGCACCAAGACCAGTGCTGGTCAGGACTGTGACCGCGTCACGGGACAATGCACGTGAGTGGAACTGGAACTCTGTGTGCCACGACAAAACATTCATGTAGCAGAAGCACTCGTCGGGTTAAGGAGTTACATGCGTCAGGGATATTTCGTTTGTGTATCTTTTTATTTATTTATAATATTTGTTCTATTAATACAGCTTCGCAAGGCTGCTCACTTTTGGGAGTTGACGCCCCCTGGCGTAAACACAGAAGCACTACAAATAAACTCACAGACTTTAGGCTGGGACTTTAGACGTGATGACGTTGAAGACCCCGCCCGCCGGGTGCACTTATAAGCGTGCCTCAGCGTCACGTCTCCATTCGTTGTTCTCTTCTCACGTGTATAACACGGCGCTACGAAGTCTCCCTCACGGATGAGTATCTGATTTATTTCCACAAGGACGAGAAGCCTTCTCGGTACCGCGGAAACTGCTTATCCCAGAGGCTTCAAGAGGAAGAAAGTCGGTGAGTCCACTTTCTTTAACTAAGTTAACAATAACTTGGAGGTAATTCAGTCCGTTAGTGGCTCGCGGCCCTAGCTGGTTTCTTTATTACCTGTGTGACGGTCTGTACCGTGGCTAGCAACAGCCAGGTTTCTGCTTCCACACAAACCTTCGCGGACCTAAAGGTCCCGAACGTGTGAAGTGCCAGGAACGGTACGCAACCCTTCCTTGGTTTCCACACGTGTGGCGGCTTTAGCGGTGACTACTACAGCCCGCTCCAGCCACACACAACGTCCCGCGGCTCTTCCAAGCCCGCGACGGTGACTTGAGCAGCATAAGTTATTCTGTCTCGAACGTGTGAAGAGCCAGGAGCGGTACAACCCTTCCTTGGCTTCCACACGTGTGGCGGCTTTAGCGGTGATTACTAACAGCCCGCTCCAGCCACACACTACGTCTCGCGGCTCTTCCAAGCCCGCGACGGTGATTTGAGCAGCATAATTTTATTCTGTTTAAGCTTCCACGCTGTGTGACGGTCTGATAAGCTATCTTAGCTTTCTTTCAGCTTCCACACATACGTCCCGTGGCTCTTCCAAGCCCGCGACGGTGATTTGAGCAGCATAATTTTATTCTGTTTAAGCTTCCACGCTGTGTGACGGTCTGATAAAGCTATCTTAGCTTTCTTTCAGCTTCCACACATACGTCCTGTGGCTTTCACAAGCCCGCGACCGCGTGGCCCTCGAACGTGTGTGCGTGTGAAGAGCTACGAGCGGTGCAACCCTTTGTTAGCCTCCACACGTGCGGCGGCGTTAGCGGCGGCTATTAATAGCACGCCCTTGCCGACACACGTACGTCTCGCGGCTTTTCAAGCCCGCGACGGAGGGGTAACCTAGGCAGGATATAGTAATATTTCTGTTTGGCTACCACCTTATGTGACGTCTCTGATGTGTGACGTCTCTGATAGAAGCTAACAATAGCTCTATTCTCAGCTTCCACACGCACGAGGCGTCTTATGCGGTGAGTGGCAACACCCACTGCATCACTGTAACGTGACAACCTACCAACTCGGCGCCTACAGGCACGCAGCCTCGTAGGACTGGTTATTAGAATTTGAGGTTACTTACGTAACCCCAGTTCGTAAACCGGCGAGCCTTGTTTGTGGCTTGTTTGTCCACGTATTTCTTGGCTTTACAAGAAAAAAGTGACGATCCATTCGCAGCAGCTAGTGATAGCCCTGTCCTAGCTTCCACTTTTACGTGGCTGCCTACTAACCTGAACAGCACTTAGTGATAATACTGTTTGGTTTCCACGCTGTGTGACGTCTCTGATAGAAGCTAACAATAGCTCTATTCTCAGCTTCCACACGCACGTGGCGTCTTATGCAGTGAGTGGCAACACCCACTGCATCACTGTAACGTGACAACCTACCAACTCGGCGCCTACAGGCACGCAGCCTTGTAGGACTGGTTATTAGAATTGAAGGTTACGTACGTAACCCGGGTTCTTAAACCGGCGAGCCTTGTTTGTAGCTTGTTTTGTTCACGGATTTCGTGGCTGCCTGCTAAACTCGGCCCCTCTTGCCTTGTTTTTTGCTTCCACGTGCATCTTAGCTTCTAAGATGTCTGAGTCTCCGACCAAGGCCCGTCGTCGACGCCGTCGCGCCCTAGCGGACGCGGCCCACGCCGTTGCAACATCTATTGCACGGAGGGCCTACAACAACGCTCTGAGACAAGGAGCCAGGCAGTGGTCCGCCGACATGGACGCTCCACTCCCCGACGCCCCCGACGTTGTCATTCTCGCGGATGACAACGCGGACGTGGTGCAGGCTCCAAGAGTGGACAACGCTGAGATGGACTCTGGGGAGTCCTCACCTCAGGACTCAGCATCCTCCTACACCTCCGACAAGGGGGAGGATGATGGGGAGAGCAGCGACGAGAGCGACGCCGAGGTGGCAGAGCCGCCTCCGGTCGTCACGGCCGCCCAAGCGGCCGTTGTCGCCGCCCCCATTGCAGCGCCAGTTGCTGCTGGAGTTGCATCGGCCGACACCGTTGCAGCTCCGACGGCTCCAGCTGCTCCGGCTGAACCGCAGCTCCACTATGACAACACTGACATAGTCGATCTGTTCAAGAAGGCCACGATCCGCTGTGGTCTGGCCTGGCCGGCCAGTCTTGAACCTCCGGTGGCTAAGGACACCATATGCGAACAGTTTCGCAAGAAGATTCAAGGCAACCCAGCGAAGTCCCAGGCCAAGGCTGAGATCCCCCTCGATGACGGGTTCCTGAAATCCCTCATGCTGTCCTGGGGACAGCCTTACTCGGCCTCCGCCTCCCTGGGCGGAGGCATGAAGCTGCTGGACTGCGCGGAACAACGGCAGCTTGGCCTCGAGGCCATGCCGCCGATGGACAAGTCCTTTGCCGGGTGGCTCATGGGTGTCAACCCCAATGTCTTCCACGAGGACCCGGACTTCTCCTTGCCTTCGGACAAGGACGACTCCAAAATTAATAAGGCTGCCTATAAGTGCGCCTCAACTGCGGCCAGAGCACTGAACGCCGCGACCCTTCTGCAAGGGTCCGCGTCTCATGTCCTGTTGGAAGCGGGAGACGAGCCTACCCCCGACGACATGGCTGAATTGAGGTGCCTGCACCTTGAGCTCCTCCGTCTCACTCAGGCCCAGACAGAGATGGTGGGCGGAACTATGGCGAGACTCCTGGTCCTCGAGAGGGCCAGGTGGCTGGAGCTGTCCCCCAAAGTGGGACGTACCCCTCTGAAACAGAAAGTTTCCACATCGACACTCTTCGCGTCCATGCTCGAGGAGATGCGCTCCCGCGACGGACAGACGAAGAATGACACGGAGGTCATCGGCGCCTGTCTCCCGGCGTCTGGAGCACGACCCAAGCAGGCTCAGCCCTACAGGCCGACCTACGAGCGCACCATGGACAGGGACAATCGTTCCAGGTCCAGGAGGAGCGCCTTCAAGGTCCCCGCTGCTCAGAGGGCTCCGTCAGCGGCGTCCTCAGCTTCCCGCCCACCTCGCAGCCGCAAGAAGACCGACAGGCCCAAGCGCCCCTCGGCTTCTCCGGCCGGCGGCCCCCGCAAAGGGGCCACGGCAAGAGGGCCACCTGGCGGGAAGGCGAAATAACCAGACCTGCCCCACGGGGAGACATCGGACACTGTCTCCCCCACCCTTCCCCGAGTTTCTCTGAAGCGCAGCATAGTGGCCACGGGCCTCATGCCGGAAGCGCTTGGTGTAGGCGGAAAGAGGACTTGTTTCTTGGGAACAAATGTCTCTCCAGTTTTTTCCGTGCCACCACTTTTCTTAATAAAGCAGTGTTCTCTACTGAGAACCGGTCTTTTGAATCGTCACTCGAAACTCAAGGGAATGGGCCAGCAGCCCGGGCCCTCGAGGGGGCCCAGGGCTGTCGGCCGAAATACAAGTGTAACTGCCGTGGACACAGCCCCAGAGCCCCAGGTCCATACTGCAGGACAGAGGCCCCAGGCCCGGGTTCTGACCGAAGGAGGCGCCGCTCCACCACAAAAAGGTGCGGAGCTGGCTTCAACCCCTCTGGCACTGTGTCTACAGGAGTGGAATCGTTGTGGTGTTCATCCGTGGGTGTTGAACACCATCTCGAAGGGTTACAAACTACAGTTTGCCAGAAGACCTCCCACTTGTGGGAACGTTCTGTTCTCGCAAGCGAGTGGTCAGGCAGCCGAGGTTCTCCAGGGCGAGATAACGTCTCTGTTGGAGAAGAAGGCTATACGTGTGGTGCCCATGGAGCAGAGCAACACCGGGTTTTACTCCCGCTACTTTCTCGTGAAGAAGAAAGGGGGGGGCATGCGGCCCATTCTAGACCTACGGGCTCTGAACGGCTATTTGAAAGCGTTTCGCTTCAAAATGCTCACGAGCAAGGCTCTGCTGCGCATGATGCGTCGAGGGGACTGGTATACAACTCTCGATCTCAGAGACGCGTATTTCCACATTCCCATCTACCCACCACACAGAAAATTCCTGCGGTTCGGCTTCAAGGGACAGATATACGAATATCTGGTCCTTCCGTTCGGACTGTCACTGAGTCCAAGGACTTTTGTGAAGTGTACACAGGCAGCCGTCGCCCCGCTGCGTCAGAGGGGCGTTCGGATAGCAATGTACGTGGACGACTGGCTGATTTATGCGGACTCTGCGTCAACACTGCGACTACACACGAGTTGGGTGGTAGATCACTTGACGTCTCTGGGTTTCAGCATAAATTACGCCAAGAGCGTGTTGGTGCCGACGCAATCGATAGATTACATAGGCATGACGTTGAACGCTGTGTCTTTCACGGCGCGTCTATCCGACGAGAGGATCCGCTCTTTTCAGTCGTGTCTGGCGTTGTTTCGGACGGGCAACAGGGTCCCGTTCCGAACCTGTCAGAGATTGGCGGGTCTCATTGCCTCTGCAATATCCGTTATTCGGCTAGGCAGATTGTACATGAGACCATTTCAGAGGTGGATGCAGTCACTGGGTGTAAGACAACACCGTTGTCATCATCTTGTGAACGTGTCGGTGGGTTGCTTCGAGGCATTACGCCAGTGGAGAGGCGCTCAATTCCTCTCGGAAGGCGTGAGTATGGGGATGGTCGTATCCCGGAAAGTACTCACGACGGACGCCAGCCTGTCTGGGTGGGGTGCCACCCACGAAGGCAGGACGGCCAGGGGGGTATGGAGTGGCAGCATCAGGTCTGCCCACATAAATTACCTGGAGCTGATGGCGGTAATGTTGGCGTTACAACATTTCGAATGTTTCATCAGCGGTTCCCATGTCCTGGTCAGGACGGACAACACAACAACGATGTGCTATATCAACAAGCAGGGGGGCCTACGGTCCACCAAACTGCATGCGCTAGCACACAGACTGACGTTATGGTGCGACGAGCACCTTCTTTCAGTCAGAGCCTCCCACGTTCCGGGACTCCAGAACACGGGAGCGGATCTGTTGTCCAGGGGCCGATACCTCTATGCGGCTTGGTCACTGCACAAAACAGTGGCCAGACAGTTGTGGGAGAGGTTCGGCGAGCCACGAGTGGATCTGTTTGCGTCGGAAGAGAACAGCAAGTGTCCTCTGTTCTTCTCCATAGCAGGGACGGCTCCGCTAGGTTTGGATGCCTTGGCGCATCGTTGGCCCCAGGGCCTACTTTATGCGTTTCCCCCGTTGTCTCTCATCCTTCCCACGCTGGAGAGGGTGAGGACACAGCGCCTGTCAGTAATCCTGGTGGCCCCAGGATGGGGCTCTTGGAGGTCAGACATAGTCCCTCTCCTGTACGGTCGGCCCTGGCAGCTTCCGTTGCGCAGGGACCTATTGACCCAGGCGGGAGGCGAGATATTCCACCCACGGCCGGAAGATCTAGACCTCTGGGCTTGGCCCGTGAGAGGTTGAATCTTGGCGCGGAGGGTCTTCCCCAGAGCGTCATCGACACTATTCAGTGTGCGAGGGCGCAGTCGACCAGGGATGCTTATGATATGAGGTGGCGGTTGTTTGAAGACTGGTGTTCACCGGCTCAAGTTGTGCCATTTCAAGCACCAGTAAGGGTCGTTCTGTCGTTCCTCCAGGATCTCTTGGACAAAGGCAGGGCCTTTAGTACTGTCAAGGTGTATCTGGCTGCTATCTCAGCCTGCCACATCGGGTTTGAGGACAAGACGGTGGGCCAGCTCCCGCTGGTGCGCCAGTTCATGAAGGGGGCTAGCCACCTTCATCCGGTGACCAAGTCTCTGGTCCCCTCGTGGGACCTTGCTTTGGTTTTGGACTCTCTGTCCCGGCCACCGTTTGAGCCCTTGGAGGGTTTGAGTATGAAGCTATTGTCGCTGAAGACAGCGTTGTTATTAGCTTTGGTGACCGCTAAAAGGGTCAGTGATATCCATGCTTTGTCCACAAGTGCGGAATGCATGAGGTTCAATGGGGATGCAAGGGTGGTCATTAAGACCAATCCGGCATTTTTACCTAAGAACCGCCTAGCTGCCCCGGTTCCGGTGGACTTGGCGGCGTTCTGTCCGCCCCCCTTTGCCTCTGAGGAGGATAGGAGGAGGCATAACCTCTGTCCGATAAGGGCATTGAGGTTGTATTTGGACAGGACTAAGGTGACGAGGAAGACTACACAACTGTTTGTCTCCTGGGATCCCAAGACTGTGGGACTGCCTATCTCAAAGGTTAGGCTTTCCCAGTGGATCGTGGAGGCTATAGAGCGGGCCTACTCTGGTAGGGATATGGTGCCTCCCGTAGGGTTGAGAGCACATTCCACGAGAGGTATGGCTTCATCCTGGGCCCTCTGTAGGGGGGTCTCTGTTCAGGATGTTTGTTCCGCTGCAAGTTGGGCGTCGTCTTCCACCTTTGCCACCTTCTATAGACTGGATGTGACAGCAGCGCCAGTGGCGCATGCGGTCCTGGGCGTGGCCTCCAGTTAGGTGGAGAGACTTGGTCCCCCGCGGGGGACGTTGGTCTTCTCCAGGGCGTTAAGACGGTTGTTCTGTCGGCCCCTCTTAGGCACATTTGCAGACTTAGGTCTGATTGGCCTTCCCGTTGGGGTACAGTAGTCCTGTTGAGGGACGTACTGTGGTCCTTTGCTCACAGATAAAGGTACGGGCCCTAGGGGTCCAGACTTCGTGATGACAATAAGGGAGTTAATGAAGTCTCCCAAAAGTGAGCAGCCTTGCGAAGCTGTATTAATAGAACTAGGGGTTACGTATGTAACCTAGGTTCTATAACAGCGAGCAAGGCTGCTCACTAAGATTCCCTTCTTGATTGCTTGAGAAGAGAACAATTGTTAACGAATGGAGACGTGACGCTGAGGCACGCTTATAAGTGCACCCGGCGGGCGGGGTCTTCAACGTCATCACGTCTAAAGTCCCAGCCTAAAGTCTGTGAGTTTATTTGTAGTGCTTCTGTGTTTACGCCAGGGGGCGTCAACTCCCAAAAGTGAGCAGCCTTGCTCGCTGTTATAGAACCTAGGTTACATACGTAACCCCTAGTTTTATTTGGAAAAAGAAATACATTATAGATAGCATTTTTACATAGGACACAAGTGCAATTCCCAAGATTTCTTTTTTTTTCACCCCTCTTCCCTCCCTCATCCGCCCTCCAAGTGGCTCCATCTCCAATGTCTCTGTATAGTCTTTTTTCTTTAGATGAGCTACATATGACATCAAGTCCACACTTAAACAGGGGCAACAGGGCAATATCACTTCAGATTGTACATTTCAGAAGGATAAAAAGAAAAGAGTGGGCAGAAAAAGACAGACAAAAAAACAACCACCAAATAAACCAAAGTATTTACATTATTGCTGAGGGGGACAAAAACAATACAGCTTTGGTCTTCGACCATGAGAGAAGGAAAGGTGTCTTAAACATTTTCTACAATCATAAAACAGGCAATGGACCAGTGAGATCACACGTCGTTTGTGTATCTTATGATTATTATCTTATATTATTATGTTTTGTGTAAGCACATTGAATTGTCTTGTTGAAATACTGATTTACAGTGTATTATACAACGGTATCTTGTATATTCAGTAGCCTATGTATACTTCTAATAAAGATATAAAGTAAACCTCTCCAGGGGCATTAACCAAACCAGATGGCAATATAATGCAAGTCTCAACTAGATTACATAGAGTACAAGTCAATATCTGTGTATTGTTCGTGCAGGTGCAAACCTCGGGTTGGGGGGCGGCAGTGTGACCGTTGTGCAGAAGGCTATTATGGCTTCCCAAACTGTGCACCGTGTGACTGTAACCAGGGTGGGGTCACGCTAGATGTATGCCATCCCGACACAGGGAAGTGTGTCTGCAAGGTCAGTGTGGTGTAAAGTACAACATTATGCCATTTTTAGCTTTGTTCCGTTTTGCCTCGCCTTGTGGCCCTCTTCTCCTCTTCTGACCTCCATGTTGTTGTTGCAGAGAAACGTTGTGGGTGACCGGTGTGATGCGTGCAGGGATGGCGCCTTCCATTTTGACCCGTCCAACCCCACTGGCTGCACTAGCTGCTTCTGTTTTGGAGCGACTGGCGAGTGTCAGAGCTCCAGCAAGCACAGGGGGAAGGTCAGTGTATATGTTTTTGAGGGGTGCTGGCCCCTCCTATGCCCAGCTTTGTGTCTGTGTGTACCCCATAGCGACGATTTGATTGGCTGAGGGCTTAAAAAAGTGAGGATAAACGACAGAAAAAGTAAGGATGCCAAAAGTGATTGGCCGGAATGTGATGATGTATGATGATCTATGATGATAAGAGCGCCCCTCACTTCACACGAGTGTGATTTTTTAAATAATTGCATGTCCATCAATGCCTGTGGAAATTGTATGCATGCAAAGATTACTGAATAATTGCAGTTGTGTAAATACTGTTTTTCATTTAATGTATTTTCATCATCATCATCATGATGTTATGCGAGAATGCATACTGAGTGGCTAAAAACTACTTTCTGGCCTTGACAGCCCAAGTCCTATCTGATTGCATTAAACAATGTTAAACTCACTTCATCTCTATACATCTCAAACTTTTACACAAAGCAGCTCTTCAGAAAAGCTATGTTAAATGAATCACTTTGATCTTACCTAGCATCCCTATTTTGGGCATACTGTAGGTGAAAATGTTAATGACAGTGGCAGGGCAGATCTACAAACTTATATTTTATAGCAACCAACCTATCTCAAACCCTCACCCTAACCCTAACCTCCCCCGGGGCAGACACCTAAACCTAACCCCAACCCTCTCCCGACCCCCAGTGCACCTCGGACCAATGCTCCTTCGGATCAATGGTCCGTCGGATCATAGTATGCCTCCCGAGATGACTCACTGTGGATATGTTCCCTGTGGGTAGTTTGTGGAGATGCGTGATGACTCACTCTGGATATAATGTCCCCTGTGGGTACTGTAGTTTGTGGAGATGACTCACTCTGGATTTAATGTCCCCTGTGGGTACTGTAGTTTGTGGAGATGACTCACTCTGGATTTAATGTCCCCTGTGGGTACTGTAGTTTGTGGAGATGACTCACTCTGGATATAATGTCCCCTGTGGGTACTGTAGTTTGTGGAGATGACTCACTCTGGATTTAATGTCCCCTGTGGGTACTGTAGTTTGTGGAGATGACTCACTCTGGATATAATGTCCCCTGTGGGTACTGTAGTTTGTGGAGATGACTCACTCTGGATTTAATGTCCCCTGTGGGTACTGTAGTTTGTGGAGATGACTCACTCTGGATATAATGTCCCCTGTGGGTACTGTAGTTTGTGGAGATGACTCACTCTGGATATAATGTCCCCTGTGGGTACTGTAGTTTGTGGAGATGACTCACTCTGGATATAATGTCCCCTGTGGGTACTGTAGTTTGTGGAGATGACTCACTCTGGATATAATGTCCCCTGTGGGTACTGTAGTTTGTGGAGATGCGTGGCTGGCGACTGGAGAGAGCAGACCAGGAGGAAGTTCCCTCAGTCCTGAACCCAGCAAGTAACACAGTGGTGGCAGACATCCAGGAGCTGCCTGCTGTGGTACACATTCTCCACTGGGTGGCGCCATCTTCATACCTAGGAGACAGGGTGAGTAGATGTAGATGGAGACTGCTGGCAAGGTCAAGACAAGTCGGTTTGTGCTTTATTTCATGACAGTTTTTTTCAGCAATTAAATGTAATTGAATTAAAACAATTATAATGTTTGGCAATACTTACAGGCGTGTCCAACCTCAATCCTTAATTTATATGTCATGTATAAACAATTTTCGAATGTAACCATTTGTACATCGTGCACTCTCATTGATTGATCGATTGATTGATTGATTGATTGGGCCCTGGTTCGCATCCTAGCCCCGTTCCTGAGCTCCATGCCCACTGCTCCTGATAGGATGGGTTTAAACGCAGATACCACATTTCACTGTAGGCCTATATACGCAAATATATATTGGCATATTCTGCAAAGAAGTACGGACCAAATTATTATAATTAACACACTGTAATCTGCATAGACAACTTTTCTTAATTCCTGTGGCTTCTACCTTTCCTCAGGTGTCATCTTACGGAGGCTTCCTGACGTACCAGATGAAGTCCTTTGGCATCCCCAGTGAAGGGATGACTCTGCTGAACACCAGGCCAGATGTTTTGCTTACTGTATGTAGGGTCACGATTCTACCTGTCATATCACTCTTTGTCAATGTCTTACGTTCCCTTTCTGAATAATGGCAAGAGTGACACTGGAAACTGACACAACTCCTCACACTGATGAAGGCTGGATAGATGAAATGTCTGTCTCTGTTATGAAGAAAATAAATAGAATTGAAATGTACTCTTTTTTTTTTAAGATATTTTTTTGCGGCTTACGCCTTTTTTATTGATTTTTTGAAGGGACAGACAGTAGGCTGACAGGAAACGGGAGAGAGATGGGGGATGACATGCAGTAAAGGCCGTGTCGGGTCCGGGAGTCGAACCCGCGGCACACTGCGACTGGATTACCAGTCCGGTGCCCAGACCGTTACGCTACGGCCTGGGCCTTGAAATGTACTCTTGCCACTGTATACGATCCATTACATTTATTGTCCCTTTCTGAATAAGTGGTGTTCATCTGGACTTACTGTATCCTCAGGGCCAGGACATGACGTTGGTCCACCAGACTCCAGAACCCCCGTCTCCAGACAGGCTCTATCAGGGCAGGGTCCAACTTGTTGAGGTGGGTTTTCACATGGTTTTACCCTTATTTAAACGTATAATAAGTGTGTGAGAATATATAATTTTGTAAAGAGATACACCTGCCCCATACCTGTACTTGCTCTAAATATAAGTTCTTGAAGGGGAAAACATACACTCTACTACTGTCTTCACTCCCAGAAGACTATTTTACTATTGTACTGGTAGTCGCTTTCAGTAAGAGTCAGCTATTTGCCATTTCACACTAAAGTGAGAAAGACCATTCATTTCATCAATGTTCCCACTTTATGTAATGTGATTTATCAATGTGTCTTATAAGTTGTATCTAATAAAATATAAATATTTTCATTAGTTCTCAACAGAATTCCTAACACGAGTTCCCGTATAATCCCCTCACTAAATCCTCCATTGTCCGTGCAGGGAAACTGGCGCCACGCTGGCACCAGCAGGCCCGTGTCCAGAGATGAGCTGGTGACGGTTCTAGCCGGTCTCGCGGGCCTGAGGATCCGGGCTCTGTACTTCACGCAGACCCAGCGCCTCGGTCTGGGTGATGTGGGCCTGGAGGAGGCTACTGACACCGGGGCGGGGAGCCCCGCCAGCACCGTGGAGAAATGTGCCTGCCCCGCGCGCTATTCTGGAGACTCCTGTCAGGTAGGGAGGGAATCCATACCGCCCCAAACTAGGGTTATTCTGGAGACTCCTGTCAGGTAGGGAGGGAATCCATACCGCCCCAAACTAGGGTTATTCTGGAGACTCCTGTCAGGTAGGGAGGGAATCCATACCGCCCCAAACTAGGGTTATTCTGGAGACTCCTGTCAGGTAGGGAGGGAATCCATACCGCCCCAAACTAGGGTTATTCTGGAGACTCCTGTCAGGTAGGGAGGGAATCCATACCGCCCCAAACTAGGGTTATTCTGGAGACTCCTGTCAGGTAGGGAGGGAATCCATACCGCCCCAAACTAGGGTTATTCTGGAGACTCCTGTCAGGTAGGGAGGGAATCCATACCGCCCCAAACTAGGGTTGTCCCCATCCGATCCCGTGATCGGAAATCGGGGGGGCGATCACGTCATTTTCAAATGATCGGAAATCAGTTATCCGGACCAAAAAACATGATCGGGACATCCCTAGTATCAATATTATATCCATATCATGATATTCGACTGGATATTGTCTGTGATTTTGGATATTGTACTATTGTGATATGGCATAAGTGTCCTTTAAAAATATGAACATCGGATCGGGAAGAATGTGTATCGGCAGATACTCAAAATCAAATCATCGGAAACGGATCGGGAGCAAAAAAACGTGATCGTGACATCCCTAGCCCAAACCCCTCACCCCACCCGCACCCAGCCAACCCTGCCAGCAATTCATACACTTGACCTGTTGTGTCTTTTTTTTTATTCAAGAAAAAAATAACACAGCCCTAATTTATAGCAGCTTGCGGCAAGCTAAACGATAAATGCTGCAGTATTAAATAACATAATGGAACTCCGGGCTGGCTCCGAGCTGGGCTATTTTAGCGTTGTTTAAAACCACGCCCATTAATTGTCTCTAAAGCCACACCCATTTAGCCTTGCAGGGTATA
Source organism: Protomyctophum parallelum (assembly GCF_964188405.1). Classification (NCBI taxonomy): domain Eukaryota; kingdom Metazoa; phylum Chordata; class Actinopteri; order Myctophiformes; family Myctophidae; genus Protomyctophum; species Protomyctophum parallelum. The sequence continues at coordinate 27,478,374 of NC_139709.1, read as the reverse complement.
TGAAGAAAGTAAACGGCCACATTGCTCTGTGTCTTCCTAGAGCGGCTCTAGCAAGCTGCTCTAAATAAAGGGACTGGGCCCGGGGCAATATTTATGTAGATAGGATGCTACGTTTGCCTCGTGACCCAATAACTCAGGCTTGAGATCAGTTGTGAGATGTTGTTGCTCGTTCAGTCATTGGTTGGAAGGGAAAGGTACAGATTGACCAAGTGCTTTTCTCAGAGAAGCCAGAACTTCACCTCTGTACTTTGGGGTCGTCCCGGGTCCTGACATGCCCAAACAAAGCGCCACGCCCTGGGTGAATGAGGTCAACTGTAAGAGTAAGAATTCATCAGCTGGAATGTACTGGAAAATACATGCCCCCATTGCCCCGAGAGCCGCACAGACAAACTGCATAGCCTCAGGGTGGGATAGGAAACACAATCACGCAGACATAATGTTAGTGATTATAAAGCCTTAATCGCTGTGTCATGGTTTTTCCGCCCATAAAAAAAAGAGTTGTAATCCACAAATTCACAATGTGTGATGTCTCTTTCTCAGATATTTGTGGGTCTTATCATAATATCATATCCAATTAAGATGGAAGATTCCAAAAAAGAATACGTTGAAAGTCAGGTGTAAATGTGTCCGCATTTTTCTCAGTGGTTGTCTTGTGTTGAGGAAGCCTGATTTTGTACATGTACAACCTATCTGAAGTGATTGTTTTGTTGGTTTTCTATTGTGTGATTGCACTCTAAGCACCGTTGCCAAAGCAGAGTGTCTGTCTACCTGTGTTTATACAGTACAAGCCATCTTTTGTATAGGGTGTTTCTGAGAGGAAATGAGAATATGTACCCTGAGGGAACACCTTGCCACATAGGGTGTGGCAGTGTTTCCCCACAGCCCCGATGTGTTTATGTGTGTAGCGGTATAGCTGCCACTCCCAAAACGACGTCTCCATTATGTTTGACTTGTGTGATTCAGAGATCTGTGTCTGTACTGTCTAGAGATGACTGACTTTTCTTTCAATCACACCAACATGCTCACACAAATACCCAAGCTAAACCACTATGGTAAATGTGTTTTGTTACAAGCAGAGGTTTTCCCACAATTGCTCCCATGACATTCTTGTGAAATTATGTATGAATGTTGTTTCGCTATTCAAAAGTAGAAACAATTTTGTTCTCGTCTTTCATCCCTGTGTGTTGTGCGCACGTTGTGCATGTGTGTGCCTATCCCAAAGCTGACTCAGGTGGGGTGAGTAGTAGTGATTGGGGCGTGTCATCTCCGCGTGTGCTTATGGCTGTGTGTTTAAGAGGCTGAGACAGTGAAGAGCGGGGAGTTATTTCACACAGACTAAACGATAGGAATGCCAGATACACGCGTGGATAGAAGGTGGCAGAGAAGGGCTCTGCTACAGACCCTGCTATGGGGGACTTTGCTTGGACTATGCTCTGCTGGCCCGAGGCCCTTTCAGAGAGGGGAGAGAACCCGCTACCCTCGGCAACATGACAGATGGACACAGGGGCTACGATACCCTTCACCTCATGGCCACGGAGCTCAGCATGTACAGTACCCGTCCGTAAATGACGCGGGTACTCAGAGGGTACAGTACCCCTCGGTACATGACAGAGGGCAGACCGTTAAGTACCCGTCTATTAAGGACATTGATGGCAGTTCTCAGATCCAGGTAAAATGCACAGATGGATGGATGGGATACCTGGGTTTGTGGATTATAGTTTTTAAGGGTAACATCAAGACTGCTGTCTTTGAGAGATCAGTGCATGTTTGGGGACTCCAGTTTTTAATCCATTTAATGACACTGCATTCAGGTCAAGTTATTTTCTATTTGAGCTGTGAATTCAGAATTGCACACTTGGTGACACACCCTTTTTAAGTACTGTTTAGGTCTGTCTATTTCAATAGTTCTTTTCTGTCACAATCTTAAAGCAAAAAATATACAATAATCCTATGTGTAATTAAAGTGTATTTAGATCTCTAATCTCAAGTGTACACTGATAAATGGTATCTTTGTGATGTATATTATTGTACAAAATTATTATTGTGGTATCCCATAATACCATTTACTAAGTCTGTAAGATGGACATAAATCCCCTAGCTTCTAACTTGACTAGGAGGGAAAAGGGAAAAGCTTTTAAACAAGTCTGTATTCATGATTGTTTTGACGGTGACGATAGTATTGTTGCATTCCTGTGTTTACAGAAATGTGCTCCTGGTTACTACCGAGATGGCAGTGGGCCCTTCCTCGGACGCTGTATTCGCTGTGACTGTAATGGCCGTGCTGATGAGTGTGATGAAAGGACAGGGAAGTGCCTGGTAAGGGACCAGTCTCTTTCACTTTTTAGTTGCGAACAAGCGGTTATAGCCAATGTCCATGTCTCGTTTTACAGTATAAAATCATTGATGGAAATGCAACACGTAATTATTGAATCTTCATTAGGCTCCCCATTAGCTTCCACAAAGTGGTCACTAGTCTTCCTGGGGTCCACACAAAATGTATACCATAAAAATAGACAATAGAATTGTGCTATATATATTGTGCAGAAAAATAAGCCCCTCTGCATATAAAACAGAGACAACAATAGCCAATACAGAGTGTTCACAAAATACGTAATGTTTCAACATGGAAATAAATCATTAAAAGACATTTGTATTTGACATTAAAAATAAGTTTATCTAAGTGCGTACATCCTAACTTTCTCATGCAACCGCTAGGCAAACAAAGAGCTGGTCTTAGCTTATCACAAATGATGTACAGTACAGTACTTGCTCATTTGATATATTACTTACTCACCTATACTCACTCACTAACTGATTCACTGTATCACTCACTCATTGCATCACTCACTCACCTGAACTCCACCTGGTCTATCTACTGAAAGGCAGATTGAAAGCGCTAATAATTTGGTGACCACATTTTGACACGCCTCAGTGATTGATTCAGGACATCAGCTTAGTCAGAGTCTAGACGGCTCTCCTCTGGGGCATTTATGTGGGCCACTGATGGGCACCCCACCCTACTGTATTATCTAGTGACCACATGGTGGCACCCTATGGAATCACATTAAGAATCGCTGACTTGTTCTGATTTGGCCTTACAGGACCCCTCCCTTCACTTTGATTTTTATATAACTTTTCATGTCACATTCTTCATGGATGGAAGGATGTATATGAAACCCTATATCTAAAAGCCCAACATTCTCTCCACTCTTGTGCAAAACACTCAAGATCAGGCCTGTGTCTGTCTGTATTGTACATCTGGGCACCCACAGCCACCTAGACACGCACTGCTGAACACCACTCTCCTTTGAGAGCATGGAAAGTACCCTTTGTGATGAAATGGCAGTGAAATGTTTGGCATTTTCTTGCGTCCAAACGTTCCCCATCTTACAGTAAATGGGAGCGGGCTTTCTCGACTGTGACCAACCCTGGTTATCCCACTTGTGTCAAATATGTCAAATGGCAAAAATTACCTGATCTACAAGCTCTCAACGCATCACTACATGATGCGTTGAGAGCTTGCAGATTTTGCACATCTATTCTCATCTCCGTCACTGTAGCATACAAGGCTCACTAAAGTGGTTTGAGAAAGAATATATTTGTCTTTTGTGTCTTTGTCAGAACTGTCAATATGATACGGCCGGGGACAGATGTGAACGTTGCGAGGAAGGTTACTACGGCAACCCTGCTCAGAGGACGTGCCGTATTTGCCCGTGCCCATTCCGTGTGCCAACTAACAGGTGGGTGTGAGACAGTATACCACTCGGCACCTCTAAAGTCATGCGTATGCGCACGCACACACACACACACACGCACACGCACGCACGCACGCACGCACGCACGCACGCACGCACGCACGCACGCACTGCTCAGAGGACGTGCCGTATTTGCCCGTGCCCATTCCGTGTGCCAACTAACAGGTGGGTGTGAGACAGTATACCACTCGGCACCTCTAAAGTCATGCGTATGCACACACACACACACACGCACGCACGCACGCACGCACGCACGCGCGCGCACACACAGAGTATGGTGCCATGAATAAAGCGTATGTGTCCCTGTTCCTCTCTAGCTTTGCAGAAGGCTGCACAGAGGTGTCTGGGGCGTTCCAGTGCGTCTGCCGAAAAGGATACACCGGAGAGAGGTGTGAGAGGTGAGTGGTCGTCATGGAGGGAGTGTTTGGATCAGTTGTTCTCAAAGTGCCGTTCAGGGACCCTCAGGGTTCCTTGAGGGGATTTCCAAATGGACCCTTACAGTTCTGTAACTCTGAGAGAGTACAAATTGATCCATTTGGTTCCATTTGAACACTCTCAGAGTTATGGATATGGTTATATAGATTAGATCATTGAGTTTATCAAAAACAACCATTATTAACCATTAACCATTATGTGCAAAATGTTATGTTTGAATTATTCTAATTACCAGCCAGATCTTGCTTGTTTTTATCCACATCTTACCCGTTTCTTACCCACACAGGTGTGCTCCCGGTTTCCATGGTGATCCACTAACTGATGGAGGAAGCTGTCAGCCCTGTGATTGTAATGGCAATGGGAACAACTGTGACTCAAGGACTGGAGGTGAGTTTAGAGATGCTTGTGTAATAATATAATAATTAGATGTAATAGAATAGAATTATTATTTCCTTTCTACTGTGTTTTGTTCATTTCACTTTCTGTAGTGTGTATACCATTCTGGTCAGTCAGTCAGTCAGTCATTTGGGTGCTGCTATTGTTGGCACTAGCCAGGACCAAGGGCCAGGGGTCCTTGAGGGGTTCCATGGGGGTCCCCACTCCCCAGGACCCAGGACCAGGGGTCCTTGAGGGGTTCCATGGGGGTCCCCACTCCCCAGGACCCAGGGCCAGGGGTCCTTGAGGGGTTCCATGGGGGTCCCCACTCCCCAGGACCCAGGGCCAGGGGTCCTTGAGGGGTTCCATGGGGGTCCCCACTCCCCCAAGCTACATTTGTTAACTCGCTCATTTTCTGAATTATTTATTGCAATCTCTCTCTATAGTGTGTAAGAACACAGAGCCAGGAGATACAAATACAGATGGATCATGCAAAGGTGAGAGAATGTCTAATGTTGTTATTTATTATTATGAAAAACTGTATGGATATTTATATATATACATACACACACATGCACGCACGCACGCACACACGCGCGCGCGTGCGTACACACACACACACACACACACACACACACACACACACAAACACACCCCTTTAAACATTATACAATAAGATGCTGTTTAAAACAATATAAGCATAAGACAAGGAGTTAATTAATTTTGTTTAGGACGGAGGATGTTGAGGTAGGCCCTACCTAGGGCAGAGTTTCTTCCTGTTTCTATTGTTGCTTCTTACCAGACTCCTGCGGTTTGAATGAAGTAGATGTTCAGCGTAGCCAAGGTATTATCTTCTCTACTACAAAGGTTTTGTGTGGCCCCAGCATAATTTGTCAAGCTCGTGGTGAATGAATTATTACTCTGTTATACTGTATATGTATACACACAGTCTGTGTGGTATGAGCGAGTGTCAATCAAATGCTGTTTATGCTGTTACAGAGTGCGATAGCTGTGCCCAGACTTTACTGAGTGATTTGGAGAAGCTGGATGCCGAACTGGACAAAATCAAGGCTCAGCTTGACAATGCCACAGCTAGTGCAACCTCCCAGGACAGGCTGAAGAAGCTGGAAAAGGCCATTGCAGACACCAAGGTACAGTCATTTACTAAAGAGACGGTGACATCGGCAGAGAGCACTGACAAATGTCAGAAAATGTAGATTAAATGTGTCCAAATTTGACTGAAGGACTGCCATTGGATTTCTTTGAATTTTCGTTTTTTCTTTTTTCATTTTTCAAATTGACATATTGGTTGTTCAGTTTGACCCACCAGTTTTGGAGATATGGCTTATAGAGTAATGTCTTGTCTTGAGTTGAGAAAACAGGCTTGAAAGGTTCACTTCTGTGGACTCTAACATAACACATGGGGCTGTATTTTGCTTATTACCTAACTTGAGTAAACTAAAGACCTGGAGGCGTGATCAATGCTCTTTGGCCACTCAGAATAGCCAAATGGCATTGATCAGGTCTTTAGTTTACTCAAGTTAGGTAATAAGACCTGGTACTTAAGACACTCAAAATACAGCCCCTAGCTACATGTTTAAGCATTTATTTCATATTTACATGTCGATTTCAGCTCTGACACGTATTTCAGACATACTCTAGTATGTGAAGAGTCTCCCTGTGCTATTAACTCATTTTGGATTTAAAAAAAAAACTCCTCTGGTGAAAAGCCGGAGGTTGCGCGATGGCAGGCTCTCAGTCAAATCTGGTCACAAATGATGTTGGCAATCATATTCTTCTCATTAACTTGCTCTGATGCACAATAATGTGTTTTTATTATCTTCTTCTCACATAAACACACAAACACTCACCCGGTGCGGCAGAAGCAGGGTGTGTTTTTCCAAACATTCCAGAGTTCCGCTGATAAGCGATCTCGGTGCATTCTGTCCCCGCGGGCGGCCTTGTGTGTCAACCACAGTCTGTGGTGTTGGCACAGGTTAGAAATGGCGTCATCGATGGTTAAGATTATTACTTGCGGCAAGTTGCGGGTGGTTCTTTCGCCCAGGGATTTCAGTCACGTCTTCATCATTTAACTTAAGTATTTAAATGTAGGCTATTTACTATTTACATACAGCACACAAGTATGTAACTAATTAGTCTCACCGACACTGTACAGCAATATTTGCTTTTCTTCCTGTTTTTCAGATATTGGTCAACAAGTTCCACTCCACCATCAACAACCAGAAGCCCAAGGTTCGTCAGCTGGAGGAAGATGTGCTCACACTCAAAGATGACATCAATCACCTTAAAGACAAGGTAGGCTACTGGGGCTTCCTATACCGACTGCTCATTGGCTGGATCACATCAGTGGGTCCAGAGTCAGACCTATAAACAATGGCCGAGTCCATGAGTGATGAAGCCATTGTTCATGGTGACTTAACGAACTAGCCAATCGCAGCGAAATAATCCCTCAGTCTAGGCTGAGGGATGTCACCCTCCAGGCTAATGTATCCTAATAACCGACCTTTTCTTATCATTTTGACACTGGGGGTGGTGCTACAGTACTTACATGGTCGAGTACATTTCCCTTCCAGTCAGCATGGATGATGTATTAAACTGGCACAGCCAAACCTCTATGTAGATACTGTACCCTGAACATCACCAGCTGAGTGTTGCCACTTCGAATGAAAAAACATCGCACACAGTCCGCCGCTCCCGAACTACTCTGCCGGGACTGGGAGGTCTGGCACGTGGAAGGACTAGGCTCAGTGGGTTGACTCCTGTCCGGGCCCCTCCTACGTCTCATCAGGTTCAGGACCTGTGCGTTGCACCAGACTCCCAGCACCAGACACTTCATTCAGGAGTGGTGGATTCTTGAGCTTCCAGAATCCATCATTTCAAATGAAAAGATCTCCAACGTTTCATACACGTTCCAGCCATATACAGTTCTAGGTGTTGACCTTGTCTAGGTGTTGACCTGTATTAATCATGCGATAACAGTGTGAAAAGGCGTGTGACGTTTACCAATAAACTTTCCTTTTAGGCCAACCAAAAGGCTGCTGATGCAAAGAAGGCTGTGGCAGATGCAGAAAAAACACACCAGAGAGCGAAGGCTTTGGACTCTGAAGTCAACAACATGCTCAGAAAAATCCAGGGTAATGGAGAATCTTATATTTTTGTCTATAGTAGTGTTACCACTTATTACTTATTGCTGTGTTTGCTTCCACTGCTCTTACCCTTGTTTTTTCCCTATTCTCACATATTGATTTGTCATTATGCATTAGTTTTATCTGTTTTTATGGCTTTCCATTATTGGCAAACACATGTATGCTGTTTCTTTTGCAATTGCCGATCTATCAAACTAAGACAAACTATTTCTGTGTGAGAGCAGCCCTGTTGGACCAACTGAAGGAGGCAGGCACCAGTGCCAGTGGTGACAGCCAGTTCAATGAAGACCTAGCTAAGATGCTGGAGGAGGCTCAGCGCATGGTGAAGGAGATGGAGAGACGGAACTTCAACCCGCAAAAGATCGCAGCTGAGAAAGAAAGAGACGAAGCCAAGAAACGTAAGACAATGCTGCCACAGTCAGATTTCACCGAAGCGTGCTGCTTTCGCCTTGATTAGATCAGTGTCAGTAAGCAGATTTGGTCGGTTGAGCTCAAACGAGAGCTGGGGTGTCACAAGAGTTAGTGTCAAAGTAGCCTGGAACTCACCTATGCTTTTTATGGCATAGGCACTATTAGGCAGCTCCCGGCAGGATCCGCCAAGAAACTATGCGCAGCTGCGCGACATGAGACTAATTACTTGGAGCGACAGAGAGAGAGAGGAGTGTGTGTGTGTACATGTGTGCGTGTGTGTCAATTTAACAAAGGTGCAGACGATCAGAAATCAGCAGAAATAAAAACGTCTGGGTTTCCGAGGCTAGTGTCAAAGTGTCTTTGAGCAAGATTCTGAACCCCTAATTGCTCCCCGATGTGCAGGTTGGTGCCTTGCATGGTTTCCTCCGCCATCAGTGTATGAATGGGTGAATTCTGGCTACATAAATGCACCACTTACCATTTACAAGGTTCACAGGTTCTCAAAATAGTGGTCACTAACATACAGAACACCTCATAGTAGAAATTAATGTTACTCTGTGAGTAAACCTTAATTCTATTCTGTTCTGTTCCTCCAGTGCTAGAGCATATCAAAGCCGATGTGAGAAAGCAGTGTGACCAGAATGAAGCGTCTGCGAAGAAGCTCCGGGGCCTGATAAAGAACTATGAGGCCAAGCTTAAGGACTTGGAGGAGGCTTTGAAAGTGGCTGGAAACACAGTCAAGAAAGCCAACACCCAGAATGGACTCAATGCACAGGAACTGGAGGATCTATTGGTAATGACACATAACACACACACTTTATCAATAGAATAGAATATTATATACACTAGTGTAATATAATATTGTGCTATATTATGCTCTTTTCAGAAACGCATCGCAGCCTTGAAGAAGGAACGCAATACAGTCAAGGATCAAATTGCCATTGCCGAAAACGAGCTGCAGAATACAAAGGATCTGCTGAAAATGCTGGCCGACAGTCAAAAGGTACAGATGACAAATTGAACCTGCAACATGTCTCATTCGACAGCATAACTCCATATAATTAAAAATCATGAATAGTCTTATTTCTTAGTATAAGGCAATGAATACCTAGAGAGAGTGTTTGTGCAGCGTGGTGAAACAGCTTTGCCTCTTACTCCACTCCACACAAATCAGCCATCAGGTCCGAACACGCCGTCAGATTCAGATAATCATCAATGTCTACGCTCCATATCCTGTGAAGAGATGAGGATGGAATTCCCCCAGTCTATAGCGCAACAGAGATTCACCTGTGCTTCTTTTCTGCAGGAATATGAGCAGCTGGCCGCACAACTGGATGGCGCCAAGACTGACCTGACCAAGAAGGTCAACGAGATCTCCAAGGCGGCAGCCAAGGAGGACATTGTGAGGAGAGCAGAGGACCATGCTAGGAACCTTACCAAGCTGGCCAAGGAGCTCCAGGAGTAGGTTTACTATGCATACACTGTGTTTAGGACATCCAGAAGTAGGTTTACCATGCATACACTGTGTTTAGGACCTCCAGGAGTAGGTTTACCATGCATACACTGTGTTTAGGACCTCCAGGAGTAGGTTTACCATGCATACACTGTGTTTAGGACCTCCAGGAGTAGGTTTACCATGCATACACTGTGTTTAGGACCTCCAGGTGTAGGTTTACCATGCATACACTGTGTTTAGGACCTCCAGGAGTAGGTTTACCATGCATACACTGTGTTTAGGACATCCAGAAGTAGGTTTACCATGCATACACTGTGTTTAGGACCTCCAGGAGTAGGTTTACCATGCATACACTGTGTTTAGGACCTCCAGGTGTAGGTTTACCATGCATACACTGTGTTTAGGACCTCCAGGAGTAGGTTTACCATGCATACACTGTGTTTAGGACCTCCAGGAGTAGGTTTACCATGCATACACTGTGTTTAGGACCTCCAGGTGTAGGTTTACCATGCATACACTGTGTTTAGGACCTCCAGGAGTAGGTTTACCATGCATACACTGTGTTTAGGACATCCAGAAGTAGGTTTACCATGCATACACTGTGTTTAGGACCTCCAGGAGTAGGTTTACCATGCATACACTGTGTTTAGGACCTCCAGGTGTAGGTTTACCATGCATACACTGTGTTTAGGACCTCCAGGAGTAGGTTTACCATGCATACACTGTGTTTAGGACCTCCAGGAGTAGGTTTACCATGCATACACTGTGTTTAGGACCTCCAGGAGTAGGTTTACCATGCATACACTGTGTTTTAGGACCTCCAGGAGTAGGTTTACTATGCATACACTGTGTTTAGGACCTCCAGGTGTAGGTTTACCATGCATACACTGTGTTTAGGACCTCCAGGTGTAGGTTTACCATGCATACACTGTGTTTAGGACCTCCAGGAGTAGGTTTACCATGCATACACTGTGTTTAGGACCTCCAGGAGTAGGTTTACCATGCATACACTGTGTTTTAGGACCTCCAGGAGTAGGTTTACCATGCATACACTGTGTTTAGGACCTCCAGGAGTAGGTTTACCATGCATACACTGTGTTTAGGACCTCCAGGAGTAGGTTTACCATGCATACACTGTGTTTTAGGACCTCCAGGAGTAGGTTTACCATGCATACACTGTGTTTTAGGACCTCCAGGAGTAGGTTTACCATGCATACACTGTGTTTTAGGACCTCCAGGAGTAGGTTTACCATGCATACACTGTGTTTAGGACCTCCAGGTGTAGGTTTACCATGCATACACTGTGTTTAGGACCTCCAGGAGTAGGTTTACCATGCATACACTGTGTTTAGGACCTCCAGGAGTAGGTTTACCATGCATACACTGTGTTTAGGACCTCCAGGAGTAGGTTTACCATGCATACACTGTGTTTTATGACCTCCAGGAGTAGGTTTACCATGCATACACTGTGTTTAGGACCTCCAGGTGTAGGTTTACCATGCATACACTGTGTTTAGGACCTCCAGGAGTAGGTTTACCATGCATACACTGTGTTTTATGACCTCCAGGAGTAGGTTTACCATGCATACACTGTATTTTATGATTGTGATCGAGTGATAGATTGGTGGTATTCAGGGAATATAGGCTCTTGTTTCCCGTGACTTTGGTTCATTTGCAGGTTTAGGAGCACTTAAAAGTGCTTAATAACTGAGTTATAATTATAATAGGAGCCAAAGATTTACCTCGAAAGCAAAGCTTTCGGAGTAGACAAGTTTGCCCCATTTTTCCACGTTGCGTATTGACATCTCAGTCAGATTCATGTGTTTACGTGCATCCTTTGTCCTGTCCAACAGTGCCGTGAGGGACTCCAGTGGCGGTTCGGATGTGCGTGACGCCATGGATGCTATCAACGCCTACAAGAACATCACAGATGCCATCAATGCTGCTGAGGCGGCAGCCAATGAGGCCAAACATGCAGCCGACAAGGCCCTGAATGTAAGTTTCTCGACTACACACACACAAACGAAACACAGATAGTGGGCATTTCAGTGCGATAGCTTGTAGATCTGCTATTATTTTATATTGTTAAAAAAAGGTTAAAAAAAAATAGGGATGCAGAACATTTTTAAATTGTGATGTTTTCAACCATAAATATCCAACATATCAGAAGGGAAAGGGAAATTAATGTATTTAATTTAGTCTGTCCTGAAGGGCGATAACGCATATCCCCACTGGCGATAAAAATGAATGAATAACCAGAGTGGTGAAAGCAGATGCATACAGTAGATTCACCTCCCCATCCTCTCCAGCAAATCCTGAGTAAGAGCTTTACAAATGCTTTCCCCCCTTTTAGGACGTTAAGAAAGACGACCTTGTGAAAAGAGCTCGAGAGCTTAAAGACAGCGGCAACGACCTGCTGAAGGAAGGAAAGGCGGCGACGACGGCTCTTCAGGGTATTCAGCCACGTCACTATAGTTTCCAGTCAGTCTATATCAAACCTGGATAGCTCAGTTACTAACTCTAGCTTTGCCTCAACAGATGCTGCTGATGACCTCGGTGACCAAAAGAGACGTCTGCATAACGCGGAGAAGAAGAAGAAAGCCTTGGAGAAGGACCTTCTTAAAGCACAGACAGAATTAAATAACATCAAAAGAGGTACGGCGTGGCTTACCTACTTAACCACTTACTTAAACACTAAAGCCATACTTAACTACTTAACCACTAAAGCCATACTTTTTATACTTACTATACTGTTCTTGGTGTTGCGTGCCGAGAGACAGCACCGGATTTCTCCTCCCATCCCAAGTTGCTCAAAAGCGCATGAGGCGATTTCACTCCTCCTTCCGGGTAGGAACAGAGTGCATTCTGGGATGGATTGGGTCAAATCGTGAACGCGCTGGCCGTTGGCTATCATTGCACGTCATCATGAACGTGCGCAATGATAGTCAACGGACCAGCCTTGGCCCCACGATGCAATACCAAATTTGGCCACAATGTCCATTTCGCCTCAGGGTTTCCTCCGGGTGCCGTCTCTATTAATATATACTCTAAGCTCACAACGTGTGACGAAGCTTTTTCAATCTTTGAAAGTTTTCCCTGTAATGATGCCCAACCCCAAAATAGGGACACCAGGTTGAAAGTGGTAAGTGTTTGGATGAGGTCCAAGCACTGCAGCTCACCCTATGCGTCTCTTCTTTCCTGTCTCTGACAACCAGATGACATCGCTGACGTGATTGCTGAAGCCAAGAGGAAGGCATCTTCAGCCAACGACACAGCCAGCAAAACCATGGACGAACTGAAGGGCATCCGAGATGAACTCGATAAGATCAACATCAGTCCCCCGGACTCCAACCTCAGCAGTGTTATGGACGACGTGGACCAGTCAGGTGAGGGCAATGAGGAGAAGATGGCACCTATACAGTACATAAAATATGTCTCCCCTACTCGGGGGCTCATTTCTCTGCCTCACTTTCTTTTGACTTTCTTTCTTTCCCTCGTTGTCTCTTTGCAGTGAAGAACCTGTTGAACACCATCCCATCGCTGGAAAAGAAGATCTCAGAGGTGGAGAATCTCAGCTCTGAGCTCTCGCCTATCAGCAACATATCAGAGAGCATCCAGAAGATCAAAGAGCTCATTGAACAAGCCCGCGACGCAGCCAACAGGGTAAAGGAAGTGAACAGCCATTTATAGCTTCCATGCCATAAACCTTGAACCCAGCACGGACTGACAGAATCTTCATTTACCACTCATCCTGTCCATTTCTTCTCTCCAGATTGTGGTCCCCATGAAATTCTCGGGTGACGGCCACGTGCTCCTGCGCCCCCCGAGGGATTTGGATGATCTGAAGGCCTACACGTCCATGTCTCTGTCCCTGCAGAGAGCCGCGCCCCCCAGTAGGGGAGACGGACGCAGACGCAGACAGGCCTCCAACAAGGGAGACATGTTTGTGCTCTACCTCGGCAATAAAGACGTGAGTGAACGCACCGTTCCAAAATAAATACATGACTTTCACATACGTTCAACACATGCAATTAAGCTAAAATGTACTTCTTTATCTGTTCCAGTCGTCCAAAGACTACATAGGTATGGCTCTGAGGAATAATGTGCTGTACTGTGTGTACAAATTAAACGGAGTGGAGACTGAGATCAAATCAGGAGAAACCACCCCCTCTACAACTATACCTGTCTTTGACAAAGTGGATCTGAACAGGTAATCTGTTCAACTGATTCTGTCATTTAAATAAATATCTAAATAGAAGTATTTAGAAAGGTAATAGCTTTGGTTATAACTTGGGTATTTAGTGACGTACGATGTGTGTATATTATTAAGGATTTACCAGGACGCAAAACTGATCCTCACCAAGGCCTTCACAAGCGAACCCGAAACCCCACAGACGTCCAGCAAACAGGGACAGGAGACCAAGAACCTTCTGGATCTCAAGTCCAGTGAGCTTGTCTTCTACATCGGAGGCTACCCTGCTGACTTCACTGTAAGCTCATACACTATAACACAGTAGCAAAACATACTATAGGCAAATAGATAAAAGCACCTCATAGGGGAAAGAGAAGCAGATATATTCAAGTCAAATATTTGTCCAGATCAGATAAACACAAACAAAAACGGGTCTTGTATTGTAATATTTAATACAAGACCCAAAACATGTAATCTCAAAAGAAGCAAAAGCAACACACCATTTGAGTCTAGGGAATAAATAATAAGAGTTGTACTGCTACATGTTACTAGAACACATTGTGTGTTAACACAGTTTAACAACAAAACCTATAAAGTGACAATGAAGTAAAATAATGAAATCATAAAAGAATGTGAATATGTATTTGTGTGTGAGTGTGCGCGTCTGCATGCGTATGTGTGGACAAAATGACCTTAGTTCAGAGAACCTTGCAATTAAAACGTATGTTTTGCATCTTGTGTTTTTCCTCAGCCACCAGAATCGCTCAAATTTCCAAATTATACTGGTTGCATCGAGCTGTTCCGATTCAACGACCAATCCGCTAGTCTCTACAATTTCCACAAAGCTGTCAACGTCAACCCGGAGCTTCCATGCAAGAGGTACGCTCCAATGAATGGTGTTATTTAATACTTTGTCACCATGGTGTCCTACTCTGGATTTTCCCTGTAATGAAAGGGGGAAAAAACCCAATAAATAAATAAACTCTCAGAAACCACTTTTGTTTTGCAGTACAGTAGATAGTACAATATAAAGAAGCAGTTGAAGACTGTCAAAGTTTTTTTTTTTTTTGCTGACTTAATCTCACTCCAACCCAGATATATTCCTCCGAATGATGTTGTGTACTTGGAAGGCACTGGATATGGCAAGATACCTATACCTAAAAAGTCCACCCTGCGAATGTCTCAAAGCATCACCAGTCACTCAGAGAATGGCCTGCTCCTCTACATTGGAAATGAGGTACATTTGTATTCACAGCACAGTATTTCATACATTTGATCGAACTGTCCTGTGAAAGAATCCTGATATTAATTAAACGTCTCTTTTTCACAGCACAAATACTACAGTGTGACAATTGAACGGGGCTTCATTGTTGTCAACAGTAACTTGCTCCCAGCACCAGTTAAAAGTACCAAGAAGATATTCCCAGCGGTGAGTGTCATAGTACTATTCATTCAGTCGTTTATGGTCACTTGTCCAGTTGTCTTCACCTCCTTGGAAAGCTGAGATGAAATTAACAATGTTGAACTAAGCTACAATGTCATCTCTCTTCTTTCCTCTCTTCAGAAACTGGCACAGGTTCTTATCGTTATTGAATCACTCGGGAGCAAGCCAGAGATTAAAGTCATTACGGCGTCCGAAGAAGTCGTTGTCGCCAAGGCTGAGTACACCAAAGGAGAGTTCACTGAATACTACCTCGGTGGCGTACCCCTAAGCCTGAGGGAAAAGTACGTGATTATCAGCCTTTCACCAGAAGTGTTATGTTTGAGGCGTTCGGGTAACGCATGGTGTAATGTTCCTGCCCACCACCACAGAGCCTAGGCGTTAAAATCTTCTGTGGTGCGTCTGGCATGGCCCGGGCGCTTTGACGAACAACAAAATCAGTCGCTACTTTAGCAACTGGTCAGCGGGAGAGTGGAACCGAGAGGGTTGTCGCTGTCCTCCGTGTGCGTTACTGTATGTCCTCCCGGTGAAATTGCTCACTGTGTCACGTAAAAAGAAACTGACTGGAAGGGTCTGTTCACTGTCCTATACACCCTCACTAGTCAACCAACCAGTAGGGGTCAGCACTGCAGTGACAAGGGACTACTGTAAGGGGGAATGGGCTATATGCACACAGAATAACTCTTCCTACTTCTGGGCCGCTTCCCTACTTCCTTCAGTTCACAGGTGTTACCGTTACCGATGATACTAATTAAGGCTCTGTTCCATTTAGTGTGCAGTGGTTCTCAAACTTTTTAATTTCAAGCACTCCCATAACTCTGAGAGTGTACAAATGGAACCAAATGGAACCTTGCTGTCAATTTGGTTCCATTTGTAGACTCTCAGAGTTAATACACACCCATACAGGACCTTTTTATTGGAATCAACTCAAGGACACTTTGAGACACACTGGTGTAGCAGACTGATTCCATCACATTAATTTGATGTGTGCCAATACCTTTATTCATCCCACGCACTGCACTGCAGAGAATAAATACATTTCTTGTTTTCTCTCACAGAGACAATATTACCGCAGTCCCTCTGAAAGGATGTGTCAGATCCATCACTGTAAACTCAGAATACAAGCCCTTTGAGGAGAAAGTGGGCATCAGCAAAGGATGTGTGCCAGAGTTCCTGGTAAGACATTAACTTGCCAATATAACAGACCTGTTACCCTGCTACCATGAACCAAGCTAATAGTTTGACATATTTGACATACAACAAATATAGGGTTTAAGTGGTTAATGATGTGCTGTTCCAAGCTGTGAGGCCTCCCTTCCCACAGTCCAGATGATGTTCCAAGTAATTGTGCTAATGTACCATTTCCATGTTATTTTTCAGGCAATTCGTAAAGCAGAGTTCAACTTGGGGAGTTCTCTGTCAGCAGACCTCAGCGACTTCAGCCTGGCTGGTGATGTTACTGTCTCACTGGGTTTCAAGAGTACAAATGAAAATGGTCTCCTTCTGCAAAAGAGCCAGTCGGTCAGTCCTTCATTTGCATTGTCCGTCAATTTATTGCAAACCATTAATTTGTGATTTTTACAAGATAACAAAACCATGTTTTCAATCCACCCTATATAACATATAGTTCTATTTTCTCTATTTTCTAGGCCACTGGACTTGACATTGCTTTAGAAAGAGGCCATGTGGTCCTTAAGTCCAAAGACAAGGTCTGGAAATCGAAAGAAAAGTACCAGGATGGCCAATGGCATTACTTGACCGCAACGAAAAGAGCTCAGAGGTACCGTACATTAAGGCTTATTTCATACAAATACCTATAATTGACGTGAATGATCTATGACTATGTTATAACCTTCAAACCTGTCAGTGATACATCTATCTAATACAATAATAACTATGAACATCTTATCAAACAGGATTGAGCTGTATATTGATGATAAGGACGCAGGTCAGCAGCAGAGTTCCAGAGCAGCATACAAAGACACTGGAAGTGACTCTGTGTTCCTTGGAAAGGACACGTTCAAAGGCTGCCTCTCCAACCTCTACATGAGACGGTAATCTCATTTTCCTTCATGTTATAATGGAGAAAACAACCTTGTCACATTTAACAAATAAATAAATAAATCTTAAACCATATATACTCCGTTGGACTGGAGTCCCCAAGGGTCTATACTTGGTCCCCTCCATTTACGTTCTACAAGCTCACAACGTGTCACAAAACACATAACAACACTTTGCATTATGATGCATTGAGAGCTTGTAGGTTTGCTATGTTTTGCCTAGTATGCTTATTTTCAGCTATTGTACCAGGCCCCGAATTGGGTCGCTATTGGGTTCTTGTTGATAAAAGCTACAGATAGTTTTACTTTGTCATTTAAAAGAGTTTCCATGGTATCTCAAGTCATAATTTTCTTGACTGTTCCTGCAGGCCATCAAATCTGTTTGTAGCTGAGGACTTGAGCCGTTTCACTTCCAATGGAGACACCATGTTAGACATATGTACAGGTGACAGACCTCCGCAGTTGATGCTGGACCGCAATGCTAAGAAGGTAATTATATAACCTCGTGCCCAACGCACACACACACACACACACACACACACACACACACACACACACACACACCGTATGATGTTTGATTAGAATTATGATGTGTTGAACATTCGCTCAAAGCCATCTGAAAGTGATGACTAATGGAACTTATACTTATAGCACATGACAAACACTACAGATGGTTCTCAAAGTGGGGACCCCAGTTCCAAATAGACACTTACAGGTCTGTGTAACCTGTGTAAGTGTCCCCCTCACGATTCCTTGAGGGTGTTCCAAATGGACACTTACAGGTCTGTGTAACCTGTAAGTGTCCCCCTCACGATTCCTCGAGGGTGTTCCAAATGGACACTTACAGGTCTGTAAGTGTCCATTTGGTTCCATTTGTATATTTTCAGAGTTATGAGGGGTCCTTGAAATGTAAAGGTTTTAGAACCACTGCTATCGATAATCAGAACATTGATTCACTTTGGCCAGCAGGAAATCAAACAAAATCATTTACAAGACTTTTTAAGTGTACTACTAACTTTGAACCTTTTACAGCAAATGTACATAGGCCTACAACCTCTTGCTGCTGAATCATAATTATGCTTAATCCCAGTCATGTCTGTTGTAGATCTGCATTTTAGTTGACATTATTTACAATAACTGTGCTGCTTTGTTTCCAGAGATGAAGAAAGGGATGGATGCCGTAAGGCCTGCAGATATTCATGACAATCTGATTCTGACATGAGAAACATTGGCACTGGAAGGCTCACACCTTGTAGTAGCGTTACTGACTTTGTTTTTTTGTTTGTTTTTTACCTGGATTATTTTGCATTGATTAATCTCTAATGTATTTAACTGCTTAACATGTTGCATGATCATAATATAGAATGTTGTGTCAAATGTATAATCCATTGAAACGCTCCAGTATTCTCTCAAAATAACAAAACAATGTGATGTGTTGAAGAAGTCATGTCTGCTCTCTTTTTTTCATATGTCTACTAAAAAAGATACATGTTTCTAACCAGTCGTTCACAAGCACCTAATTTTAAAAAGCGTCATGAATCTAATGATTATACTAATTCACGAACATAACTGATTGTAAGCATAGATATCACCATTACCAACCGAATGGACTAAATTACTAATCAGTCAACCCACACCCAGCCTGATCATTGCATCTTTAACTGTTAGCAATTCCCATCGGGTATGGAATACATGGAGACTACATTAATTTAAAAAAGAACACACCTGGAACTACATCAAGCAAAGGGTAACTCAATACCGGCATGATGGTTTACTGTGAAAACAGAAAACGGCTAAGATCCTGCAGTGATATTTTCATACAAAATATACAAGAGGCCCAGATGAGTGGACCTTCTAAACATGCATTGGTTCATATTGTTGTTTCTTTCATTTATTGGTCACATAAGCACATACTTGAACCTTGAATACAACACATTGATTCCATGTTAATACCCAGAATAATCGATCAGGTAACTAATTAGTGGCACCTAAATATTGAATTGGAGACCTTGAATTTGGGACCATATCGTTATTCGTTACAGCAATCGTTAATGATACTCATGTAAATGATAGCCTTTACATGTGTGCAGCAGATGTTTTCAAATGAGAAATGCAAAAAATAATTAAAAAACGATTTTACTCACTTAAACACTATATACTTAGTTGACTGGGGTCCCACAGAGGTCTATAGAGGTCCTCTCCTTTTTCCCTCTTTGCCAAAAATAACCATTAGCAATGCAAAGAGAACTTGTACATCTACTATTCTTACTTTTTGTTTGCCACAGAATCGGGACACTAGGTTCATGTGGTTAAAATCCAGTGTTTGACTTAAGCCTGTGTTTGACTTTTAAACACAAAAAAGTGGCAAGATAATATGTGTATTGTGTAATATGGAGATTGAGTGTTGTAAAACCCACATCCATTCAATGATGTTGGCTATCATGTTAAGAATACTATTGACATAATAGCCACCAGAGACAAGATGAGCCACAAACATTTGTGTTGGCTAAAAATGTTTAAAACTGCACAAACAATGATCTTCAATGTGATTGTGAAATGACAACCAGGTTCCTATTGTGATTCATCTCGTCTTGCAGTTGCCAGCGCCTGCTGACACAGAAAACGCTATGTGCTAAGATTTTTTTAGGGGTTTTAATAATGTCAGTGATTTTGATATCCATCTCTTATTCACTTTGAACCTGGTGTCGCAATTTTGGGCATTTCATAAGATTCAAAAATAATTCTCAAACATGTTCCAAACATTTGAGCTCAGAACGTGCAATGTGATGCATTTTGAGCTAGATTATTATTTTTCTTTTAATAGGGCGTGGTTAGAATAAGAATTAGTGGTTAAGAATATCAGAGTAAACAGTAAACTGAGGGATTGCAGAGTACACCCAGGAGGTCAGGTGTGTCTGAAATTCCTCAACTCCCTTGATCCTCCTCTATAATATAGAGAATACAAAATTGGCATGTGTAGACTAGAAACTAATACATTTAGCATGCAACAGTAGAACGCTATGAAATTAAATACAGGCTATGTTTACTGTAGTTGAAATCGTAGTGCACGTGTAGTCACATAAAATAGATAGAAAGCAGATTATACCATTCATAATCTAATAACAAAATTGCAGACATTTGGGAATCAGAAGGTCCCTGGTCCAATCCTCGGCTCCTCCAGGCTTCATGTTGAAGTGTCCCAGAGGAGCAAGACACTTCCCTAACTGCTCCCCCCTGCGCTCACCTGAGCAGTCCTCTACTACTGGGAACAATTGCAGAAAAGTTATTTCTCCTCAGGGATCAGTAAATACTAAATAGTCATATTACTGCTCAGTGCAAATTTCCTTTAACACAATGATGAAGTAGCACTATGACTCAGATGAGAATGGCATCATAGTGTTCATCACCCAGATGTGTTTCTGTAGCACCAGCGAATACTGTATCCAACATTGATCATTAGGCCTATGGGTTCCACTACATGTGTATTTTGGTTTGGAGTTGACAATATTATTATGGCACTTGATCTTATCGTTCCTTCCCAACCTCATTCATTTTCAGTTCCAGGACGATTGACGGAGAGTGTTGAGGTGGCAGCGGTGCAGATGCAGATCTATGTTTTTTCTGGTCTTCTTGTTGTGATGTGTTGTCGCTGTCTCTGTTACGTTAGGATGGGGTTATGGAGGCAGCCAATGGCAGCCTTTCCATGTGCGCCATGCCAGCCCTGGTCCAACATGCCTTCCACATGGGGGGTGCTGCTAGCAGGCTGACCTACAGACTTCCACCACAAGCCCTGCAGCCCAAGTGTGTCATTTATCTTATTACTCTGCCACATCAAAGCATGCACATGCACACACACACACACAATGTGACACACGCACGCATGCACGCACGCACACACACACACACACACACAAATACACAATCCCTCCCTCATTCACTCACCCACCCACCCACTCACTCATTCATTCATTCACAAATTAATTTACTCACTCACTCACTCAAAGTGATTTGTTCTGATTATTGTCCTATAGGCCCCACTTCTCGCTAGATGTCAGGACCCGCTCTCCTGAGGGCCTAATATTCTTCGCTGCCACCAGAGGAGGGCGCACTCACCTTGCTCTGTACCTTTCCAAGGGAAGGATCAGGCTGTCTGTAGGCAAACAAAAGGAAATCTTCAATCGTGAGAAGTACAATGATGGGAAATGGCACTCGGTCAGTTTGCTGCTTCACATCACAATAAGACATTAATATGTTATGAGACACAATGAAAATATTGATCCGTGTTATACTATTAGCATTGGATGCCTTTTCCCCAGTTAATAAATACATCCATTTCATATTTTTTTGCGGTGACCTCCGTACCTGCAGGTCATCTTCAGTCTGGAGAAGAAGAGGTTCCGATTGGTCGTAGATGGAATCAGGGCTCAGGATGGTCAGCTGACAAACGATGAGGTGGCATCCATGGACATCTTGTCACCTCTGTACCTGGGCAGTGCCCCTGAGGCTCTTCACAAAGAACTAAAGGTATGACATTACAGCCCGCACACACACACACACACACACACACACACACACACACACACTCTCTCTCTCTCTCTTATACTGTAAATGATGTATATGCCGTTTGACTGACAGTGATTTTTTTTACTTTCAGTGGAAAACCCTTCCAAAGCAAAGTGTATTTGGCTGTGTCCGCAACTTCAAGATGAATGGCGCACCTATGCCAGAGGCGAGCAGCAATGATGGCATAGGCCCCTGCTTCGAGGGTCAGACACAGCATGGGGCTTATTTCTCAGGGAAAGGAGCACATGTCGTTATAAGTGAGTACATTACTCAGGCAAACAATGCTGCTCTTTTGTTTGCGACATCAAAGTCATGTTTAGTATTAAAATGTGCAGTCATATGACGACAATGATAATGATGATGCAGTGATAGTGGTGATAAACTGCTCCATAACATCAGGTGTCTTTCTGGAGGCAGTGAAAATGGCTGTGGTCAGGCCCCTACTTAAAAAACACAACTTAGATCCCTCTGTTTTGGGACACTATAGACCCATTTCTTATCTGCCCTTTCTGGGCAAAATCATAGAAGAAATTATCTTTAATCAGTTGATGTGTTTCTCCAGAACAACAAGGTACACAATACATTTCAATCCGGCCTCAGAAAGGGTCATAGCACTAAAACAGTGACTTGACTAATGCCCTTTTTTCTGGCCTACCAAAGAAAACAACTGACAACTTGTACAAAATGCGGCAGCTAGAGTTGCGAGAGATTTGCGAGTTGCTAGAGAGAACAAAAACTAAGATGAGAGATCACATTAGCCCGGTTTTAGCCTCACTAAAATCAATTTTAGGATTGATTTTTAAATTATTTTACTCGTTTATAATGGTCTCGCACTTTCTTATCTCCACGATTGTTTGCCTAGATATGTCCCTAACCGCCCCCTCGGTCCTCCACTGCTGGCCTACTCGAACTTCCTAAAAGGTTGGCTACTAAGATATGGCGAGGCAGCCTTCTGCTTTTATGGGCCAACGGCCTGGAATAAACTGCCACTACAGCTCAGACAGGCACCCTCTATAGAAGCTTTTAAGACACAGCTTAAAACTTATCTCTTCACTCTTGCTTTTAGTTGAGTCTTAAATCTCTGTTCTTATTTTTGTACTGATTTGCCACTGTTTTATGCTCTTTGCTATTGTCCTATTGTTTTACTGCCTACCTGTTTTAATGTTGTACTTGTTTATGTTTTTATTATTGTTATCTGCTATCTTATCACTTTGGGCTGCATTTATGTATGGAAGGTGCTGCTATATAATTAAAGTTTATTATTATTATTAAGGTGTTCACTGTTTGTTACAGATGATTCCTTTGCCGTGGGCTCCAGCTTTGAGCTGCTGTTTGAAGTCCGTCCAAGGAATCTGAACGGACTACTGCTCTATGTGGGAGACTTTAACAGGACCAGAAACACACCCAATGTGGACCACCATCTCAGCCTCTACATGTTCAGAGGAGAGGTGAATATATTGGAATAGTCCCCCCCCCCCTCCAATACAAACTAGCCGTTGTAGGATACATAATGCTCATAGTTTGGACCTACCCATGTCTACAGGTTGTGGCACAGGTGAAGAATGGAATTAATGAATTCAAGGCGTCAGTCACACCCAAGACCAACCTGTGTGACGGAACGTTCCATAAGATTTCAGGTAAAATGCCCACATTACTTTTAACGGGACATTATCTACTATAAACTGAGCTTTGAGATAATTGATAACATTCATAATAAAGGTCAATGTATAATAATGAAATATAATCTGTGTCTGGTTTTAGTGATCAAGCAGAAGAATGTGGTGCAACTGCATGTGGACACAGTGGACAGTTATAAAATTGGCCCACCATCTTCCATTAACCCTTTGACCAAAGACCCCCTGTATGTTGGTGGAGTTCCTGGTAAGTGTTTTTATTAACTGCGGTAAATGATAGATGCTTATATTGTATACAGCAGTGAAATCAGTTTATTTATCAATTACATATCTTCACTACAGTTTGCACAATACAATCCTCAGCACTCAGAGTAGAGTAGAACTCTGACAGGTGCGTCATTTGGGCATTACTTTGTGGCATTACCTCATACCAGATTTAGTTACTCACCCCATTTCAATGTCATATTGGAAATACAGAATGAGAAAATGTTATGGTTTTGTCTTGTCACCCACCATACCATACATGTATTACCCTAAGTAATTGTACTTATTTTTGACCACCATTTAGGCTTCTGAAAAAAAAACACCTCTGCCCTGGAAGTTTACAGTATATAAATAGACCAATATCATGTATACGCTCTTTGAAATAAACACGATTTTACTGCATGAGAACTGTGAGAATACATTACATACAGTAAGTGTATTGAATTGAAATGACAGGCTGTGTCATTTTCAGCTATGGAGACGAGCATACTGATGCTCCCAGTCACATCATCTTTTGTGGGCTGTATCCGGGACATGAGAATCAACAATGAGCCTGTCTCCTTCGAGAGGCTGTCTAGGGTGTTTGGTGCAGTCAACCTCAGAGAGTGTTCAGCAGACTGAGATGAAAGCTTCGCCACCAAACGTTGGGACCATGTTCACTGGCAACCATGTGCAATCTGTTAGCAAGACAGAGAATGTGTATGAGTAAGAATGTACATGTTGTGTATGTTGTGTTTGAATGTATGTACTTGGAGTGTGCGTGTGTGTGTGCGCGCATGCGTGTGTGTGTGTGTTTATTTTCAAAATGCTATTTTGTTGGTCTGTATCAGGAAATACGAGTGATAAGCTTCTGTATTCAATGTTTCTATATTTATTTTGTGATATTGTTTTTTTTATTATAATTGCCCTTTTACCAACCATGTTTTAGTCCAACATTGATTTTCTGTCTACAACGTAATGCTACGGGTCCATTTGCTTCCATTTGTACACTCTTGGAGTTAAATGAACACAAAGGACTTTACTATATATGAGCAACGCAGCACTTTAAGAAGATGAATGCCATTTGCCATTCGTGATGGTGCTTTCATGATTACCAGCATCAATAGATGCTGTCTTTGTTCAATTGATTCTCTAGACTGGACCCAATAGTTTGTGTTTAAGTTTTGTATTATTTTCCGACCCATGCTATTCATGGCGGTGTTGACTTACCAGTATCTGACAAGTTCCTTTGAGTTAATGTTCTTCTTACATGAGCAATGACCATGTATAATTATGCATGTTATAACTGGTTTGAAATATACATTAACTCGTCATACAGAACCTTGAAATCACATAGTTTCCACATGTAGGCTTACTGTCTGTCACTCTGAAATCATATTGTGTTTGCACATACTAGAGAAGCTGTGTGTGAATATGAATGTGGTCACACAGGGTCGTTTAGCCATTGTATTGCCGTATGCATAATATCTATCTGTGGATTATGGTCAAACAAATGCCAAGATTTATTATTTAGGTCCATAGTCTCAAAATTCTGAGTGATTGGGACCATTTATTATAAGAAGCTTTAGGCCTATAGTTAAAGACAGAAAAACTAAATTCATTATGGATTCGCCAGCAAGAGTATACCTCAGAGTTGTGTGATAATGTGTGAGAGAAAATAAGTTGTATTATTCCTGGGTATAGTTTTTCCACATGCATTCCTGTTTTGTGACCACTGATGCTTTTAAGAGTTTACATCATTTATAAATGCTTGTCATTGCCATAATTTCATCTTGAAATTGTATATAAAACACAGCAGATTATGACTTTATAGACCTTCCTGTTGTACTTTTCGTACCAAAGTTTACAATAGTTATTTCTCTCTCTGTCTCTCAGCGCGCTCGCAGTGTGTGTGTGTGTGTGTGTGTGTGTGTGTGTGTGTGTGTGTGTGTGTGTGTGTGTGTGTGTGTGCGCGCGCGCGTGCATGTGCATAAACTTGTTCTTAACAAGCTCAGTGGTTGGCTGGGTCTCAAACACGTACGTTCTTCTATTTCCTCTCTAGTAAACACCCATGACATTACGCATTACTGCAACGGCATCTTAATATACGGAACTAAAGACAGCAGCTGTCAAAACGGTGAACTCGTATTTCATTTATTTTTTAACAAATCAAATCGCCTATTTGTTTAGTAAGGGATGGGCGGTTAAAATGTGCACTTACATTTGTTAGGAGCAGCACTGGGGTATTCTGTCTGCAAGTCCACCAAAAAGACGCACCTACACACCCTTCCCTTTCCTTCCTACAGCCCGCGTTCAGTTGCATTTCCTCGCGCTGTGTGTCGGTTCGACAGGCGCGGTACTGGTCCATACACCCGGGTCCACTCCACATCCAGCAGATCATCTCAATGGCCGACACAACAGAACCATCATCCGAGCAAAGCGCCGAGAAAACGGACACTATTGATGATGCAGAATTGGCGTTGAAGGGGATTAATATGTTACTCAACAATGGATTCAAGGAGAGCGACGAGCTCTTCAGAACACACAGGTTTGTGTGGCTGGCTTTCCTCAAATCATTGTAGTCTGTTTTGCACCTGTGTTGCCGGGGAACCCAACCCACGTGTTGGTGTTTTCCCATAGAGTCTGACTCTAGACCGATTGATAAACCGAATCAGTATTGTGTTCTTATATTTCCAGTTTGACCGCAATTTTAATGCACAATGAGTAGTAAAATATTAGACTAGCCTGCAGCTGCAGCAGTACATCAGGGAGGCTTACAAAAGTAGGTCGATCTATAAAGTCGCAAAAATGTAGGCAGGTCTTCTTCACCAACACCCGGGCTCAAACATTCCGTGTGGGGCTTTCTCATGCTATTGATGCATACCTCCTGAGCAACCAGGCAGCTTTTTCACCATGCTTTTCACTTCATTGCTTGGTAGTTGGTACCTCTATCTATCTATCATCCCTAACTGTTAATAGAATACCACACACGTACAATGAAATATACACGTTGCTTGCTCCATCTTAATGTCCATGATAATCCTATTTCTGAATGATTTTAAATAAATACCGGTAATGAGAGTTCTAACAGAATTCTATTGGCTGCCAGTCAGTCGTGTGTGGAAAACAACAGGCCAACATTCCTACCATGCCACTGAAATGGGCTCAGGCTCAGCTACTGTCGGTAAAGCAGTTTGCTGTGTTAAAGCTAGTCACATCTTTGGTGCAAATCATTGGTTATTATATCTAAGTAAGTCGGCTGTATTGTATGTATTGCTTAAAAGGATGAGGTGTTAAATAAGATCTCACACTCATATTATCCTGTATTTTTTAACTGCTATCCTGCCATACCTACATCCATTACATTATTCACCATAACTATACCAGACTTGAGACTAGAATGAATAGAATGAATGAATAGTTTATTTCGATCTTTAGAGAGGGAGACATTACACAAAAACAGTTTACTTTTTTTTTAGGTGATCGAAAAGGCATAGGCAGAAGCTTAAAGCTTATAAGTGCCTATCCTTATCTCAACGTATTCCAAAATACTGTTGAAGATATGCATCACAATCAACCAGTTGTTATATAGATAATATAGAGTGATTTAGAGTCTTACTAACTAGTCTAATTGATTTTCAAAATAATTGATTGCCCATTATGCCCAATCAAACATAACTGACTAATGTGTTGAATGCTTTTAATTTCACTTGACTTTGACTGGGCATGCTATGTGTGTGCCCTGTCTCCTGATGTTAGCTTAAATGTCATGTCTCCCACTAATTATATCGACCACCGGGCTTCCTACTGTGGTTGTTGAATCAGCAACAGAGATTAGGGAATTGGTTCTCTTTATTAAGCTGCTACAGTATTGCCCCCTGCCCTGGACCTTTTGGGCTTGTAGTGTATGAAAATCAGATGGCTTCGTGTTATTTTGAGTCTATAATCACATTGTCAAAGAAGTGAATAACTTGCTTTCATGTACCAATTCAGAGAGTAGCCCATTTCCCGTGGCTGCGGAAGGAACATTCCTTGCTGTTACCCATGCTAGGCACTGCTTTAAAATAAATAAAAATTGTAAGTGTAAATTGTTTTTCATATCCCCTCTACTAGGAACAATAGTCCTTTGATGAGTTTTGGAGCCAGTTTTGTTAGCTTTCTGGTGAGTAGAGACGAAACTTCCTATTACATCATTCTGCTGACACAGTTAACCATAACTATCCATTTATAGTCATAACAAAACAGAAGTGAAATTTAAATGATTCCCTCTGCAGATTTATTTTCATTTCTTTCATTTTATCTTCTCCAAATGTGGTGTCCAAATGTGGAAGTAGAGTAGACCGTTTCCTCCTTCAAAACGCCACTGAGCAACTTCCACTGAAATTAGTAGCGTGGGGGGGGCGGCTTTCGCTCTGGTTCGGTCCTTTTATTACTCTACACTGATTCCTTCCTGGTTGTGGGACAAGGCGAGGGCATACTCGTACTGTATGACAGGATTATGGGCTGAGGAGGACCTTATTGAGGGCCATTCAATCTCCAATCTGTGTCCGACTGTCCGTGTGCTCGGCAGTAAGTCACTCGGATTCGTTCTCGGTGGGAGTTGGCTTCCTCTATGGCTGTGCATAGTCATTATCCTGTTTGTGATATTCATGGACAGGATCTTGAGATGCAGTGGTGGAGGAGAGCTAAGGGTTGCTTCACTGCTTTTTGCGGATGATGTGGTCCTGACGGAAATGCCATCATCGGTCTGTGACCTCCAGCTCTCATTGGGGATACTTTTGCCGCTGAGTGTGTAACAGCTGGGATGAGGATCATCAGCATCTCCATATCTGAGGCCATGGTTCTCAGTAGGAAACTGGTCGATTGTTCACTGGGTAGGGAATGAGGTTTTGCCCCAGACTCAGAGAACTGCTGCTCCTTCACGTGAATAGGAAAGGAGCCAGTTAAGGTCGTTTGGGACATCTACTAAGGAGGGATGCTTCCTGAGTGAGACTAAGGACCAGATGGAGGATTGTATCTTCAGGCTGGCTTTGGAACGTCTCGGGATAACCCAGCATTAAGTGTCTAATGTTGCCTGGAAAAGGGAAGTCTGGAGCTCTTGCTGGAACTGTTGCCCCTGCTACCCGGCTCCAGATCATAAGCAGTTGAAGATAGATGGGTCTGGCAAAAGTTGTGACTGGAAACTGTTTTAAAATAACAACATAGTATATATTTTTGAAACTTTATCATTTCAATTTCTGCTGCTAAGCAAGCTGAATAACTAGTAGTGGGGGTGCCAGCCAGACATTCACTGCATTTACCTCGAATTCTCAGTTGGGTGGAAGCATTTGAAGATTGTGTGAGCCAAAACTGTCTCGAGATGTTGAAAGTGGTTAAATGAGAGGTGAGAGAGGTGACTGTGCAAATGGCATTGATTTGTTGGAATTACTTTGCTGACCTAGTGGAATTTGCCTTTTGATGGTCTGATTCCTTTAATTTTTTGGGGGACACGACTTTAAATGGGATGGCTAGTGTGGCCCTTGGCTTGGCTTTAGCTGTGGATTGGGATCTTTTCACAAACTGAGATCTTGCACAGCTCATAAGCATTCGTTGCATAGTATTGTTTCACTGTGCATGTCTTTTTGTAGAATGCCATGATGACATTTGAGGAGGAGAAAATGCTGGTGGCCTATGAGGACCTCAAAGCTACCGAGAAACTGTGTGAGAGTGACACTAATGGAGTCATTGAAATGATCAGAAACAAGATGAAAAGAAATGTAAGTGTCCAAAACCTCAACGGCAACACAGAGTACACTGCAAATATACTACTGACATTATCCATACACAAAAGCATCTCTTAAAGCTGCAGTCCATAACTTTTTAGAATAAAGAGTATGGTAGAGAATGTTAATACAATATAACTAAGGTCACCTTCACACCAGAAAGCTTTACTGCGAATAAAACGAATCCTGCTGCACATTGTCGGAAACTCAGAAAGTGCGCTTCGTTTGGAAGGTGGGAAGCTTCATTCGAATCCTAATGCGCATCAAAGAACTGCATTCTACGGGGGTTTCGCTTCACTTCCAATCGCACTTGATTTCGATTTGGTGCATGTGTGAATGCAATCTGCAGCAAATAAAGGAAATGAAGCAAACATGTGGCGGGTGAGGACTGAGGAGCTAAACACAGTTGGAGACGGAGAAGGGATATTAATTTTACACAGTGCAAAGATGTCCCGTTAGTAGCCGTTACCGTGGATAGACGTGGGCAAATAACAAGACTGAAGCCCTCATTGAAATATGACTATGAGGACATTAATCAATTGCTTAAGGAAGCACATAAAAACACTGTAGTGTACAGAATATTCAGTCCATCTGTGCGTAAACACGGAGTGTTGTCACTGCTGTCACTGTGTGGGGAGGGAGTGGGGACTTTCTTCATCTCGATATACTTGTGCTGCTGTCGGCTCTGTGCCTCCACAGTCCACATGCTCAAAAGAACAGTGTGTGCAGTCTGTGCACGCAAGAATGGCAGAGGGAGAGGGAACAGAGAGACACACGTCTAGTCCCCTACACACGTTACCCTAATTTTATAACTATTACTCAAAGTATACTATTAACCATAGATTTCACTGTGTAGTTTATGAATTGAACACATTGATAACGTTCCCTTCTGCGTTTCCAATTCCTGCGGAATGCAGATGATTGCAGTGTGAAGGCAAACTGCAGCAAACTAAATATGCAAGAATCCCAACTTCTCCGCCCATTCGCATCGAGTCTACCGAAGTAGGTGTGAATGTGACCTATCGTAACAACAGCAGTGGTTGAAGGTGGTCTCCCTACTCTACTATTGAGACATGGTCTGGTAAGATCACTGCTGGTTGACAAGAGGTATTGCTTACCTCGCCTTCCCAAACGAGCTCCCTGTTATCACAGAGACCACAAGGACTCTTTCGGTGATATCCTTTTGGTCTAAGTGTTTGACTGTACTATGTACCGTTTATATTTCTGCCTAATAAAGTATTCAATCAATCACTCACTCAACAGTAAAGATTTCGGCACTACTATGAAGGGACCCAGTTTTGACTTCTGGATAGGACATGAAGGTTATGGATTGCAGCTTTAACCCCACTCCTCTCCTACCAGTCCAAAATAAATGACATGTTTATTTAGTTGAATACAGTTTGTATAGAAATTAAACTCTATGTGTTTGCAGTGTTGGGCGGGGGAAAAACGTGTGTGTGTGTGTGTGTGTGTGTGTGTGTGTGCAGATGGATCAGAGGTCAGGGGTGGCAGTAGTGGACCGCCTCCAGAGACAGATCATCATAGCAGACTGTCAGGTTTACCTTGCAGTGCTGTCCTTCATCAAACAAGAGCTGTCAGGTAGGTCATGATGAAGTCACAGCCTGGGATTAATACTATATTTAGGTTTTTCTTTTCTTTCAACCCTTATTTTGAAGAGCCAAATATCCGTAACTGGATGTTAAAATGGTAAATGGTGCATTTATATAGCGCCTTTATCCAAGGCGCTTTACATTGTGCATTACATTCACCCATTCACAGACACATTCATACACCGATGGCGGCGGAAGCCATGCAAGGTACCAACGAGCACATCGGGAGCAATTTGGGGTTCAGTGGGCTTGCCCAAGGACATGTAGACAGGAGGAGCTGGGATTCGAACCGCCGACCCATGGATCATTGGACGACCTGCTCTACCTCCTGAGCCACAGCCGCCGGATGTTTCGATGACATATTAAAATTCTTGACCGGTTGTTGTTCTCTCGCTCAGTGCAGAAAAAACCCGACTGCGAGTATCACAGCGCCTGCTGTCGGCCGTTGAAAAACCTCGTTTTCACCAGAAACGACATTCATTGCGCCGATTTTGAGATACAGGCCATTGAAAGTACCACATAGAGTGCAAGTGGATGCACTCTATGTGCATTATCTCCATGTCTCCATGACACATTATCTCCATGTCTCCATGAGACATTATCTCCATGACTCCATCTATGACTGCGTACAAAAAACACCCAGCTACTTATGTTATAATAACTTAATATTCAATATCGCTGCAGAAACGTACCTATGCAGCCTAATCGATTCAGCGCTGCTATTCAGCCCTGCCATATTCTGACAGTAATCCTTGGTTTCACTTTCACGTAATTCTGTGTAATCAATCCACACCAGTGCTATAGTAATTAATCTATAGTAACGGGGACTCTGTGGGGTTGAATTAATTACACATCAAACAAACCATGTGTGATGAAGCAAATGATGTGCAAATGCCATGTCACCTGAATACACAACACTGTAGACAGCATCTCATCACACATTATCTTTAAAGTTGACTATGTTTGCGTGCCAGCGTACCAGCTAGCAGGACATTGCAATGGTTAATACTAGGGATGTCAACTATTGATTAATTGATCATTGATAACCTTATCGATCGATTAACCAGTTAGTTGACAAGTGTTTAAAAAATAATCTGATCATGTTAACTGAATCTATGCCAACCACGAGATATCTCATGTTTAGCTATTGCATTCACAGAAAAACGCCCAATGATAGAACCGCAGAGTTCGATTAATTGTTAACTGTTGAGGTTAATTGAATAATTTCTTAACGGCCATGAATCGATTAAAACCCATTCTGGACAACTTTTGGTGTTTTAACTAAGCATTATGTTATACTTTAGCTATTGAAAAATAGCAGATATACAAGCTCATAGCATGCCACCGAGTGGCGCGCTACGAGCTTGTAGATCTGCTATTTTTATCTTGAAAATGAGGCACAAATCTTTGAATATATATTCTTTCAGAAGACTTTTTTTATTTCGACATCAGGCCTAAATGGGTAAACGATTAACTATTAACATCCCTAGTTAATACCTGTCTATTTATATGACGTAATGTCTGAAACCCTGACAGCATACATCAAAGGAGGCTGGCTCCTCCGTAAAGCGTGGAAGATGTACAACAAATGCTACAGCGATATCAGTCAGATGCAGGAAGGCGGCAGTAGGAGGTCCTCCTCAGACCAACGTGGGTCCAAAGTGTCCTCCTCCGCCTCGGACCAGTCCCTCCACAACCAGGCCGCGCGGCCAAGGCCGAACCCCTCCCAGCGGTGCGACCGCGTCGGCCCCGAGGCCCTGGAGAGGCTGAAGGGTTCGGTGAGCTTCGGCTATGGCCTCTTTCACCTCTGCATCTCCATGGTGCCGCCGCACCTGCTGAAGATCGTCAACCTGCTGGGCTTCCCCGGCGACCGTCTCCAGGGCCTGTCTGCACTCACATATGCCAGTGAAAGTAAGGACATGAAGGCCCCCTTGGCTACGTGAGTAGGTGTCCCAGACATCCCTGTAAAGCGCAAACGGGGTCATAACATGACATCGGAGCATGTTCATTGATCCTGATGTTTATTGACCGCAAGCATGGAATCTTCTTCATGTTTGAGTAAGGACAAGCTGCGATTGGCCAGTGCACTTGTGCAAGGACACGCTGTGATTGGCCTATAGCCAGTATTGGCCAGTAGGCGTGGCAAACGCTCTCGGCAGAACATGATTTACTATTCTGTGCCATTGGGTTGCAACTCGGAACGGGGCTGAGTCGGCTAATAGAACTTCGCAACGTTCAACATGGCAACCTGCATGCTCTTTCTTTTCCGTCTGCCATTTGTCGTACACGATCCTATATAGCCGATCAACAGCATCTATAATCTGCAGAATGACGCTGGTGAATTCGAGGACATGTATGTCCCACATAAAGGTGTAAAGAGCGGTGGTGTCTCTCCTGGCTTAAGTAAGTTAGCTTGAGACGGCGCCCCTCCGTTGCGGTAGAAGATTCCATGCTCGCTTATTGACCATAACATTTGTCTCTTACTTCCTACTTGGTGGTGTTGGTGTATGTGAAACTCAACAGTTTCCCACGACTGAGTACGAAGCAAGATTATAATAGTTGTTAATTTTGTCTTGACTTTGTTTGGCCAAATTGTAGAGCCCGACTGATGCGGTTCCCATCCTAGACAACCTATGATACCGATGTTTTGAAAAGAAAACTTGTTAAAAAGATTTGATTAAACTAAAATAGCTGATCTAACTGTGAAAATGGTGGAAGAAGAAGAAGAAAAAGGGGGGTGAGTGGTACAGCGCCCTGTGTTGGTACCCTAAACATAGGGACACAGGGACACCAACAGGGACGGACAAAGCTGGGCATTGGAGTGGCTGCACCACTCAAAAAAAATAAAAAATAGGGTCCTTTCCATTGAGATTAATTAATTAATAATATATTATACTATAATACTGTCTCAGGAAAATTCTACAATTCTCATTCATTATGGTTTCTCTGCATGTCATGCAGGTTGGCCCTCTTGTGGTACCACACAGTAGTGCAGCCCTTCTTTGCTCTGGATGGCACAGACACACAGGCTGGGCTGTCGGAAGCCAAAGCCATTCTTCAACGCAGAGAGGCTGTCTACCCAAACTCCTCCCTCTTCATGTTTTTTAAAGGCAGGGTGCAGCGCCTAGAGGTAAATGCCAGTTAAACGTAAACACCATTGTTTATCGCAATGTGGCTAAAAGGTCATTCATAGTTGATACTCAGCTCAAAATATGGTACAGCCTGTCACATGCTGTCACTCACTCCATAAACGTCTCCTTTTCCAGTGTCAGATCAACGGTGCATTGACGTCCTTCAATGACGCCTTACACCTGGCTTCTGAGCAGAGGGAAATTCAACATGTGTGTTTATATGAAATAGGTATTGTTTTTACTCGCAAGACATTTCACTTTTTTGTTGTGTTTGGTGACTTTGGTCTTTTTTTGGGGGTTCTCCCTCTGACATCAATTCTACCCCAAAGGCCTGAACTTTAAACACTCTGTAGTTTATTTGTGGTCAGGGCATTTCTGAATAATGATAACTCAAATAGGCCTCTGAATATCCTGCAGACATGTACATGACTGTAACAGTCCCAGCCAATCTCACCCCCCAGGGGGAGAAGCAGAGAAATATGTCATTGTTTCATGATTCAATTGTCTGTATCTGTGTATATGAAATTAGATTCCATGCAAATGTCTTAGTTGCATAATAATAAGCATTATCATTCATAACCAGTACCACTGTGAAGCAGTTTGTTCATCTATAATCTGAAACTAAATGAGATGTCGGCATTAGGTTTAGAGCGATACTAGGGTCCATGTGGTTAGCCACTGTGACGACACGTGACCCTTGATGTTTTCAGGCTGGTGCAGCATGATTGAGCTGAGCTACGGAGAGGCCTACAGAGCATTTGACCGACTGAAGGCAGAGTCCCGCTGGTCACAGTGCTACTATGCCTATTTAACTGGAGGTACAGTGGCAACGGTGCATATACCTGTCCTGCATGGATTATGGAGTAGACATTGAGCATTGTTGTTCTTGTGGGAGGAGGTTCCTTGCTCACTGTATTGCGGTCCTGACTGTGCAGTGTGCCAAGGAGCCACCGGTGACCTGGAGGGAGCTGCGGCAGTCTTCAAAGATGTCCAGAAGCTTTTTAAGCGCAAGAATAATCAGATAGAGGTGTTCTCCTTGAAGAGAGTATGTCACCACTCACCACTTCATTCTTTTCTAAACAAATACGCAATTGTAAGAAATAATCAACTGTCTGTCTCTGTCTCTCTCTCTGTCTCTCTCTCAGTCTGAGCAAATAAGAAAGCAGGGTCCGTCTAAAGACCTGTGTATCCTGGCTGTGATTGAGATTCTGTACCTGTGGAAAGCACTTCCGAATAGCTCTGTCTCCAAACTGCAGACTATGACACAAGGTACCGTACTGCAATGGTTCTCAACATGGGGTTCAGGGATCCCCTGGGGCCTTGGTGGTGGTGGTGGTGGTGGTGGGGGGGGGGGGGGGTTCCAGGGGGTCCCCAGCTAAATTATTGATTTGTAACCAAATTAACCTTTACATGGCTGTAACTCCAATAATGTACAAATGTTTAAACTCCTGGTTAAATTAACATTGAATTAACATCCTGTCTAGATTGGGATCCCAGAGATAAAAATATCAAATGAGCATAATGCATGTCAAACTGGGGGTCCTTGAAATTAAAAAGACTAAGAATCACTGTTCTACTGCACTGTCGGACATGTACAGACATGTGATGCAGTAACACAATAGTCAAGGTCCCTGCACTCTGTTGTGTTGGGATTTTCTGCCCTTTCCCTCGAGAAACGTGTCCAGTGTGCACTATTGTATGGATAAATCATTTTGTCATCTTGTAACAGTTTTGCAGGGAATTGCAGATACCTCATGCGCTGGCCTGAAAAATCTGCTTCTTGGCTCCATACACAAATGTCTTCACAACAAGAAAGATGCCATTCAGGTACAAAGAAAAAAGTACAAATAACAAAACGGTGTACATCTCAATACATAATATATATATTTTATATATACCATGCTATCATTAATTCTTGCAGCATTTCCAGTTGGCTGCAAGAGATGAGGTGGGCCGTCTTAGCAACTCCTATGTGCAGCCATATTCCTGTTATGAACTGGGCTGTGTATTACTGGACAGCCCAGAGGTACGTACAGTAAATGTGTGTGTCTGTTTCTTTCATCTGAACATGCAGTAGTATGTGGTGTGGAAGTACTCTGTTTCTTCATTTCTTTCAGTCTGCAGAGAGGAGTACTGCACTATTGATCCAGGCAAAGGTACTGTGGCTCTGTTTTTACCGTTTGACATATTGTATGTGTAGCCCCCAGCCAAGACCCAGCCCGCAACAGCCCTGCCAATCGGGCTCAGCCCTATTGGCACGACAGGTTGCACGTTGGTCTGGCGAGTGATCATTTGCTTTTATTTATTAATTCGTTATTATAACTTTTGAATGTATGGATTTTGCAGGAGGGCTACGCTGGCTATGACTTTGAGAACAGGCTCCATGTCCGTATCCATTCGGCACTGGCCTCAATGAAGGCTGCAGCCCCACCTTGATTAAGCTTTCCAGGCACCTTGGAAAGAGCAGAGAGCAAATGTTTTTTTGATAAAGCAACCACAGCCCTCTGAAGTTTGACCAAGTTGTATTCATTTCAGCACACTTATTTTTTTTACATGTTGAGCCAAAGTTAGTGAGTTTTTACAGATAAATTGTTACAAGTTTATATTTTACAGTAGTCTGGGACTAATGGCCATTGTACTGTATACTGTAAAATTGTGTTATTGTAACTGTAACATGAGTAATACATTTTATCCAGTTAAATCAGGTATGGATTGAGTTGGTATTGAGTCAGCTATGTTTGTTGGCTCAGAGTATGATCATCAAGAAGTTCATATCAAGCAATTGAAACGCATGTATAATGAAAGGTCCATTGAGTCACTGTTATTTTGCTTCTGACAATCTATCCATCTTGGTGTTGGTAAAGTAATTTAAAAAATGTTACAGTAAATGTTTAATTTATTTCGTTTTGCTAATGCATACAGACAAACTATACACTGTCAAACCTGTGTATTATCCATTGTATGTTTTTGAGGGACTTTTACAGTAGAAAAATGTTGTAAATGTAAATAAAGCATTTATTAAATTATCGTACTGTCCAGTCACTTTTCAGTAGCTATGGGCTTTCATTTATTTAATTATACTATAAATATCATGTTTACAGTGCATAACGTTTTGTACGTGAGCAGGGTATAGTATATTCATGTCTGGGGCCCACTAATTTATCTATACCGTAGACCCCATTTGAAGAGTTTGTGACTGGGACCCCCATGAGGGGGGGGGGGGGGGGGGTCTAAATTAGAAATGATCCATATACATGTGGTCAAATCTGTTCTAGGTGTGTAGTACACAAAGGAAATAAACTATTCCACGATCTCCGAATGTACTGTAAGAGTCATACAGTTACAGAACTAGAACTACCTGTATAGTGGGTGTTGGTAACAACTAGATAAATATCTCCAACATTCTCAAACAACACGACTGTAAAACTATTACACACATTTTATTTTCCAAAAGGGTGCCAAACTGTTAGGATTTGAAATAGCCAAATGCTTTATTTTGAAGGCAAATGCACCTAAGTACTTCCTCTTGCTATCCGACATGGTGTGTTATTGTTGTACAAGCAGTGAAACACTGTTGTCATTCTTCTGGCTGAAACTAGAGGCGCATGTGTCACACTGTCAGACTAGACGTAATTGGAAAGAATGCCAGCAGCAACCAGGAACTCAACTGGATGATGCGGATCGAGGTAATCGAAACTTCAATCTTCGGACTGAACTGACTGTAAACTTCCCTATAAAGAGACTCCGCATGGAGCGAACAAATCTACAGGTACATTGGTACATTAACTTACACTGACTGTCAAGCAGCACTTTATCCATGTTTGTCTTGTGTTTTTACAGCCGACTAGGCTACAGACAGGAGTCAACCGAGTATACTGTTTTAGCCGTTGTCTAAAAACTTTAAACGTAGTTAGAAAAGTTTAATTTTAACACCATTTTGTAGGTGGCTATTCCATGTGTCATTGTTGTGAATTATTTGCAACTTATCCTAAACACATTGAATGCATGGTCTTTATTTGTCAATATCAACACAATAGCATTAGCCATCATATCAAGCCCTGACACTACTACTATCTGTCACAGACAGCTAACAGTCTGAACTGTTCATATTCTGTCAAATGTCACTATCACTACTTAGCAAAAGCCTGACGTTTAATCATTTTAAAGTGTGCATGTTAGTGTTTCACAGTTATTCTATCAATGGGAGTGGGAAAATGTTGTTTTGACAGCCTTGTTTGATTCCAGTTTCAGTATGGTACCAACAACAACTGCCCTGATTCTAATCAATTGGAGTGTTTGTTTATGGGCGAATGTGGACGCAACGATCATGTATTATTAATTTTGTTTTAGCTGAGGTTAGATTTCCTGTGGTGGCCAATGCCTGAATAATGCAATTTATAGAATATAGAGCCTAGCCTAGAGGCATGGTGAAGCTCTAGATGACAATGCCTTTAGGACTGTTCACATTCCAAGCATTATAGCTATTATACAACTTTTAAAGATATAATTAAAAATATATAGTTCTAACTCAAGTGGATGGCAAAGTCCACACTCTGTATAAAAGTGTGCTCCATTGGGGCGAGCACAGGTCTCCACCAGGCATTGTTGCCTATCCAGGGCCTGCAAACTTTGGTCAAAACCACTTGGAATGGGACGTGAAAAAGTTATTTATATCTTGATCATGATCATATGACCCCAGAGGTAATTGATTTGTGAGAGTTTTGGACCAAATCTGCAGACTGCTTGTATTGGCCTGCCATCTATTTCTCTCTCTCTATTCCATAAACTTAAACCAGCAGCCATCTACCCATGAATTTGTTGTAGTTTATAAAAGTTGTACCTCGCTGTCATTATCCATACATTTGCCGTTTAAAGCACTACCGTCTAAAATACGTGCAAAAGAGGACTGTAGTTTCATAGATCATATGCGTTATTTCACAAAACCTTTCCTTTTCCTATTGGCCAAGCACAGCGGGTCTCACTGACTGTGAATGGCTAGTAGAGGACGTTGGAACTAATATCAGAAGAGAACTAATCGGATGCAATTACATCATAGGTCAGGTGGAGCTGTACGGTGTGGTAGCCTGTGGTGGTCCAAAAAGTGCAGTGCAAAGTGCAAACTTATTTTGGCTTGTTTTTGTGCGGGCTGCACAATTGTCTCATAGGCCGCAATTGGCCCGCAGGCCGTCTATTGGAGAACCTTGTTATAGTGCTTTGTGTAAACGGCCCTTTAGTTTGAGAACCTTAGATTTAGAGTGTTAACCAATTACAGGATGACTTCAATTGGATGGAATGGGATGACAATAGTAATTAATTGTTAATGCATCAATGTCCTACTCTTCCCAGAAAGCTATAGCCATAGCACAGAAGGCTTCCCAGGAGGACCAGGCTGGGAACTATGAGGAGGCAATCCAGTCATACCAACATGCAGTCAAGTACTTCCTGCACATTGTAAAACGTATGCTTCATTGGAATGAAATTACAAACTTGACATAACCACTTCATGTAAACCCTCTATATGTAGTCGACTGGATTTGAGTTGGCTCTGTACTTTTTTCCCCCTCCCTGCACCAAATCCCTTAAAGAATAGTCTACCCCCCCCCCCCCCCAGTGGTTATTATCACTGTCCCTCCATTTTTCCAACTCTATAGCCTAATACCTAATGCACTAATATCAATCGTGACTGTGTTAATATAGGTGTATATAGGCCGATAGAACACTAACAGAAAATAGTTGTTTTGTAAAAGATTGGAATACCAGGTTATAAGATCTAAAGGGGTGTGTATGTGTGTGTGTGTGTGTGTGTGTGTGTGTGTGTGTGTGTGTGTGTGTGTGTGTGTGTGTGTGTGTGTGTGTGTGTCTCTTATTGAACTCAACTGCATAGCATATTTTTCAACATCAACAAATGCGGCAGTAGCCCCTGACAGAAACATCCTCTCCCTCCCCATCAGGTGAACCCCAGGGTAAAGATGGCAACCAGAAGATACGGGATACATGTAAACAGTACCTGGACAGAGTGGAAGAACTACAGAAGTACCTAGATAATAAAGAGGTTACTGCGAGTTGCAAACAAACACCTCCAGCCTCCGCCGCTGCCACAGCACTTCCTCCTGCAGCTAGCCAGGTGCGTGACGTCAGGACATAAAAAGAACGTATCAGTCTGGAGTGAACTGACGGCACCAATGGGCGTGCGTGGTGACGCACAGCTAATCGCCACAAGTTTTCACATTTCTAATCAAGGGAATATAAAGCATTTCACAGTCTTGTCTACCTCATTAAACAATTATGTTTTTAGAATTTTGTACGTTTTAGGGATTTTTAGACTTTGTAAGTTTTAGGGCTGTAGTACTCAATAGGTCTCAATCAAGTTTTTTACCTGCAGAGCAGCAGCTGAGCTGCTCATTTTCAGCAAAGCCCTGCACATAGAAACACACACATTAAAATCTGGGAGATGACCAGCACAACCCACAGTCTTATATCGTTGGCCACTATGCAGCTCCACTGGAGCAGATGGGGGTTCAGGGCCAATTTGCTTAAGGCTAGGGCACTTCTGTGGTGTTGGGTGAGACCATTCACTTTCCCACCCAGATTTTCCTGCTGGTCCGAGGAATTGAACCGGCAACCCTTCCTGCAACAAGGGCGCTCCTCTAACATTAGGCCACCGCAAGTGCATCACCAAACATACCTTAGTTACGTCATCAGCCAATCCCTGATTGGCCGATGGACACCACCGACATACACAGCCAATTACAGTACTTACGCGCTCTGCTTGTGCAAGTAATAATCTTTGAAATGACCAAACCTGCCTACAGATGATGTATGAACTAGTGTCCACAGCCTCTTGACAATGGTACCATAGTTTAAGTGAGGACCAATAAGAATAAGAATAGATTGAACAAATATTTATTATAGAATGAGAATACAAGTGTGCATATACCATTTTATGTTGGCGTTCGGCTCTGCTACATTTTTCTCCCTGCTCGACACAATTATACAACCATCATTAACCATTAACCCATTCTGGACGGGAACCCCTTTTGGTGTTTTAGGGGAGATAGATCATAGATATACAATAACAACCCCCCCATGCGGAACAGAATAGCAGAGGCACCGGTGGCGGTGGGAGAAAACAGTGCATAAGAAGTTAATAACACCAGGATGTTCTGAGGAAAGAACGCAAGGAGAATCGAGACCTAGGTGAGCTTAAATAAATGCCACGTCAGCGAATGACATCTTGCATAATGGTGCGTTCAGACAGGCAGATGAAATGATGCAAAAACGCATAACAGCATAATTTGCGTCAGCTTCACGCGTCATAGCTGCTTCATGTCGCTGGCTTCCATTGACAATGAATGGTAGACTGCATCGTTTCAACTGCCCGTGTGTGAACGCGACATAACACTGAATGAGCACCTCGAGTATATCTGACTGAACTAACTCTGCAAGCTACGTATCATGTATTTTCTATACCAGTGTTGTCATTAGTTTGCTTTCAATATAGGCCTATATCAGTAGCAATAGTAAGGTATTTTTACAATCCCTAAAATATTATTGGTTTGTACCAAAGGATTGTCATCATCTGTTATATAATATGTATTTTACTTACATTTGTAAATAACTCAGTTTTATCTGAATTATTTTGTCATACATGGGATTTAAACATTACATTGTGATCTCTGGTGTGAATTTCATGAGAAGTGGATTATTTTGACCCACTTCAACTAGTTTACGTTTGTATCTCTTGTCCTGTGCATGCGAGGACCGTTTACGTTTGAATTGATGCTGGAGCTAACTATTGATCAGTATAAACTGTTGCCATGGAAACCAATGATAGCGTGATGTCGCCAAGTAAAGGACCACTCGTAACCGAGACCGAGGTATGGTTATCGGGGAGGATGCCGAAGGGATATAACTGGATAATCTATCTCTTTGGGCGCCGGGTCAGTAGTGAGGTCTTGATATGGTATCTAAGGTCTACTACTTCTTCTTAATTCCTTTCTTCCAGTGAATCCTGCGTTAGGCATCAGTATTTATAGTTTTGGGATGTCGAGAGTGATGTCACTCCTGACGTCCTGGTTGTGATGTCAGAGAGGCACTACGTTCCTTCGTAACAGTATAAAATGAATAATATTCCAGTAGCATTCTAGCGGACTAAAGAAGCAATTAAGGGAATTAGGGCTTTAGCTTTGGACCAGAGCTAGGACTATCCGAGAAAGCCTCCGATTCACTCGTCCCTCAACCAGATATACCTTCATACAGTCCTTTTAAGGTTCTCTCCAAGGCAACAGAGAACCTCGCTTACCTCGGCAATATAAGCCGATAAATAATCTTCAATCGGGAATCAGCCCTTATGTCTGACAATTTGCAGGTAAATTGGAGAGCATCCCTAGGCCTGTAGGCCTTATACTGTAGCTACAGTTTCCTGAATGTATTGTGGGTGCGTCGCAATGACATTGTGCACGCCGCACAGCGCGTGCGTGAGAAACCTCGGGGACTGGACTTGTTTTCAATGCGGAAGTTTGCAGCTGCTTCGGTGTTGATTTGACGATACAAAAACAAGACGACCACAATTATAATTAGCCGTCGTTTTATTTTAGGTGTGTTGTTAATAAACGAGCAGATTTGGAAATCGTTGTTTTTGTTGCCGTGTTTAGTTTGTTTCGACCGAGGGGGATAAAGAATCAGCCCTTATGGCTAACAACAATTTGCAGGTAAGTTGGAGAGCTAACACATCGCTATAGCTAATACAGCTAATGAGCTAAAACAACACATACAAACAAAACGGGTCATGGAAAACACCCTAGTTACCGAAGAACGACCCTCCCGGGTAAAGTGTCCTTGAGCACGGTCGGACATTGTGTTCATGTGGGGTTTAACTTAATATAGAATCGACCAATTTAGCATGGATAGCAAAGCTAATGTTGGTTAGCAGCAAACTTTTGTAGCGTCAAATTTAGCTAACGTCAACTCGGGCCAAATAAAGTTGTTTACCATTGTGTTGTGCCTCGTCTTTATCTTTGTAATGATGCAAGGAACAAGTATGCTGTTTGATGTTTTGATGTCATCATCAAAGTTTTTAACTTTTGATGGTTAGATATTCAAGTTGCCAGTTAGCATAAAGCTATCTGATTACCCAAGCTATCCAACTATAGTTTTGATAGTTAAAATATAGGTTTTTGTTTAATCCAAGTATTCTTGGATCGTAGGATATTAAACCTACATTTGTGTAGGCTATATGTTCTTGTCACTATGGTGACGACCCGCATACACACTCCACAGCTAATGCCTAATAATCAGGAAGTGAACCTGTCTAAGTAAGTCCAATATATGAACCAATCTATATCTAATAATAATACGCAGGTGGGAATTTTATCTCTAAACGCCCATAATATTTT
Organism: Protomyctophum parallelum; assembly: GCF_964188405.1. NCBI lineage: Eukaryota > Metazoa > Chordata > Actinopteri > Myctophiformes > Myctophidae > Protomyctophum > Protomyctophum parallelum. Next base: position 27,434,744 of record NC_139709.1, on the reverse strand, counting down.
GCAGCAATGCTCATTTGTGAATGTGTCATATTGCCCAACGCCTATGGTGCCTGTATATTTAAATGTATTTTTGTATACTTCATTTAGACAGGTAGTTTGTTTTTGTTTTGCCAGTGCCACCCCCATCATTTTAGAGACTGTCGCTACATAGTAATTGATTGTGCTTCTTTTATAGCTCTCCATTACTTTTAGGTATGTCATTTTTCTGTGACCAGCATTGTTATTCCAACAACTTTATCCTCCCATCTCGTCTTTCAGAAAGCCATTGATCTTGCCAGCAAGGCTGCCCAGGAGGATAAAGCTCAGAATTATGAGGAGGCTTTGCGTCTGTACCAACATGCTGTTCAGTACTTCCTCCATGTGGTAAAATGTAAGAAGTTGAATATTTGCATTTAATTAACTATTTCCTTGTGTGCCGCCTGATATTTGTCTATCCTAATCTGATGCAGAATCATATTGTAATAATCACGTCATTGTCATCCTCTTGACCTCTTCAAAGTAGTGATGGGTCATTTTGGACCCTGTGTTTTTTGTTGTCATAGGTATACTATCTAAATAATTCAGATTTGTATGGACATAAATGGTTTGATATTTACTGTAAATTGTAATGTTAATAGGAACTTTGTTTAAAAATTACCAGAACATATTTTACATTTCTTGGATGTTCCTTTTTTTTAGACGAAGCCCAGGGTGACAAAGCTAAGCAGAGCATCCGGGCAAAATGTGCAGAGTACCTGGACAGAGCAGAAAAGCTGAAGGAGTACCTGAAGAAGAAGGAGAAGGCTCCACCTGCCAAGCCAGTGAAAGAGTCTGGTTCTTCTGAAGACAAAGGGTGTGTTTATGGGTGGAGCCATGTGTTTGACATGTTGGCCTTTCAGAGCTGGAATGTGATGAATCAAGTCTGTTAAGTTGTTAGTACACTGACTTAAATAGTTATATATAGACTTTTAAAAAACACAGTTACTAGGTGCATTACAACAAAACCAAAGTGTGTAATAATAAAAGTGAAATAAAAGTCATGAATAGAAAAACTAACAGATTTAGTATCAAGTTTTCTGTAAAACATACATTCTGCAGGTAGGGACTTCCACAGCTGCAGGGCTTTAACCCTCTAAGACCCAGCGTTGCTTTATAGCAACAATTATATTTAAATTAATTACATAATTATTATAATTTGTTTCTGTTCTTTTTTCACCTAAACGTCATCAGTGATGTTCATTGCAATGCCATTGCAATGCCATTGGTCATGATATTTGCATATAAATACCCCCCACAGAGGCTGAAATTCACACAAATTAAAAATGTCTGGAGTAAGTAAAATAATTGTAATATATGTTTTTTTGTGATCATTAGAATGTCTAGAACATGTTTTATTCATTATTGTGAAAGATATCCCCCAAATGTAAATTATTAATTATATAATGTGCATAACATTTTACATATTTTTTTAACCTAATTCCTAGTAGTACAAAGTAGTAGTAAGGTTGAAATCTCTTTTTTGCAAGTAGAAATTAATCCGGGTTTTACAGGGTTAAAGGAAAACAGCTGGTTACCTTTTGGAATAAGGCATGCCGAGGCAACATTTAGGAGGGTCCTACCTGAGGAGTGGTAGTCAGTGGCCAGACAAATAGTAGGAGCAAGATTATGTAGGGATTTAAAAATAATGTATAAGAGTTGAAATAAATTCTATAATTAACAGATAGCCAGTTTAGTGTTGCAAGGATGGGAGTGATATGGTCTTGTCTCTTTCTTAAAAGTCTTAAGTTTGAACAAGTTGGAGATAACCTTTTGCCCTGAGCCCCAAATACAGGGAATTACAAAAATCCAGTAGTAACGGGGTTGAATGAATGCACATTCCCTTGTAATCGTGGTAAATTATGTTTGTGTGTTCATTACTGCATTTCTGTCTTTCCATATCTTCACCTGTGTTATTAGGAATGAAAGTGATGAAGGAGAGGATCCGGAGAAAAAGAAGTTCCAGAATCAACTCTCAGGTTAGAGATGTCAGACCTTGGCCAATCAGAATATGACACCTTCTGTCACATTGTTTTTAAATCAATGAATGTTACAATAATGGTATTGCTAATATATTGAGTTTTTAATTGTATTTATTTATTTAGCACAGTATAAAAACAATACAAATACAAATATAGAAAAGGGAAAGTGCTAGGATGAGGGGCTTATGCGAGGCCTCTACCTATGTAAGACACAAAGCATCCAGAACATGATTGTAAACAAGAAATATAGAAAACTACAACATAATTAGAATACTTGGTTATCTACCATAAGACTTTATTAGAGAAAAGAGATAATACAATAAAATATATAATTAAGGGATCTGGTCAATTAAATAGGCTCTAAGCTTATTTGAAATTATTTAATGAAGTAGAATTTGATGAGATTGCTGTATAGCTGTTCCAAAGCTGGGTGAGGTCTTCTCAATTCAAAACTTTTGTTTTCCCCAGGTGCAATTGTAATGGAAAAGCCAAACATTCAGTGGAGTGATGTTGCTGGTTTGGAGGGAGCCAAAGAAGCCCTGAAAGAAGCTGTCATTCTACCCATCAAATTCCCACACCTGTTCACTGGTAAATAAATATTATTCAATAGATGGATGTGCTTACCATTAATATCCATTAGTCCTGTCCCCTGAAAGTCGTCTATTTGAATAGTCAAAGAGTAAGACCCCCTCAGTCTACGCAAATAATTTGATTCAAGCCGTCTGTTTTTTTCCTTTTTTCATAGCGTCAGTTACTAGACTGTAGGCTATCCACAAGTTTCCCATGAGCCCTTTCGTGAAAGTTGAGCATCACTTCCTGTTTCTTAGCCGTTTCATCCTGGTTGCTTTCTGGTTGCTGTTGCTGCTGTGACCAGTGTTGACAGATTTTGCAAGAGAAACGAGGCCAGGTCTATGAAAACAAGCCCAAAAGAAGCGACTAGGCTGCGTTTTAGCACTTTACATCGACTATTTAAAAATAGCAGATCATTTACAGACACATTCACAGCGACATGTGAAGTTGTAGATCTGTTATTTTAAAATAAAGCACTGAACATCACCTCAGACCATTACGTTTCTATGGGGGTAGTCTGTATAACCCTGCAGTCGGCACTGATACTTCTGTATGCATAGGTGTTTTTTGAACTTTGAGCTAGTTTACAGTGACCAATTGACCTACAGCAGGGTTCCCCAATTAGCCGTCCGCGGGCCGCAGCGCCCCCTTGTGGCCCCCTTGTGGCCCCTTGGGGGGGGGGGGGGGGGGGGGGGGGGTCCCAGATATAAATGGCATTAAATTGGGGTCAGTAGCCTCTGCATGTCAAACTGGGGGTCCTTTTCAAATGGGGTCTTGCCCTGAACATTAATTTCAGGGCAAGACCTCAACCTCGCACGTGCCGACTCGGCCCCCAGCCTGGTACCGTAGTCAAAATATGGCCCTTGAGGAAGATTAATTGGGGAACCCTGACCTACAGTATAGCAAAGGCCCTCCCCAAACTGCTAAGGTCCAATCATCATTATCATTCATTGGCATCCGTCAGTCTCGAGAGACTATGGAGTCACGCTATGGAAAGGAGTTTTTCGGCTTTTGGTGCAGCGTTCGATGTGTCTGAGTAGACCAATGCGGGATTCGCACTCCCTTCCGCACTTCACACAGGGAAATACTGATGCTGGTCTGTTTGGTTGGTTTTGGGCCTTATTCTTTCGCCTCAGTCTCTAGCTGACACACCCCCCCCACATGGAAATATAGATTGCATAAGCTATATAGAGACATATATTTCCTATTTATCCACATATATGCACATATATTATGAACCTGAATATGGCATATATATGCAGGATAGGCTATATTCTGCATATACTTGCCATATATTGGCATAATATGTTAATATATTTAAAATAAAACCATAGCACCACCATTAGCCTTTTCATGTCGCGCACGCCCTAGGCCTAGAAGGTGCTCGCGCACCACAAGGGTTGCACGCACCACAGTTTGGGAACCCCTGGGTTAGACAAACCTCTCCACCAATAGTTTTCCTTTATGATAAATTAAAAAAAAAAAAAGAGATGTCACGCACATATTTTTCCAGTGCATATGGCAGGCCTTGTTCTTGATTTGGAAGAGATTTGGAAGTTCTGGCTCCAAAAATGAACCAGTATTTAATGTGTAAAATCCATTATATTTACATTGGAATGAAATGAGCCCGACTGGAAAGTGTCTAAGTGGGGGAGGCCGGGGCTAAGCTATAGGTGAAATGCGTTGCATGTTTGTCCAATTGCCAGAGCTGCAAAAAACATCTTAATCTTTCAAAACCTCTTAAAACGTATGATGATTTTGGGGTAAAGTATTGTGTGGAGGGAGTTTTGATTATTTTGTTTAAATGCTATAACCAGGTATTAACGATATGTGGGTTCTGCCGTCTCTAGGTAAGAGAACACCATGGAGAGGGATCCTGCTATTTGGACCTCCAGGTACAGGAAAATCCTATCTTGCCAAAGCTGTGGCCACAGAAGCCAACAACTCTACCTTTTTCTCCATCTCTTCTTCTGACCTTGTCTCCAAGTGGTTGGGAGAGAGTGAAAAGTGAGTGTCTTGTCTTGGTACTATATGCACGGGCAGTGGGAACACCAGTGTGTGGTTGTTTATTATTTCTTTGAACGCTTCCTTTCTGCTCAACAGACTTGTGAAGAGTCTCTTCACCCTGGCGAGGGAGCACAAACCCTCCATCATATTCATTGATGAGATTGACTCCCTCTGTGGTTCAAGGAGTGAGAATGAGAGTGAAGCAGCTCGGCGCATCAAGACCGAGTTCCTGGTCCAGATGCAGGGTGAGTCCACAGATGACCTCCTGAACCTCCCTGTAGATCAGGGGTTCCCAACCTTTGTATTTCCACGGACCAGCTGACGGTTCATAAAATGTTCGCGGACCAGCATGGTACCGTGTAGTGTTTTGTTGTGTGACTAAGCGTGACAAAAAAGGCTACAGCTTGTTGTTGCACTGCTGCTGCTCTGAACACGTGAACGTAAAGATACCAAGGATTCGACAGAGGACAGAGGTGTCACTGTTATGCTATGCAACACGGAAGTAACACAGACTAAAACTCTTTATAAACCACAGTCAGTGACGCGTCGCTGACAAATCCTTTTATCTTAACTTTTCACCACTGGAAAACCCTGGTGACACACAGTGACACAGACCCGGTTATAGATTCACAGACCCCTTCGAGAAAACGTGGGATTCCCTTCTCGGGGGTATATGTCCCGCAGACCGGCACCTGCTGTAGGTTACTGGATTACCGATCAGTGATCACAGAGCAATCTTCTTATATTAAAATGTACTTATTGGTGGGTGGGTGGTGGACAAACGTAACATCCAGATTTGATTGGCCACTGTTTATCTACTCTTAAAATGTCAAAGATTATACGTTTTCTGTGATTCGGTGGTACAAGATTTTTCTCACACCCATGTTGCAGACAGTTAACCCTCCATACCATATTATGCTAAATGCATCCAAAAACATATTCTATTTTAAAAGAAAAGGGGGAAGCATATCGTTGCGATGTTCTTTCCTACACGGCTCCACATTATAGACTGAACTTCCTCTTTGAATGAATGCCTGGATTATCAGTACAGAACATCAGCATTATAATTGACAAAGCCTGCCACCCAATGGAGGATTTGCTGCAGTATTTTCACACAACTTAAAGGGGCCTTGGGGAGAAATTACATTTTATGTTTTAAGTATTAAGATAACTAGTCCTTACCCGTTCTGAATATATGAACAGCAAATGATGTTCAGTGTGGCTAATGTGATAGGGGGGGGGGGGGGATTGTTTACAGATGGTGTAAGTATAGGAGGAGGAAGAAGGAAATGCTGTAGTACAATCATAAGTACACCATTGATGTGGTGGTGATATTCTGTCTATAAATGGAAGTTATTGAATATTTTCGTTCACGTTAACATGCCCCCGTCAGAACTGTCAGAGCTGGCTTTCAGGTGCCTGTGCCACGCAACCCGCGCGTTGGCCGCGATGCTTCCCAAAGAAGAAGTTATGTCGACTGACGCAAGAGTAGCTAGTACTATCGGGGTCCAAGTTGTTTTCCCCGTGTGGGTCTGTTGCGCAGAGAAATTTGTCCCAGTATTAATCTGTGGCCGTCCCAACATGCATTTCACTGGTGGTGACACGTGATTAGTGGGGAGATGTTTTTTATTGTAACGCAAATTAATTGAATTAAGATGAATGTTACTTTATTGTATGCTGGTACACCATATCTGCTACCTTCAGGAAGGAGATATCGTTTTCTTCGTGGCATGTTTGTTGTATGTAATATCTGACCATATGTAACGGTCAGATATCGCTATCACTGCTACGAATTATTTAAATCACGGGTTGTGAATGATCTCCTCTTAGGATACGATTGATAAAGGGAATGTAATGAAAATAGCCTAAATAAGCAAGCAGAAAACAGTCAAACAAAACTCACGTTAACCTTTTATCTCAAGTCAAATGAAGGAATCAACAGTTATACACACAGAGTTGAATGAGTGAATGATCCGAAACAAATGTCCGTGTCTCGCGCACACACGCTAGAGGAAGCATGCCAGTGGGGTAACAGTGAGAACGGTGGCCTGTGATGCAGGTGTCGCTAAGGGGCGGAGGTGTGTGAGGAATTCACTAATAAATTCATTATTAATCATTAATGTGTCAAATCGAAAAAAGGGCTTCGTTACGCCGTCCATATTCATATGGTCAATGCCTGTGTGAGCGATTGGTGCAGGCAATGATGAGATAATGCGGAAACACTGACACACACACTCAGACATTGTTAGAATTATAGTATGATGTATCTCCACTGCTAAACAGGCAAAATACAAATGTGATGTGCACTTACTCTTTCACTATCCATGTGATGTGGATGTTCCATTATATTTTCTGTTGTACAATTTACAGGTTACAGGTTCTAGTCCTAAAAACCTAAACTGAGTTACCAATGCCACATTTCTATTGTTTAGCTTTTTTCCATAAGTTTTTTGATTTGGGCATAAACTTTGCTGCAGAGTTTATGCAAAATACAATGCAATCCGTATTCCGTAACACTAAATTCTGTAATGACCAGTTTATAAATACAGAAAGGGGTTGATTGAGACTTAAGTCCATGAGTCTGTATCCGGGTATCCCTGACCCTGACATTGTTCTGTGTAGGAGTGGGGAACGACAACGAGGGAGTCCTGGTACTCGGAGCGACCAACATCCCATGGACTTTGGACTCTGCCATCAGAAGAAGGTAATTTCTGTCATCTGCCAAACATATTAACAAATAGCGACCAGGCTGTTTCTCCTCTGCACTCACTGAACACCTCTAATACCATGTCAGATTTGAGAAGAGGATCTACATCCCTCTGCCAGAAGAGCATGCCCGTTGTTTCATGTTCCATCTCCACCTGGGCGCCACCCCGACCTGTCTCTCTGATTCTGACTTTGTTACGCTGGGAAAGAAGACAGAAGGATACTCGGGAGCAGATATCAGCGTCATTGTCAGAGATGCACTCATGCAGCCCGTCAGGAAGGTCCAGTCAGCTACCCACTTTAAACGGGTAGGTCTCCCTACAACGGCATGCTAGGTTAGCTTCAGTAGACTATTGCTGCCACTTTGATTTCACTTTTGAAATCACACTTTTGTTTTGCCAAACCATACAGTAAATACTAATTAATTGTGGTTTCCAAGGCACGAGGGCCGTCAAGAGATGACCCCAATGTTCTTGTAGATGACCTCTTGACCCCGTGCTCACCTGGCGATCCCAATGCTATTGAGATGACATGGATGGATGTTCCTAGCGAGAAGCTACTGGAACCTGTTGTTTCCATGGTAAGAGTACTGAAATGCTGGCCTTCTACAACAAGTGCATGAGAAGCCAATATTGAATATCTTGTAATGTGTGTTTTTCATTGTTACTTTTCAGTCCGACATGCTGAGGTCCCTGGCCACCACAAGGCCGACAGTTAATGAACAAGATCTGGATAAACTGAGAAAATTCACAGAGGACTTTGGTCAGGAAGGTTAATGGGATGTTCGAGCCAAAGCAAACCAAAGGAATAGTGATGTTCTTTTTCCTCTCATTCTCCTTTTCTCTCCCTCTAACCCTCCACCAGTCCTAGGGCTCTATTGGTATATCACAAGACTGCTATATTAAGTTGTGTTGGCCACACAACCGAAGGGATGGAAATGGAATACTACATTGTTTTCTTTGATATCCTCTGTTATTCGGGGGGTTTCTCTGCAGCATTTCTGCAGTTGAACTGTTAAAATGTGGTTTGATTGCTTCTTAGAATGGATTATTTTGGTTACTTGTATTATGCACTAAGGTCTAAATGCATAGCTGTGCAAAATTCCCAAGCAACTTGGGACAACTCTGTTGAGAAATATATATATTGATGTAAATCAGACTATTCAATTAATCTGGATATATGAGGCATAAATTATTTCACATCAGGATTATCCCATATATCCTATATTTAAAGTTCACACCTAACTTACCATCGTAAATAGAAATTGAACTCACTGTCTGTCAAATTCCCATCATGCCCACATCTCACTAGTTGAGAGGATGTCTTTATTGCACCTGTATTTTGTATCAATGAAAGATTTATTTTAAATACTCTATAAACCTGTATTACTGTTGAGCTGGGGAGAGCTAACAATGCATGCAACATTTTAGTCACGGTGGTGGATATGTTATGGGGTTGAGAAAGTGACTCATTCAGGGCAGTAGCTGCATCTGGCAAATTGTGATCTTTTTTTCTGGACAAATCCAAGAAGGAATGAGGATGGATCACCAAAGGTGCCAGACCACTCATTTTACAGTTGGAAAGGACTTAAAGTAGTCTCATTTCAAATCGTTAAGTCTTTCCACAGCAGAGCCTACGTCTTTCTATGATCACATTTTCTTACAAGGCAATACAGAATATCACAATATCCTTCATGCAACCTGAAAGAAGCAATGCCTTATTATTGACATAGCCACAGCATCAGTGTTGGTTTTTGAAGAGACATGGCTCAGGTGTTGAATTCTGACTCTTCTGACATGGGTAGAGAGATCACTATCATCTACACTTTACATTACTGAAATACAGCTCCAAGCATGATTCATCTTTAATTATGTAGCCATTATTATTAAGTGGCAATGTGAACCATGTGCCTTCTAAACAAGTTGCAGGATTTCTTTATCTTTTTTCTTTAATTGGAAGTCATTGCTATGTAAGGGGTGCTTTGCCACCACTGAAAAGAAATGTATAATAACTTACACATTTCATGTAAACTCATTACATTGTCTGTACTCCTTATGTTATGGCGTTCAGAATACAAGACTGTCTTTAAACATGTTGATAGGGAATATCTCTCATTTTACTTTAAAATGCCTTTGGAGATGGCTCTATACTACAAACTATTTGCCCTTTTCTTTATGAAGAGGCCATATAAGAATCTTTTCAAGTTTTCATGTATGTAAATAAAGTAAGTCATAAGAAGCTGTTGGCTATTGCTGTATTTTTGTTCAACATAACTGGAGGATGGACTCTGGAGCATTGTAATTTACAATGGGAATTGTAGAAATGAGTGACAAGGGTGTCGAATGGCGATTTAAATGTGATTTTTTTAATCGGCTAAAATATTTGCATAGATCTGTTATCCCAATCACATTTGTATGTTATATCTGACGTATACTTCATACTAGAGGCCAGGGTGTGCTGTGTGTAACATAAGGGTTGTAGGTGCGTAGTTGCGTACCATAGTGCGTACACAGGAATGAGTAAGCTGAAGCATTTTGGGAGTTGTAGTGCATTTACGCTTGAGCCCTACTAGTATGCTCCATGCTCAAAGAGATCTTTGATATGCTGTTGAATTGAGGACTACATGTACCGAATGAACTAGCGGCCGTCGAACCAGACGTTCAAAGTTCACAGTTCGATTTGTTTTGGTTTGAGTGCGCTTTGTCGTAGACTACTAGAGAGGCAAGGTCCAGTAGGGTAATTTTATCTCCAGTGTTCGTTCTCTGACCGACTGGCGAATCCTGCTAGAAAAAAACAACTCCACCTCCAAAGTGTTTGTTTCGCCTCCCCCTTCTTTGTACCGCCGCTATTCGTTCCAGAAGCTAGCTCGCTATAGTTAGCAAATAAGCTAACGACTGACAGAATCACCCATGTCCTCTGAGGAAGGCTTGAGTTCAACGATCACCGATTGGCTTTTCATCAATTCCTGGTGGCTTCTTCTGCCATTCATTATGCTTCTGGTCGTCGCAGCATTCATCGTTGCCTTTGTGTTACTGTTGTACATGATATCACCTCTCATTAGTCCCAAACCTCTGAAACTGAACGGGGCCCATGTCGTGGTAAGTACTGTACAGAGCACAACACATATGGGGACAGGGGACGTTATATCCACCAGGTGGTATAGTTATAGTCATCGTTTGTAAAACAACGTCTTTCTCTTAAGTGTTTAAAGTAAAAGTATATGTTAAATTGGAATGGTTTCTTACACTCTGGTCTTTGTTTGCCCGAGTGATCACGTTACAGTGACTAATTTATAAAGACTGACTGTCAACTGTCAACACTATGACACGCCCACACCGATGGATGAATGAAGTCGTTTCATGATGTCGAGTGACACTTTTTGATGCTCGACTTCATTTGATTGGGACATGATTTACTTTAGACAACTATTTTGGACAAACTTTGAGTTGTGTTCAGTTGGAAGGTATTTAAAGGCACCTTTTATTTAAGTAGAGTGCCTCGCTAGACTGTAGTTTTGTTTTCTGTCTGCAGGTGACTGGTGGATCCAGTGGGATAGGAAAGTGCATTGCTATGGAGTGCTACAAGCAAGGAGCTTTCATCACTTTGGTGGCACGGGACGAGGTCAGCAGAAATCCTAACGTGCCATTCATACCCTTTGTGCACCATAGTATAGTCCAGTCCTAACTCATAACCTGTCTGTACCAAGTTCCACGCCCCAACGTATTAGTTGCCAAACATGGAAAAATTGTATCAACTGTACACTTTTTAAAATGATTAACTACATCATTAAATGGATATAATGAACAAAAGGAAAAAGTATAATAATCCATGATTAATCCCATTTTCTTTTTGTAATTACACATTTATACATGCTGCAAAACAAATTACATTTGTTTGTGCTTTTAAAATACAATTCTGACCACTGCTGCTTTCATCACACTAGCCTTGTAAGCAGCATTAATTACAGTCATACTGTAATCAATATACTGCCTCTGGGTGGTGATATGGTAAAATGTTAAAAGTGTAATATACCCATATAATATGCACAGATTTAACATGCACTACTTTTTCCTCAGACCAAATTAGTTCAAGCTAAGAAGGAGGTGGAGAAATGTGCTATAAATGACAAACAGGTATGTTTCTTTTTATGCGTACCAACACGATATCACTGTGTTCTAACGATATAGTGCCGCATACCCTTATATTTTTGCATAAGATTGCATAACATATTTTACCATCTCCTGTAATCAGGTGGTGCTCTGCATATCTGTGGATGTTTCCAAGGATTATAATCAGGTGGAGAGTGTGATAAAACAGGTACATTAACTCACTTTATCACACTGGACGGTCTCTCATTTGATGTCATATGCAACGCAGTGGTAATGCTAAAGTCACATTTTTTTGTGTCATGTAGGCTCAAGAGAAGCTGGGACCTGTGGATATGCTGGTATGCTGTGCAGGAACATCCATTTCTGCAAAGTTTGATGAAGTGGAGGTGGAACTCTTCAAAGTAGGCTAAGTGATGACAACAAGGTCCCATAATTTTTTCATTACTCTCAGCAATCCTATGAAATGTTTGTTCAAGGATCTGAGAGGTATTTGTCTTAACTTCTTCTTATTACATTTTCATATTTTTCTTTCTTCCCCTCCAAAGGGACATGTTTTGCTACTACTAATTGGTTTACCATTTCATGTGCTCCAGGGGAGTTGTGAATGTTGCCACTTTATATGTTGACAGGTAAACATGTCTGTCAATGTTGGGTAGTTTGGTTCATTTCATACTCTGATATGCTTGTAGCCTGGCTCCAGCCCTGAATCGCTAGCCACGTGAAAAAAAAAGAAGTGAAACTAAATGAAAATCCAGGCTGAGTGAGTGTCAGGCTACGATGCTTGATGATATGTCAAGTGTGTAAGGACATACACCTTAAAATAAAAGCCATGATAGAATTAAGTTTTACTGTTTTATCACTATGGAAAGCTGAAACCAAGGATTCTGTAGCAACTTAGATATGCACCTTATGCATGTTTTATTCCCATCCAAACAGCTTTACAGATAGGCTTTCACAGTGGAATTTATAATGGAAAGCGTGTTAAGCGTGTCGATAATAGCCACAGAGACCTACCCCAGTGTATGGGTGTGCCTAACACGGTTTCTTGTGCATGCCATTGTTTCCTACAGAGTATGATGGAGGTGAACTACCTCGGCAGCGTGTACCCAACGCGGGCCGTCATAAACACCATGAAGGAACGCCGGATGGGACGCATTATGTTCGTGTCCTCACAAGCAGGCCAGATTGGCCTGTTTGGCTACACCGCCTACTCCCCGTCTAAGTTTGCTCTCCGTGGCCTGGCAGAGTCACTGCAGATGGAGGTGAGTCTTCCCAGGGAAGTCCTACAGAGGGCACACAGACTTACTAAACCCTTTAACCCTCTATACAGACAACTGTACTTGGACTGCTTTTTTTTCTGTCTACAAACTTACAATGTGTGTGATTAACCCCCCAGAATAGGCATGCATGAATTATAATATACTTGGTTCATGAGTTTTCCTGTATTTTTTTTATTACACTCAAATATCTACACTGCTAAATCCTAGTGTTAATTTTACTTTGAGTTGGTTTTTGTAAGACTTCCTGTGTTCTTTCTTGATCAGATGAAGCCATACAACATCTATGTGACTGTGGCCTACCCGCCTGACACAGATACTCCAGGACTCGCAGAGGAGAACAAAACAAAGGTAAATGCTCTCACGCAATAGTAACAAAATTAAACAAATTTAATTTATAATTCAATTCAACCAATCGATACCTTTTTTTTCATACCCCTCATAGCCACTAGAGACCAAGTTAATCTCTGAGACCTCTGGGGTTTGTCAACCAGAGCAAGTGGCCAAGATTTTCGTTAGGGATGCTGTGGTAAGAAACACCATCCATCTGCCAGTTCTTGATGTTTAATTGAAAATATTTATTTCTTTTCTTCCATGGATTTCTTTTTTGTTTTGATTCATTCTTCTTTCTTTTCTTCCTCCTGCAGCAAGGCAACTTCAACAGCTCTGTGGGCCCTGATGGCTATATGCTTTCAGCACTCACATGTGGAATGTCACCTGTTACTTCCATCACTGAAGGCCTCCAACAGGTACAGCCACCTCCCTGTCAGTCACTGCTTCACATACTGTACTCTTGATGTCACTTTGGGTTCCCCATAGACAGTGCTCTAGTCTAGGCCACAGTTAATAAGAGAGGACAGGTATTTACAGTGAGTTAATCATCCCAATACAAATCCTGTTAATTGGGGCCATGCACCAAAGGTGCAAGGTACCGCTTGTTATAGTTGGTGTTCTTATTATTCTCATATGGGTGTTTATGGCTGTGATGCGCCAGAGGACACTGTTGCCTTAGCAATACGTGGAGTGAGTAATATGAAAAAGAGATATTTTGTGATGTCTTTGTGTTCAGATTTGAACCGTAAGACATAGACAATTTCCATAGAATACCTGGCTCAATCGGTATCATATTTTCTTTACTTGCCCCGGTTAATCTGCAAACCGGTAATTTCGGACTCTGATAAATGAACATCGAGGGATGTGATTTTACTGTGAATGCACCTAGGCACATCCTAATGTTGACCTCTGTTCTCAAACCTCACCTTGATCTAACCCCCGTGCAGATAGTGACCATGGGATTGTTTCGGACCATCGCCCTCTTCTACCTGGGGAGCTTTGACAGCATTGTGCGCCGTTGCATGATCCAGAGAGAGCAGTCCAAAGCAGCCGATAAAGCAGCCGATAAGAGGGAGTAATACTATGAAAGCACCCCTTACCCCACTTCATTTCACCGTCTCCCCTCCTTCTATTATAGCCACTGGAGGAGCTACACACATCCACCCCCACTCCCTAAAGCACGCCACCCTGGGTGGCCATTAAGGCCAGGCGTTGATACCGGCTAAACAGATGGAATGAAAGAAAATGGCAGATGGGTCCTTCTTGCTTGTCCATTGATGTACTGTAACCCCCACCCTTTTTTTTAAACGCCACTCAAATGCATTCCAGTGACATTTTGGTTTTCATGTGTGCACCTGCTTTGTTGGTGGGGGGGTGAAGTCTGCAGTAGATGAGGGCAGACTAAACATCCCACAAGCTGTTCTTAAAAGTCGACCTTGTCAGCAACTGACACTAGATGTATTAAGCCTCACTGCCACCACCCGCACACATGTTTAAACGTAATGGATAGCCTTGTCTGACTGGTTGTGCCAATATGGCCTGAAATCCCTTTCCACTGGGGGAAAATGGAATGCTAATAACACTTACCTTTGTCATACTATTGCAAGTACCACACAGCAAGCTTCACCTTATTCACCCTATACTGTGTGAGTGAGAACTTCTGTACCATTTTGTCATGTGATTGTGAGTCTTTGCAGGCAAAGCACCTCCCTTTGACTTATTAACCTCTGTTATTTTGAACATGGTTCTTACCTTCCACATGTTTTGTCTACATTGATTGTTTGCAGTGTTTGTCAAGCTGAAAGGTCATACGACAGCACATTGCAGTGATGAGAGTGAACGTGGGTTTACTTTTATTTTGTATGTACATTTTTCTAATGCAAAAGTAATTTGCTTCTGGGAGATTAAAATCTTAAGCATTTGATGTGTGTGTATGTGTGCGTGTGTGTGTGTGTGTGTGTGTGTGTGTGTGTGTGTGTGTGTGTGACTGTGTGCGTGCGCGCTCTGTGACTGAGCCAACCACAGGGAGCGAGTAAAGCCATTCGATTTTGATGTCTTGGAAACAACATACCAAATTATATCAGTTTGTTGTGCAATTTCTCAAAGAGGCCACATAAAGGCATGTGTTAAAGTCATGATGTCATGGGAATGAGAAATCTGTTCAGTAGCAAATGGTGATGTCAACTTTCACCTCTGAACTTGAGCTAATTCACCAGGCCTGTCTCTGCTTTCATTAGGATAGTGCACAATGAAATGTATCTACTGTGTGTGTGTTTTTATGTGTCTGCACATGTTTAACCGCCTCCAGTCAGGATCTGAGTATTGATGGAGATGGTGGTGTTAGTCAGGGGCAACATAAGGGATGACACTTGCTGGTTCGAGCAGTATCCCTTTAGGCCTCAAGGGGGCGTTGGAGATCTTTGTGTGTGTTAAGATTTTTTTGAGGCCAAAATATTAAGAGGGAAGACCATCTTTGTATGCAGCAGGGGAGGCATGGCTCCTTCATTGTTGATTTCTGGTTCAATGTGACCCTGTTATAAAAAGGTGGACATTTACATTTACTGAGATTTACTCTCTGGATGTCCCTCAAGCCTGTGAATATCTATTTACCTTGTAACATTTCTCAACAATTCAGCTTTTTAGGGAGCAAGAAAAATTTCAATGTTAACGTCTCATGCAAGTCTTCCTTTTATCCATCACATGGGGAGAATGTACTTTACTACAAATGTGTACAAATCAGAAAGTAGGAATATTTTTTAACACATAACACAACTATTTGAATGCCAAAATTTATTAAGACAATTTCTGCAGACCTAATGCAACTATTTGAGATTTATTTTGATGTTGCTGCTCAGTTTATCTTAGAACTAGTGTTAATGCAGTGGAGCACTACCAATGTGGGGACCCATTATAAGCCTTAAGAAGTAACTCCTGATGAAGCTATTGCTAAAAGAATGGATCTGTCCACAGAATAATGTGGCCCCACCTCCAGGTTACCAGTTAATTTTAAAATGCCAACTGTTTTGTGAATTGTCAATTACAGATTTGACAAAAAGGCCTTGCTCAAACCGAAGATATGAAATTGAGAATGGATGACTCATTTGTGATGATGTTCTCATTTGACATTGGTTAAAGGTTTACAGTCCTGCACTCGGTAGCTTTTTGTTTATGTATACTTTTGCTTTCAGAATCACTCTCTGACCTTGAGGTAGTAACACGTAGTTGATAGGACATGTAGCTCATGGAAAAGCAGAGTTGTTTTAACACTTTTAAGCTATGCAAATCAGCCTATTTCACATTATGTTAAACACAACTGAGATGTTTTCAATGCTTCATGCTAACATTCCCACTTTCCATTTTTGGTGTCAACAGATATATTTAAATGAGACAATAGAGTAATGGCTGAAGTAATGAATATGGAAGGGTGTTTTTGTTTTTGCTGTCTTTATTTGCCAAACTTGTTAGAATTTCACCTTGTGTGCCATTGAAAGAAAATGTGAAGTGGAACGTTTCTTTGTCTTATTTTCTTACATGATAAATGAAAATAAATACCCGTGGACAGAACAAAAAAAGCAATGATGTTTTGTTTGTTGTTACTGTGCTGCCTGTCTTGTTTATCCAACTGTATAATCTAAAATGTACTGTTGTACTATTGTAAGTATACGTAATATAGTCACCACTTCCTTTGAAGTAATCTGGCTATATCGGGTGTAGCCATATAGTCTATGAATTGACTGTGTTTGACTGTACTCTGTTGCTGTTTTTACATTTATGTTCAATAAACTATTCAATCAATATAGGCAGAGCATGGGACAATAGGCCCCTGGCACAGACTTATAAAAGGTTCCCCCCATCTGCCTGGCAGGTACACTTGAGTAACCCTAACAAGATTTTTTGAAATTCCAGTGCTGTTTTACACTTGCTTTTTGCATGCCCCTCTCAAGTCCTATAGAAACATACTGGTGTGTGATAAACATGCACTTAAAAGGCATTATTATGGTGTACACATGTACAAAGTGAATGTTTCCTTCGGCTTTACTGTGACCTTTGGAGCTCTGTTATTGTTATTGACATCAATGACAGCAACAATTCATGCAAGGTTCATGGCTTGGGTCCCCTTAGCCCTGGACCAGGGTCCCCTGATCTCTTGGGCCTGGCCTTGGCCCGGTATAGGTCACCCTGGGTGTAGGCATGTAGCTGGACCCGAACCATACTATACTGCTCCTTTGAGAAATGAGAAACCAGGGTTTTTGGGGCTTGTGATGGCTGAGGTGTACCGTGTTACACACATTCTGTTTAAGATGTCAACTTCAATCTATGGACCAGAGCTAGGGAGGATCCAGCCTGGATAGCAGCTCTCTCAGATCAGCAGAATAACCGGCTGAGATTTTAGAAACTTTGTGAGTCAGAGAATGGAGCTGGGGTTTAAGAAGTTGGAGAGGGAGAACACAGGCACGTAGAAATATAGGTTCATCTTCATCAATGTACAGAATGGGTAGATGCCACTGTGGACATGCACCCACACAGCACACAAGGAGCTAGCCCTAGAACGGCTCTTGTTGTTACATACAGTATGTACAGTATTTCACATACAGAGCCATAGAACACATAGGTTAATTTCAGTTCGGGTTCTAAATGGTCGGCCTAAATGTGATGAATGCTCCGTTTGTACTCACCCATTAAATTATTCCAAAGACGTGGTGTGAAAAATGGTCCTCTAGTTTTATATCCATGTGAAAGTTCTGGCACAAAACGCGTATTTAGTGAATTATCTCCACTTTTTCAAGAGATGCACACGGACATCTTTCTCTCCGGGCGAGGGGGGGCCGGAATGATCGATGAACTGATTTTACAAATACGTCCTGTTTACCGCAGACGTCATCACCAATTGAAATGGGAAACACAAAAGTTTGCAGTCACACAATTGGCAGGTGCTTTGCGATAGGTGCTGGGTAATTAATCACACCACCTGCCAATTGTGTGACTGAAAACTTTTGTGTTTCCCTGGTCAATTGGTGATGACGTCTGCGGTAAACAGGACATATTTGTAAAATCAGTTCATCGATCATTCCGGCCCCCCCTCGCCCGGAGAGAAAGATGTCCGTGTGCATCTCTTGAAAAAGTGGAGATAATTCACTAAATACACGTTTTGTGCCAGAACTTTCACATGGATATAAAACTAGAGGACCATATTTCACTCCACGTCTTTGGAATAATTTAATGGGAGAGTACAAACGGAGCATTTATCACATTTATGCCGCACATTTTCAATTCGACCAGGACCCGGTGCAAGCCATCTATGCCTGAGATACATGAAAATTTACGAAGTATAATTAAATGATCACAGGCATTCTAGGTCTAACAAGGAGCTAGTGTAGGCTACATCAAAGCAACCTTCTGCAGACAGAGCATCTTCAATTTCTAGATGGGCAAGACTTAGCCCTCCAAGCAGAACCCAATGGTACTGAAGTTTCTGACTTTTTGACGACACAGACCATTGGGTCCTGTTCCAGCAGTATCCTGCCACCTGGTACGCGGACTACATAAAACATAAACAACGTGGATAACGCCTGTCTGCGCTCTTTGACGACATTTTTTCGTGTTAGGGCTTCTGAATATGTGAAGTATAAGTACCCATACATGCCGCTGCGAATATCTCCTGTGGCGCGGAAGCCGTTAAGTATTTTGTATTTGTTTGACCGATTTGGTCGCTTTGATTCTTCTCTTCCTTCCTTGTATATTGACCCCTCATTGTACCGCCTATCTGGCTAGCTAGTGGCGCTATAGCTATGACAGAGCAGATCAGAGGCAGGGACGTAGCCGCACAAGCCAACCGCACACCGGGAGGCGGTACAATAAACGGTAAACAAACAAGAAGAAATAAAGCGACCAAATCGGTCAAACAAAGATTAAAAATACTTAACGGCTTCCGCGCCACAGGAGATATTCGCAGCGGTTTGTATAGGTACTTAGTTCACGAATTCAGAATAACTTAAACTAAAAAAGGCAGTCAAACGCCGCAGATACGATCTTAGAGAGAATATTTATGTCCGCGTTCCAGAATTCCCATACGAAAATATAGTTATGAGCAGGGACCCTACATAAAACTCATCCAAATTTCAGAAAAGCTTTATGGAGGGTCCCGAAAGGGGCTAGGCAAGACTGAGACTCATAGAAGCTTCTCAAATGTTTTTCCTAGTAATCAGTCTGCGTCTCTGCCTATGGCATACGTTTTGCTTTCAGTCATAAATACTATAGGCTACAGACAGTAGTGCAAATATCGTGACCACCGTCTTTTGTATTAAAATGTTCCTTCCTGTGTCCTTCACACCACGTGAAGTCTCCCAAGCGCTCCCTCAAGGAATGGCTTGTCTGTCTGTCTTGTGTGGATGACGTACTATGAAATACCGCCCTCGCAGTGGGCAGGGAGCTGCGAATGTGAGTAGCAATTGTACGAGAGCATTCAGTCCGACCTTGTCTGGACTGGCTCACAGTTCCGTGCATAGTTGTGCGTAAACGCTGCTAAAATAGTTGGCGGCGTTATAGCCTGCTCTGGACACGTGCAACTTTGGCTTTCTTTTACGTTTTCTTTTTGCTGCACACACTGGCCGATCCTCTGTGCATATGCACAGGCAGACAGTATTCTAACCTCTTCCGTATCTTGGATTTGTATGCAAAGGGAAGGTCGCCACTTTTTTTCCTCCTCTCGTCAAGGCTTAATTCGGGACACCTTCGCAGAACAGTTCTAAAACACGACGCAGTTTGGACTTTTAAAAGGTGATCTTTCTTGCCCTGTTTGCCAATGGGTCTTTTCTAGAAAATCCCCGAGGAAAAATTATTATTATTATTATTGGCTCCCGATCAGACGTAACGCATTGGATCTTTTAATATATTTTTGTATAGGCTACCCCAGTTTTTCCACTATGCATCACACGGTATTGTGCACTTATTTGGTCGTGATGCGTTTTGTTTAGATATTTGTATCCATCAGTAGCATTACTAAGTGCCAAATTAACGCCGTTATGGAGGACGAGCATACCCGCAATATTGTGGAAAAGTACATTTGTCATAAACTGTCAAAACGAGGATATGTATGGGAATTTGAAGATTTCGGGGACGGGGAGGAAGATGCTGCTAATAATGGGTCACTAGTCGTCCCCGCGCCGACTCTGGTCCGACGATGTCGTGGAGGAGATTCCAACAACGCCGGGCCGGAGAACGTCCCTCATCCGTCTAAACGACTCTCCCAGTCGGATCCACACGCTCCTATTCACAGGGTATTGCGAGAGGCCGGCGATGAACTCGAGAGGCTATACCAGCCCGACTTTATAGAGATGTCACATCAACTGTATCTCACGTCCACCACGGCACAGCGGCGCTTCACCGAGGTCATAAACGAACTGTTCAGGGACGGAGTGAACTGGGGCCGGATTATCGCTTTCTTCGAGTTCGGAGGCACCGTGTGCGCGGAGTGCGTGGGCAGGGAGATGACGTCGCAAGTGGACCACATCGCGGAGTGGATGACGGAGTATTTAAGCGGGACTCTAAACAGCTGGATTCAAGACAACGGGGGATGGGTAGGTGTGATGATTTTGTAGTTTCACCCTTAAATCCCTGATTCCATATTGCCCTAGATGCGCACATTACGCAAAGATAAGAGCACCAAACCGGCGTCACTCATGAAGCAATCTGATTTGATAGTGTCGTTGTCTGTCAAGCTTATCAGGCCAATGAAACGCTGTCTTCTCTGTCACACCTCCCGACGCTCTGACATAAAGCCCACCCTCTCTCCTCTATAATGTCAGTGCTAGGTAAGCAGCTGTCGTTAGGTATAGCTCCATTATCCAAGGGAAGAAATACTGTACTTGAAAGCAACATTTGATCTCCTCCCGGGGGACACGCACAACAGTTTTTTTTAACCTATATGTTTTTTCTTGCCCCATTAAGCCTATCTATCATACATAAGGTGCTGAAGGTGATACAACTCCCTGACTTGGTCATTATTCTTGAGGGAGGTAGCAGTCCAGACACATGTCAGGGGACTCATAGCTATTGAGTTAATGTGTTCAGGTCTCCAGGCATGGCTGAACAGGACTCTTAACTATGAGGAGGACCACTGTCAGGAGATCTGCATGGCAGATAGACATTTCAGGTGCAAACTAGGACGGGCCACTACACTAATTACATTACACAGTACACACACAGACACACAGTGGACGTGGGAGATTCATACCACAATAAGTGGCGTTAACAATAATAACTAGAAAAAGTGCCCTTCCGGGCACAGGTCTCCACCAGGTTATCCACAGATCCGTGCAGTTAGAGGTAAAAACACTTTTCGGCCAGTTATAGCGCCACCTTGAGGCTGAGTTGAAATTGTTCATGTGGCATTTCGTCCTCGGCCTAGTGGGAATGTGGGTGCACAATTTCACGGAAATCACGCGATGTGTTCATGATTTGCAGCATTTTGTTTGAAACTGAGCACTCCTGTGAAGTTTGGAAGCCAATCTTAACCAATCAGGATGGAGTCTGATAAATCTGAAAGACCCGTTTCGTTGAATGGCTCTAGAGAGACTGTGTACCAATTTGCGTGATGTTTGGACAAAATCTGTAGGTGTACTGTGCAAAAACTTGTTTTGCACAAAGCGGCCTCCTGGTGGCGCTATAACAGGCCGTTCTGGAAAGTTTGGGGCAGAGGTTCATGGTTGGCATCCAGGGAGTGTGTGTGCAAAATATGGCATTGAAAAACTTGTTTTGCACAAAGCGGCCTCCTGGTGGCGCTATAACAGGCCGTTCTGGAAAGTTTGGGGCAGAGGTTCATGGTTGGCATCCAGGGAGTGTGTGTGCAAAATATGGCATCGACCGGGTTAACGGTGGCCGAGATTAGCTGTTCACGGACACACGGACACACGGACACACGGACGGACACACGGACGGACGGAGTGCAAAACATACTCTCCCCACATGCCTTCGGCCTGGTGGAGACAATAATAATAACGTTTACATTTTATGAAACGATTCTGCTCACCGTATCGACTCCTACAAATGCTCAACCTGTGCTACACACAGTCATCGAAACAAGCTTCCAGCCCACTACGATTTATCCTCTAATGGGTAGGAATGTTCATAATGAGAACATTATGTTTGTGCTGCTCGGTTATCTTGCCAGAAGGTGACGGGGGGTGGGAGGCAGTGGGCTAATCAATGATTTATATCGAGCATTTGATCTCAAAAGGGAAGGATCGTTTAGCATTCCCCTTTAATGTGTTCCTTGCCCCAGAAGGAAGCGGTTTGTGCCACATATCAAAGGCACACAGTGGAGGGAGTTCCCTGCAGCAAGGCAGAGCTCCAATCTGCAGCCTGTGTGTTTAACATGCACCCCTCTGTGCATCTAGGTTGAAACTCTTTTGTCTGCTTTTCAAACCTGTGCTGTGTGGCTGGGCTGCCTTGATGCCTGCAAGAAGTCTCTATAGACATAGCCTGTGCCTGCAGTGTACAATGTAGGTCATCATACTCTGTGTTTTCCAGCTGGGTAGAGAGATGACAGTATCTCTCTGCTGCTCCTTCTTATCCATATGAGAGTGGACTGTCATAATCCGAGGGATTATTCAGGTTTGAGTGAGATCTGACAACATGTGTCTAATTTAGTGCATATATGCATTTTATGTTAAACAGGAAGAAAGCCATGTCCATTCCAAATTTTTATGGCTCAAAAATACTCAAACTAAAGATTCAGTACAGCCTAAGACCGAAATAGTGTCAGTTGTTACACAGTGTTTCAGTTTGAATTTATGTTTATCCAGTTTTAACAGACCATAACGCTGAATTGTTGATTTGAATGCGTGGCAGTTTGGGGGGAATTCCCTGACATGTATTTCAGGTACCTGTAATCTGATAAGTGATGTTGTATTGCTCTCCCAGAGCCTTGTCTGGAAGCTAGTTTGGGATTGTGGATCCCCCCCCCCCCCCCCATATCTTTACAGTGACTTGTTTACAGATGTAAGAATCTTGCAGCTAAAGTTACAGAACCCAAATTGAACTGAATGAGTCATTATTATTATTTTATTTTTCCAATCATGATCCTAACTATACGCCTGTTTTTAACAGTGCAATTAAAGGTGGCTAAAAGTCATAGATCTGAACTGTTTTGTTTTGTTCTGATTGGAGTTGTGGGATGCTTTCAACATCCCACAACTCATGTAGCCTCGTTCCCAGCCTTACTCATCTGAGAAGAGAATCTCATGAAGTTTGTCTCCATCTCCCCATATGAGCTGTCTGGACAGTGGACACAGATGAACATTGCAAGTTATTTCTCAACCAATGTGTCATATAAAAGTCTTTAGCAAAAGCAGATTTTTTTTAGCTAGAGCTTGTGAACTTTGTTTAGCCTAAAGCTTTTAAATATCCATTTAAAATATTGATTTGTAAATGTTTCTCACAAAACACATTTGCTGGGTGGCTTGCGGCAGTAGGGATAAAACTGTAGAATAAAATAGTTGGTTGGTTGGTTTGTTTGTTTGTTTTCCTTCACATAAATTGACTTGCTATCTTGAATGCAACTGATTTCTGTGCAGCTCCCTGACAATTATTTTTGTTTGGCAGTGGGATACAGGCCAGTATGGAAACATGACTTCTCTGAATGTAATTTGCATAATGTCAATATTGAAACTGGATGCTTGTGGTCATGCATCATAATGCTGCACACAGAGTCCCAAGTGTTAATTTAGCTCTTGAGTGTACAAGTGGAACCAAATGGACCTGTGAAGGTTATTAACACCCATGGTTTGTTTTCCTCATTGTAAAAACAGTAATGGGTTTTAATTCAACTAATAATGGCATTTTGACATGTGAGAGTGGCATGAAAACCCCTCTCTATCAGCCATCCTCATGGTTTCCTGTTGTTTTGACACAGCTGGGGCCCAAAATAGGAGTGCCCATTTGGCTGGTGTTGAGTCTAGGCATTGCCGGTGAGAAATGTAAATAAATATACTTTTTAGATAAACAAAACTTAAGGGCCTCTCAGAAATAACAAGGTAGTAGTTGTTTTGTGTGGAAATAGGTCCTATTTAGCAGTGATTACCCCACCCACCCCTCCATCTTCCTCTGCTGCTATAGACTTTGAAAGACTATCCTTTCATTGTGTGCAGCAGTGCACACTTTTCTCCACCTGTATAAATCCATCCTTTCCTGTCCTTTTGTGGTGAGAGAAATTGCACTTGTTTGGGGACAGGGCAGAATAATGAGTGTAGGAGCAAGACAGGAGCACACATGGATGATGTGCACTGGCTGCATACCCACCTACGCGCGGCACACCTATGTTTATTCACACAGGCGCTCTCAGTAAATATCAAGTGATTGGACAAAGTGGCAGGCGGTGACCAACTTCTGAAATTACAGGCTTGACCTCAGACATTCTGTTGTCTGGCTGAGGGGGCGGCATGGCACTCGGGGTCCTGCCAAAATGTGCTGCATAAAAAACAAATTATTTCACAACTCATGATGGCTAACACAAAACAGGCTCAAAGTTGATAAATTAGTTTTTGTTTCTGTGCTTATTTTTCCTCCACAATGGCTGCACAAAGGCGGAGGAGAGGGAGGGGCTGAGGGAGGGGGGGGGAAGAAAGTGCACCTGGAAAACCATTTGCCCGTAGCCAACGGATGATTGGCCGTTGGGTTTCCCCACCTTAGACCAATCAAAAACAACCTAGCTGAAGTTGTCTGAGGAATGCCACTAGCTGCTGAGAGACAAAGAATAGCATGTTGGATTGGATCCATTCTGCAGGGGGATTCCCTTAGTATATCCTGGTAGTGGATAGGTCTTTCTATGGTGTTGTGGGTATCTGTCTGAGCCCCTCGCCTCCCCTGTCGAGGCTGAGCGGGATCTAGGACATCGGAGAAGTCATTAATCTTTATCAGGTTGACACGTCTGCAGAGAACGAACTAAGGGGAAAACCTGAACAACTGCCTGACAAAGGAGGCACAACTGCTCATGGGAAAATAACATTTTGTGAGGAGATCTCACTTACATCCCATTTATGTATCCTAGATGCAAAGGAGATGTGTTTTTTAAAGCTTGACTGTGAATAATTTTAGACATTCACACATTCTATGAGTATGAGCATAACGTTGCTGTCGAGCCGAAATCTTGCATTTCCATATTTCACCATATGTCCATTATGTATTTTTTCTGTAAATGAATGCCCTACACATAAGTAGCAAAAATAGTAGATCGACAAGCTCACAACGTGTCATGATGCAATACGTTGTGAGCTTGTAGATCTATATTTTGAGAGCGTTCCCCCCAGAATAGGCTTGCTGGTGTATTTTTATGTTTTTTGCATATTTTATATATTGTTTAAAGTGAAAGTGGTTAACTGTGTGTTTTACAAATATTTAACTAATGAAAAGTATTAACACAGGTTCAGTTTTGGACATCCAAGGTTTCCACCCGACAGCAACGATATGCTAATCCCATGTAGATGATTCATTTCATTCTTCTCAATTTAGCACTTTAACAGAATGAAGCCTACTCATTTTGGTCACCTCGTGGCCTTTCCTCTAGTCTAAAATGTCCAATTTTGGGGCAGCATTAGGTCAGGGGTAGAGTGGCCGGATGGGAACTGCAAGGTTTCCAGTTCGAACCCGGGCTCCCCCAGAGTTAATGAATGTCGCAGTGTCCTTGAGCAAGACTCTGAACCCCTAATTGCTCCCAATGTACTGGTTGGTGCCTTGCATATGGTTGCTCCGCCATCGGTGTGTGAATGTGTGTGTGAATGGGTTAATGTAATGCACAATCTATGTAAAGCGCCTTGGATAAACCATTTCCCATTTACACAAGATATCGGAAAAGCCAACGGGCAGTTTGCAATTGTAGCAGAGCAGAGTTTAGACTTAGACCTCTATGTTAATGTTTATCGGCAGTGCCATTGATGGGTTTGGACGTTTGTCACAGCCGTGAAGTCAGGATTGCTAACAGATTAAGAAGGTCAGCCTAATTAAAAAGGGAAAACCCACCAAAAGAACACCGGCTTTTATTGTATTTTATTATCCGTCTGCACTCCCTATCGAGTAAAAGGGGAAGAGTGATGTAATATTTGTTTACTGGTTACATTATGGCTGTCATTAATCAAACTCTCACATTTGTCAGCGGAATACCGGCAACAGTTTAAGCTCACAGACAGTCACAATATGTCGGCGCTGATGGGAGTTTTGTAAGTGTCTGGCAATTGGAGAAACCCTGCTGGGTATAGTTATAGGCTGAATGCACCACTTTACCACCCTCAAACTAGAGGCCGTAGGCTGCTTTGACATCCTCGGATGAGCTGCTGTTCATCAGTTTATCTTTGTAAATGAAGGTTTGATGAGCTTCTTTCTGTCTGGAAATTAGAAAAGGTGACTATTTGAACAGGAAACATTTGCATCAAGTTCAAATCAATGTGCTCTTATCTCCCATCAATCAGGATAAATAACTAGTTTTTGTCTTTTCTTTTTTCTGTTTAAACCTTAATTAATATCTGATAAGAGGTGTAATTCATTCATTACGTGCCATATGCTGGATGTCAGGACGATTTATTTTCTCCTAAAATGCCTTTGGGTCGAATAGATAATAAATCAAACGGGCTGTATTAAACACTGTGCTATGATGAATGCAGTGGCTGGGCAGATTGATTGGTTTGGTAGGTTTAGTGGATATGGTGTGATAAGAAGCAATCGGCAGCGAAAGGCAGCCAGAGAGTTATATAATAGCCTACAATATGAACGGAAGCGGTCAAAAAAACAATTCTATCGCTGGAACTGTATTACAGGCACTGTAATGGAGACTTAACTGCACAAAAGAGATTAGCTTGGCTAAAAGGGGCCAAGATTTCCCCCCTTTACTGTACCCCTTTGCTGCGTAGGCCTCGGTCGCTCGCCATCTGCCACTGTGTTTACACCCGTCAGCCCCTGTGACTGTAATCTCAGAATCATTTTCTTCTAAACCAGTGAGCTCTGGGCTGTGACTCTCTTGACTCTCACTGACATGAATACCCTAATTCAGAAGTAGGCCTGGGGATGTTGCTGGGCTCTCTATCAATTTCTCAGAACACAGGCCATTGTTGCTTTGGAATACTTAATTATTAGTAACTTTAACCCTTTTTAGTGTTCATAATGGAATTTTACAGAGTGTGACTTTAAGGCTATGGGTCCACCAAGTATTGGTGAGTTCAATTAATCACATATACATATCGTGTTGTGTTCTCTGTATCATTATATGTATCGATCGGCAATACCCAGCCCTACCACCAAGTGTTTTATCCCAGGTGCTGTGCTAAAAACCTTCCCAAATGCCCAAGATGGAAATATTTCAACACTGGGTTCCTGGGATCAGTGCCTCTTCACGATGCTGGCGCTCCCCAATAACAATTAAAACATAATATGCTGTGCTCAGGAAGAAAACTTCTTGGTGGATATAGACCCTAAAATATTAGGACCAAAAAAGAGTTTCAGTGATTGTGAATGTGAACCAGGGACCACCACCCTGACTAAGAATCAACCTGGGATCACTGTTGTGTTCAGATGGATATGGGCTAAGATTAGTGCTTTGGTAAGACTTGATATGCCATGCATCCTTGTCTATACTGTACATGCTACTGTTTCTCAACCGCCTGCAGGTGTTTTAAAATAGAAATAAATAAAATGCCTTTTGTTAAATGTATTCAAATATGTTTAAATAATACAGTATTTCAAAATCCATCAAATGTAAGAGAATATTTGAATTAATAGCTAACAAAAAGATTGAATCGTGATTGTTAAGGGCTTGATTTCATTAATTGCACGATGCTACGTACAACAAATTAATTTAACTGAAGGGATGCACCGATGTATCGGGCACATATCGGTTTCGGACGATATTTGCTGTTATCGGTGCATCCTTGGCTACTGATAGAGCAGACACATGATGACATGATTATAATATATGGGCACATTTCCTAATAATTACTCAATCAGGCAAGCTGGTAGAATTACCCTTCTTGAGATTCTAACTCCCTTTTCTGTGGAATTTCTTAACCTCAGATTTCCCAGTAACTGGCAACAACAACATTGACGTACTTCCACGGAACAGTGCACACTGTTCCATGGAAGAAAATACTAATTATGCAATGGGTCCATTCGAGGATGCAATCTGATTGGTTGACGAATATACAATAAAAGGTTATCCAACCTCCCATTAAGCTCATGAACTGATTTACCGATAGAGCAGACACATGTGGGCACGGGCATTTCCTAATAACGATGACTCAATCGGGCAAGCTGGTACAGTTCCCTTTCTTGAGACTATCCCTTTTCTGTGGGATTTCTTGACTTCAGACTTCTCAGGAGTAACTGACAACATTGACGCATCATCATAGGTCATTTTGTCACTATATTCACTTCCACAGAACAGTGCCCAAAACTTTAGTGCACTGTTCTGTGGAAGAAAATTAAAAAATTTCACTTTCCTACATTACTAAATGTATGATCATAGACGGTGTTGGGTATCGTTACTTTCTAAAATAACTTCGTTAACTTACTAAAATAATCCCGTTACGTTACAACATTCATTGCCATCTGAGAAAAGTAACTTGTTCGATTATTTTTGCGTTATTTTGCGTTACCGACAATTAAAACGCACCCTTGAGGAAAAAAACAAACTGCAGCCTACCAGTATTGTAACATCACGTCACCAGGCTTTCCACCTTCGGAGGAAAGCTGCTGCGTGCTGCTTCACCAATCTGCATTGACGTTGATCTCCTCCTTTCCCCAATAAATCCCAAAATAGTGTGAATACTTCCACAGCCTTACTAAAGGATAATCTATGGATCTTCTTTCAATCTATGTCATTTCGCACAAGTGTTGAAAAGGGAATTTAAACAAGAGCCGTGTGTGTCACACCAAAGTGGTGACAGAATCATTACACAAAAACCACAGACTGCGAAGCATAATGGTCACTGATTTTCGTCTAACACCACAGACATGACGGTGCTGCTTGCAGCCTTTCACTTCTCTGTTGACAGAGCTCATTCATTAGGGAAACGTCTTAAATGTAACTAGTAACGCCACTGTTTTGGGAAAAAGTATCTAGGTAATGGATTACTCTAACGTACTTGTTCGGTTACAAAAATGTATTGCCATTATATTACACCATTATTTACGTATAACGCCATTATGCCCAACACTGGTCAGGGACCACATTCAATACCTTAATGCAGTGGTTTTCAACCAGTGGTCCTTGAGGGGGACCATTTTACGCTCTCATGAGTTGACTATTGTTAAAACTATTGTTATTTGCATAATGTACAAGAAGTTTACACCATTAGAAAATGTAAAATAATTGTGATTTTGATCGTTTGGCTGTTATCTCCAACCTACAGCATGGAATTGTGGACAAAATCTAATCCAACGACAACAAAATATTCTTTAGTTTTGGGTCTGATAGGCTAAATCTAATCAAATGGGCCTTGATATGAAAAGGGTTGAAAACCACTGCCTTAATGGACCACCAGTGGTCCACAGACCACCTGTTCAAAACCCCTGGGTTAGGATACCAATTTGAAAGGAGATTTGAAGGAGAAAGAACTTCACAAAGATTATTTATCAGCTTGGAGCTTCAATTTCATAGTGTTCCAGTTTTGTGTGCTCATATGTTTCGGTTTTATCACTTCCAATTTCACTTGGTACCTTGGATGAGTACTCTCTGATTGGATGTAATTGGCATCCCGATATGAAAACGTATTCTGTACTAAAGAGATAATATGTATGACGCACATGCTTGATAGTTTACTTAATCAAGACACTTTCTTCCAATAAAGGTTGTGAAAGTCGTCAGTGCTTTGCTTTCTGATGATTTTGTGTCAATGTCCAGCCATTTTCACCAGGATCTTTTGCAGACTTTGTTAGCCTACAACACAAAAAGAAACAAAATAAATACTGTAGTCTAGTCTACTAGCAAAAGCTTCTCCACGCTCCAATTTATAATTATTTTTCATTTCTCACACATACTTGAATTCCTTTAAAGAGGAACTCGATCTCAATAATGCCTGGATATCCAAATATACAGTATACAATATTCTTTACAGGTACTGTAGCTGTAGCACATTGTTTCGCAGCTATTTTAAAATCTTGAAAAATATATTTTAACAACAAAATCACAAAGATTCTGGTCCGCTTGCGAACACATATTGATTTGGGGCTCCTTGAAATGAAAAAGTTTGAGAACCACTGCTGAAGCATGCGAGCAGAGAAAGCAATGAAAAAACACCCAGCGATTGAAAATTCAGACATTCAGTTTGATCTTGTTGTTCCCTGCTTGAAGTTGACATGATATTGCTTGTTGTGTTTGCACCATCTTACATACACATTCCAAAAACATTTCACTGAACTGAACCGTTCCCCTAAGATTTGTGTCTCTGTTATGCTCTGCAACCATGTCATTTGAAGAACAGAACTCATGATTAATAGCATTGTATAAATTATGGCCACATCACATTTCATAACGCATTATGGTTGTTGTGCTGGTGTTGCCTTATCTCAGTGGATCTCAACATGTGGTCCGGGGACCCCCAGGGTGTCCATGAAGGGGTTCCAAGCCAAGTGATTGATAGTTGTGAACCAAATGGACCATTACAGGTCTGTAACTCTAAGAAAAGAGTACAAATTGATTGACTGATTTAATTCATAAGTGTGTGTGTGTGTGTGTGTGTGTTTCATGTACGAAGGGGCTTTCATGTACGATGGGGCAAATGCCTAAAGGGTGCTTTTTCTAGTTATAGTTATACTACTACTGTAGGGGGGGGGGGGGGGGGAGAAAGATGTAAACCGAGGGTGTGATACTGAAATGTTGAGAAGCATGGCTGGATGGGAGGATGAGTGAACGTCTTGATATGATCTGGGTTTCTTTGGCCTGCCTTCTCCCCATAGACCTTCCACACCCGGCCTGTGTGTTTATTTCGCTGTCTCCTTTAGGAGAGGCTTAGGAATGTCTGCAACTGTAAATAAATAAATAATGGGGACGACCTGGGTGTTGCTTTCCTGAGTGGCCAGCCAGAGGGTGTGGACATTTGTTCTTTAGTTGACAATCGCTGGCGGCCCACGTGCTTCATTCAGGAAGTAACCACTGCATGAGAGTTGTTAAGGGTGTGTCTGCATGGTTCTGGTTGTTGGCCTCCTCCTGGCTATACCCTTTTTTACTCCTCATAGTCGACATTAACGCAAACTAAAATGTTCCTTTTATGGGTAGTTGGGTACATTGTTACACTCTCGGGGGGGGGGGGGGGGGGGGTAAATTCACAGAGACTTCAATGTATTCATATTCATACATGTGATTTATTGGCATTTCCATAACCTTGCGTTTAATAAAAGGGTGTGAAGTGCTACTCAACATTTGGCCAGCATAACGGTTCTAATCCTTGCATCCCAGTGACAACACATGCTGATGAATTATATATGGGCTAGATAAACTCGCACTAAATGGATATCCCTCAACTGGAACCCCAAGGGCTGTCCATCCATGCACCAAATGACGGATGTCTGTCTGTCTCTTTATTGCTCTCTCTCTCTCTCTCTCTCTCTCTCTCTCTCTCTCTCTCTCTCATACACTTTCTTACACGTTCTTTTCCATTTCTATCTCTCTTACACTTTCTCTTTAGTCTCTCTTCATCACGGTCTCTTGTGATCTCTTGCCCTCTCTCTCTCTCTCTCTCTCTCTCACACACACACACACACACACACACACACACACACACCAGCTATTACCTCGAGACCTGGCATTCAGTGTCAGGTAACGTGCCGATCCTTGAAAAATGCAGGGACATGTGAGAGGCCTCTAAATATAGCTGTTACCATCACAGCTCCCATGTGGTCTTTAATTGCCATATTACACCCCCCCCCCCCCTGCAAGAGTGTTAATTAAACTCTGAGTGTACAAATAGAACCAAATGGATCCCAAAGCAATACCTGTTTTAAAGGAAAACGGCATGTTCTATATTGACGTGTGAGCCATTTCAGATATTAAAAAGGGGTCCACTCTTGCTGCTGTGGTGGGTAGATAATGAGACCACCGCTGAGACTCTACACACGTTGAAATCTAGAGTGTCGGTTTAACTCTGAAAGTAGAGTTACATTGAGACTCTAGGTTTTGCAGTGTAGTTGACATTGCCATTGGGCAGAGCCTGAAAAACTGTAGGTCTTGTTGGACATCAATATAGGTCAAGGTTAACTAGTTTTGAGAAACATCTAGCTACTTGGAACTTTGAAACAAGCCCTCAAAAAGGCTTTAAAGTCAATTCTATAGATATTTAGATACACATTTCTTTGTACTGTAACACTGGCCACTGCCGTTTGAAGTGCAACTGTCCATATTTCTTGAATGACTTCCCCAGTCAGTCGCAGAGATACAGTTTCATGGATATAGTATAACCTAAACAGTTGTTGAGGTTCATTGAGTAGCCACTCAAACACATAATATAAACACACGCACGCATACGCACGCACATGCGCAGGCAGACACAGAAGCGGATGTACTTGTGTGAATCAATTATCTGCTGTCCTCACAATGGATCTGTGTACGCACACACGCGCGCACAAACGCACAGATGAGCACACACAGAAGCGGATGTGGTGGTGTGAAT
Source organism: Protomyctophum parallelum (assembly GCF_964188405.1). Taxonomy (NCBI): domain Eukaryota; kingdom Metazoa; phylum Chordata; class Actinopteri; order Myctophiformes; family Myctophidae; genus Protomyctophum; species Protomyctophum parallelum. The sequence goes on along the minus strand of NC_139709.1, from coordinate 27,402,099 downwards.
CAATAATGCTGTGTTGTCACAGAGTGACATGTGAGCTGTGGCGAGGAGCAGATGGCCCCAGGGTGCCTAGCTTCCTGTTAGCCATGCCATGCAAGCCTAACACACACGCATACACTGTGCTCACACACACACACACACACACACACACACACACACACACACACACACACACGCACACATGTACGCACACACAGCACCACCAGCCCTGCAGGGATTTCCCAGTGCCACTGGCTACAGTGCTGACCATTAACAAACAGCATGCCATTATATGCCCTTCCCTGAAATGCTGAGTATATACACTCCCCCCTCCAGAAAAGATGATCTTGGCAAGATAATGGTAAATAGATTTCTCTGTGCTGTTCCAAGATGAGGTCTGTGGGGGCAGTGATCTCTGCATAACCCCCTGCTCCTCCTCCCCGGAGCCCGGTCGATATATGGGGGCCATGGGGCTATCCAATATATAGACTTTTTGTGATGACATCGGTATTGGCAATTATGCAGCTGACGTGTCCCGATTTCTGACCACTTGCCTATATATTTTTTGGTCATGTCATTCTTGGTAAAACCTTTTAAAAAACGTTCAAAAATTGCCGATCTGAAAAGAAAAAGGTTTTCTAATTGATTCGGTTTTGACTATCTGTCAAAATTGGTAATCTGTGGTCTAGGACTCTCGAAAATAATGATCGGCATTGATCGGACTCACAATTGTGGCATCAGTCGGGCTCTAGTCCTCCCCACCCCATGTGATTTGTGGCAGCAGAGCAAATAGCTCCCCCAGAAATCTGATCTGGTGCAACCTCAACGGATGTTGGGTGAGGTCAGCCACTGATCTGATATCACTCTGACTGCGTTCTATTGATTCACAATTTCCTATGATTCCGGCTATACTATAGCATCTGGATAGACTCAACTTAGTAAAACAATAAGTCGTACTCGTAGCTTATTGGACAAACCTTGCAATGTATGTCCAAAACCATGACTTCTCAGAAAATGAAAGAATTAACCAAAAGGTGTTCCAATGGATCTTTTGTCACAAGCTCATGTTTTTAATGTTGTGAGCTTGTTTGTTACTTTTGTATGACACTCATATACTCATACACTCATATACTCATAGATGATGTGTAATATAAAGAGTTTTTTTATTAAATTTGTATCCTAAAACATGAAATATGGAGATACGAGGTTTCTGCCTGACAGCGGCAAAGTTATAAACTGCATTGACGCAGTTAGACGGATGTCAGGATTATTTTATTTTATTCAATTACAACAATGGTATGAAAAGGAGAACACATCTCCCTGGAAAGATCTTGGTTGGAATGACATTTTAGCAGTTTTTCTTGGCTGCTTTCAGCTGTTGTCGTTTGCACGCAGGCATCTTGGCACACATTGGCTTGCTTCCCACCACCCCGGTTGGCACCTTTGATGGCGACTGATTGGTTTTGAAGTGCTGGGAAGGTGATGGTGAGAAGATGAAAGGCTGCAAAGGGAACACTCTTCAACTCTTGGTGTGCTTTACAGCTAAACTTTGCTCATGTAGTGAAGTCCTTCGCTGCGCTGAATTGTTCCTGTCCTCCCATACCTACAAGCTTATTCGCATTGAGCAGAACAGACGGTTTTGACGTAATCGCGGGTAACCTCTGCTTCTCGGTGCACCAGCATTTATATCCTGGCCCTATACCTGTACAGAATCGTTGTTCTTCCATGTTGAATTTCTTATAGGCCTACCAAGAAAGCGTTGCCTTTTTAATTGGTTGCTGGGCTGTCATAACTTCAAATAGTGACACATGGTTCAAAGAAAAGTAAAAGAATGGAAAGTAAACAACTGACAGTGAATCCCCTTTTTCTTGAGTATTTTCTTGTCCTTTTTGACAATGGAGTAATTAGGCATCTGTAATTCTGTATTCTATGATGCAGAAGTTGGGGGTTTGTGACTTGTGTCAAAGAGAAATGTTTATGATCCCTGAATCCAGTTACAAGAGAGACAGCATTTTCAAAGAAAAATGTTTATGATCCCTGAATCCAGTTACAAGAGAGACAGCATTTTTCTTTATAGGGGAATGTAACACTTTGACATGTCTAGACAGCGTTTACATCTACAAACCTAAGTTAATCAACTTGGAAATTAGACCTATAAAGTTTATCTTCTTGGAAGTTTTCTTACATTAGCTTGTGAGGAGTGTTGTAAAAGTCACCCAGCATCAAAAAGAAACCGCTTCATATTCATGCTTTTTAGAACATCGTCTCACCAAAGTAGTCGTAGAACAAGCTGCCAGAGAACATTGGACTTCTCTGTTGATCGTTGATGTGGAAAATACAACTCACAAGTAGGCCTTCACCACTCATTGAACTTCTTTTCCATTACCTCTCAACCTATTAGAGCAGCCACTCGGCCAATAGATGACGTCCAGTAAAATGTTCAGTGTTTGATTGAACTCTAGAAATGGAAAGGTTCATTTGAGAACCAGATGATCCTCTGTGCTTAATTAACTCCTATTGAACACAGAAAATTTGTACTGTGCACTCTCTACTTTTCGCTTCTCTGCAAAGGATCCGAGGGGTGTACTGACTGAGCATGTTTCCCAATTTCAAAGAGGGTTAAAAAGTGTCCGGATGAAATGGACAGATGATGGCGGATGTGATTTAGGTGACTTTAATCAGGGTGATGCAGTCAACAGGGGCGATATGGGGAAGGCAAGGAGGGGAGACCTTCTGAATCTACAAAGAGGCAAAGTAATTAGAGCTCAGGACTGCAGGCTAAACAGGAGCCCTGCCACACCACACAGCTCGTCCCCTTGGGAATGAATCCTCTGCCAGTCGTTTTTAGCAAGCAACATCGCCTGCGCGAGGCTGCCAGGGCTATGTTTGGCAAAAACATAGAGGTTTGGCTGCAATACTAACCTGAAAGTCCAAAGAATGATGAATTAGGAGGAAATAAATAATGCCTCAATGTTACAATGATGCACTCTTAATAGGGGTTTATGTCTGATATTTACTTTGTTGTATGACTGAGTCGTGCACAGAAAATAGAAGTTCTACCTTTCTGCAATTTGTCTGTCGTACTATGGATATATAAACTAATAATCATTAGAGGGAGTTAGTGGAAGGTTAAGCTCATACCATAGAAATGTATGTATATATATATATATATGGAAGAAAACCTGCATCATTTAGAGTAAAAGTTATCAGTAAAACGTCATAAGTCATCTGACATAACAGTCATCTGGTTCTCAGCTGATCATGCCTGCTGACTGCACAACATCCACGTGGGTGTTACCAAGCATCAACATCAACATAATATTTGGGACACTTCACCTCATTATTATACAGTGATACATGTTTTCCACTGGAAAATGACTATTCAAATCTTAAGCAAACAAGTCAGGTACATGTTGATGCAGCCTCTCTAACAGACAATAGGCCATGCTTCTAATAGCATTTTCCATTTGTCCTTATACGCTGATAGTTGTTGGAATAATGCCCCAAAAGTATAAAAATAAATAGCACCCAACTAGCTTTCCACACATTTCCACACCTCAGGGTTTACAGTGTAACAGACAATGGGCATTATCATTCAAGTGGCACACTGTGCTAGTGTGCTTGTTTCCACTTCGACAGGAAAGGTCACCCAGCACTGCCACTGACTGAGCCTCCCATTCCCCTCAACTGACAAAAATAGTTCTTTCTAAGGCTTTTTCTGACAAGTCACAATGGGCACAGATTTGTCTAACCAAAGAAAGGAACAAGTTCCACCAATACAAGCAAGATTTCATCCGTTACAAAAGTATAGCCCAACAACACGGTGGTCTCTGGGAAGGGTACAGTCTATTGTAGTTCGTCAAAGTGAACTTTACACTTTGACATACAGCCGCATCGCTCAACAAACTGACTTGAGTTGAAAATCATTTGTTTCCGTCTAGCGATGTGGTCGTACGACAAGTTTGCCTTTATTTAGGCTGCTGTAGACCCTGGTTATCTGAGGCTGAAATGCCTCTCATATCAGGCTTCTCTCCCCAACACAGCGCAGTTGTTTGTTTCCACACATCAATGCATTCCTCTCATTCCTATCCCCCAGCCTGGATGAAAATCAGCTGGTTGCCTGAGAGAGGTCACTGAACTCCCAAGCAGAGAAGCAAAGGGTGGGGCTGGGGGGGGGGGGGGGGGGGGGGGTTGGGTGCTGAGGGAGAACTCTTCGTGGTAAAGAACATCACAGCTAATTCTTTCTGAGATTGTTTGAGTATTACGCAAATGGATTTCTTGTTACATCACCCATGAAAAGTATACAAGTTTGTTATAAGTAATGGAGTATAAGTACTGGATATATATACTGTAGTATACAAGTAATGTATAGCACTGTACATCCCTTCCCTGTGAGGAAGGCAGGCAGGCAGACAGGGGAGGTTCTCGTTCGGTCTGAAGTCGAGTTGGGTAAGATTCATTGTTGTCCCCCCCCATCCCCCTGTTTCACCATGACCTCATGTTCCGTGAAGGACAGAGACGTTTTGTTACGCATTCCACACTTGCAGCCTTCAGCCTTCTACCATCTTGAGTTCTACCTGCATGTTTTTCTTCCCCTTTTGTTTTAAGCCATTGTTTTCTTGGTTTTTGTGATTTCTTCCCAAATAAAATAAGCAAGTGTTGTACAACACAGCCCAGTCCTCAGTGTTACGTACTAGTGTTACTTAAGCCAACTCTCCTCTGCGCCGATATCGTCCCGCCTCGGCCGAGGAAGGAGTTGTATAGGGTGTACTACCGACAACTTATCGTTGGTACGTCGCCATTTTTTGGGCCGTAAGTTGCGTGATTTGGGCGGAAGTACTGCTCAAGGAAATGACGTTGACGCTTTACAAATCTGTTTACATCTCCGTGAATGATACGGAAGTGTTGTGATTAGTCGAAAAAATATCATATCCGGGGGAAAGACATCTGACGAATGTTCTGGCCCGACACTTCCGCAGATAGTGTCTCTGCCTTAGGTTGTGACCAGGCTTTTCTCTTTGCAGATGAGTAAGCCAGGACAGAGGCTAGGGCCCGACAGGCTAAGCCCGTCATTAGCCCTGGGCTGGTGAAAAGTGTTTTGTTTTGGTGCAGATACAAGACTCTGGTGTTGCCAGATTCTGTGAGTGAAACAAGTGACCATGTCTAATGAAAACAAGCCAAAAAGAAGCAACCGGTTTCACCACTTGAGCCCTATCCCTATTACATTAGCTATTTTCAAAAATAATCTTGAAAGCAAGCCCAAATAAGCAACTACACTTCAGAAATAAACCCAAACTAAAGCAACCCTCAAATATGAATAATTTACAAGCTACTTTACAGGAAAACAAGCCCAAAGTCTCTCTTATAATAAGCAGACCTAGCAACGCTGGCAGGCTAATTTCGCCTTCTGGTGTGGTGTGGTGTGGAGGTGTCATCTAATTGCAATGTGCTGTCGGCCTCCTTTTAAAGCAACTAATGCCAAAAGACTACAACAGACTAGCAGTCTGAAGCAGTTTGAAGTAGTATGAACTTAAGTATAGTCTCTTTGGTGGAGAATCACCTTTTTAGATGAACACAGTCACACACACACAAAAGTGCTAATTGGGGAACAGGTCAGGTAGGTTATTGTGGCCTCCGGGTGGTGGTATAATAGGCCATTGTGAAAAGTGTGACATTTCTTCCTCAGCCTAGTGGGAATGTTCATACAAATTTGTGTGATGTTTGGAAAGAATCTGTAGGAGTAATAACAATGTGTTTTGCAAAACTCTGCCTCATGGTGGCGTGCTAACAGGCCGACATGAAAGATTGGGGGCAGAGGTTCTGCCTTGGCATCCAGGGAAACTTGTTTTGCAGCGACCGGGCCAACACGTTAGTCTGACCTACGTGGCCGTTTAAAAGGGTTAGCAACCTACGTGGGTCGTGGGCGGTTAAAGGTTAGGGTTTTGGATAGTTGGTAATCAGTCGGACTAATGGGAGGTCGGAACTATGACATGTTACCGCTGGAGATTAGCTGTTCATGGATGGACGGACGGACAGGGTGCAAATGAGACGAAATGAGTACGAAATGTGAACTGTCATGACTGTGACCTAGTGGAAAAAGTTCAGTGAACATTGTACATCAGCTCCTCTCCCCTCGGCTTCAAAGAGGTTCCTGAGGGAGAGGCCCCTCACACAGATTATTGTTTTCACTGACATTAATGGACATCTGAGATCCTCTGCCTGTCCTGTTCACAGCACCCTGTTCCAGACTGTGGCCTTTCTCATTTACATGGGCACACAGAGGACTCCACAGAACCTGAAACGGGGGGCCTCATGTACGCCAGTCACGTAAACTGCTCCACTATCTTGTTGCCAAAACTGACGGGCTTTCATCAGAGACCTGCTTTACAAGACGTCTCCTGTATGAAAGGGGAGACTGTGTGATGTAGGGGCTGTCTACTGTAGCTTTGATGTTCTAATACTTTCTCCTCCACTGACACGATTAATTGTCTACTAGATGACATGACAGTCTGTGTGTTTAGAATTACATCATATAAATTAATAAGGGTGAGTCACAATTTCAGCGAATTAAGTGGAATCACAATGTCCCCCCCCTTTTGGTGAGTCAACTAGTTGGTTGCATAAGCTTTTGTTGCTGTTTGAAATTGCTGAAACTTGGACTGAGATTTGGAGAGAATGTAAACCTGGCTCCCCCACCCTTTTCTTCATGCTATTAGTGTGCCTCTAGTCCTTCCCTAGTTACCGGCTCAAATGATTTAACCATAGCTGGCCCAACCGCAGCGAAACCTCAAACCAGACACTGATGTCATCTCCACAGCCTCTGGCACAGGAAGTGACGTCACGTAATAGCAACTCAAATACTGAAGGCTTTCACTGCAAGTGACCAATCACAGAATCACCACTGCCTTTGGAAAAGAACCCCCCATGTTTTTCCAGGATTGTGTAATCCAACATGGCCAGAGAACAAAAAGGGCCTCATGCGTTTACAAAAAAGAAAAGAAAAGAAAAGCCTCTTACATTAATTGCAATATTTCAAACGCATCTAAAACCCAATATTTACACAAAGGAAAATATTTCAATATTGGCCTGATCAGAATCAGTTTGCAACTGCAGGACCATTTGCTACCATGTATGAAACTGTCATTAGTGTGAATGCGGGCCCACAGATGTTATTCCCATATCTCCCCTTCATTACTCTATATAATACAGTACAGTAGCTCCAGTGGCTCTGGACTTAGATCACTCAGTTTATTTTCAACTCTATGGGAGTTGCCTGCTGAGATGGTTGGGTTGTGTGGTCTGAAGGTTTAGAGGTCAACGGATATGACTTTTAGGGCTTGAAAGAGTGGTGGTGCCCCCGTCACAGGAAATGAACCTCTCCCATGGGCTATGTTTGTCACAGGAGAAGCTACAGTTGGTTCCCACGGTCCACCACGACTCTGTATCACAACATTCTATCTACAGGCGCAGCGTTGCTTGGCTATGCAGGAGCTCTTACGCTCTATCAGTACTCTGTGTTTTGTCAATATACCTCCCTTCCTCGTTAGACAGTAGTTCCTGCATTACAACAACCCAAGGCTGATTTCAGTCTGATATAGCGCACCATTAGGCAATGTGACCCAGAACACCGGAATGCTTTATCTTGGTTTGTAATGTGTAATCCCAGACCACAGGGCGATAATCAAAGTGATATATTTTCCCCTCTTTTTTTCCATGTAGTGCTTATGCGTGCTTTAAATGCCACGCGTACCACTTTCTATTTACTAAGTGGCTCGTAACAAGAGTGCCTTCGCATTTCTGTGAGTGAATAATTATCCCAAACTATTCAGACTGGAACCTTTCCCAGGGTTGTCTCTCCCGGCAAGAGGAACATAGTTTGGTTTTGATTTGGTTGGTAGTTTTGCATTGTTGCTGCTTATTGGTTCCCATGGAGTTATGATTGCTGAATCCACGCCACACATCACTTACTCACTTCAGCAGATTGTGGTTCTTGGAAGGCATCCTGGGGCTGGGAGAGACCATAGTGGCAGACATCCTGTCTTTTTACCTGAAAGCCACTCAATCTTGCTCTAATGCACCCCAACAGACGTTCACATACACACTAACCAACTGAACCACTTACCTCCCAAGTGTGAATAATGACTCAGCAACACTTTTCCATTTTCTCCTGTCCTCTTGCACGTCATCAGTGGCCTTTTTAAATGGACTGAGCTGCGGAGATGAGAGTGGCTTTATTAGATTGGCCGGCCCTGATCCAGGACCTGGGACGATGCCTGTTGATATTTTTAGAGCACAGCAGTCATTCTGCATTCTGTTCTGCTTTATTCTGTCACTTCCTCCTCCACTGAAGACCGGATAAACTCAATGGAGACATCCTCTGACCATGCAGACATCCCCTTTTTGTTGCATTGTGTTTATTTGAGGGAACTATTGTAACCAGTCACTTTTGTTGCTGATTGTGTTGTATGGAGATTGTTTTAATGGTTACACTGGGAGACATTAATTAATTTCCAACAAGTTGCAGGAATGGTTAACAATATTTAACCACTTGAAACTTAGCATTCCTATTCAGGGTATGTCATAATAATAGGCAAACATTATGCAAATGGCGGAACATTTGCAGAACATAGCCGATCTACAAGCTTACAACCTGTCACAACTTGACTTGTTGAGAGATTGTAGATTTGCTATTTTCAGTTAAGAATAAGATGTATGTGTACAGGGAGAAAATGAGGGGGCCGAGGATGGACCCCTGGAGGACTGTTGTAGACCGGCTACAACGTGGCTGAACAATGAGAGAGAGTTATTGCCTGCATTACTTTTTCCACATTTTTGGCATTTACCTGGCATTCAATTCATAATACAGTACTCAAAGTGCAAATGTAGAACAAACAAAGAATCATCTGCCATGGCTATTCATGTCTGTGGTTTCACTCCTGCTTTGATGTGTCTTTGCCCTGTATTCAGTATGTCTGCTTGTGAATCATACAGAATGCTTGGAGATTCGGTTAGGTGCCTTTAACCGAACGGTGACAGGACAGAGCAGGTAGAAAGGTAAATAACAGAAAAGGGAGATGCTGTCTGCACCCCCACACCCTATGGGCCAGTAAGGTCACCTTGGTCTTTGTTTCATCTTGGATCAAAGCCGCTGAGTGGAATCAATAGGCTCGCTTGATCACAAAGGACCAGCAAGAATCCAAAACACAGGCAATTCCCAAGGTCAGTGCAGAAGAGTTGTGTTTTCCTCAATCCCATTCCAAATGTTTCCAAAGCCCTCTTGCCTCTTGACGTCGTCACACACACAATGAGATGTCTTAACCCAGAGCGGAGCATGCATCCAAGTTCATGGAAACGTAATTAATCTCTAATGAAACCAAAGTCTCATGTGTAAACTATACAATTCTCATTTATCTACCGGTTTATAGACAATGAATAATGGAGACAATAAAGAAGGTGGAATATCATGAGAGGTGAGGGTGATTTACAGGCTATCACGTTGCATGTTCCAGTGGAGTAGGCACAGTCCCGTGGGAGAGCGCACTGTTTTGTAAACATCAATGCTGCTGCCGACACGTATTTGAATATTTATGAGCCTTAAAGGTAGTGTCCCCTGAAGACATTTTCCATACTAGTGTCCAATGTTATGATTGTCTACTGAAAATGGTGTATGCCAAGTTTGACAAGTAAGTCTCATCGATGACAGTGCAGTTCAAAACATAGGTCTGTTAGTAATTTTAGTGACTGTTTCTCCGCTTCCCTTTGTTGTCTCACGCCAGGAAGTAGTTTCTGCTCTTTATTTTGCATTACTGTTTCTGTCATTCAATAACCATGATCTAATAACCAAATTTGTTTCCCTATCATCTGGATGAAATTTCGATTTTTGTATCTATCAGGCCTACTTGGCTATATTGACCATTTCTTAAAAGCAACTTCTGAGACCAGACACTAAACCTTAATTGTGCCTAATACTGTCTTTGTTGACATCGCCAAACCATTCTGCTGTCTATGACATATATTTAATCAATATTACTCTTTACCCACTTAAACCCTATAAACCTCCAGACCAGGGGTCTATACTTTTCTCCATCTAAAAACATCTCTACAAGGCATTAGGCTTCATTAGCCGATCTTCATGCTTGTAGATTGGCAAACGTTCACCAAGGTATTTGAGGCCGAAAGTTTGTTTATTATGACATGCCCGGAATAGGGGAGTTTTTGCTGCATCACATGTCAAAGTAGTATTTTGATTGTAACCTCAGGTACACCGTAAAATAATTGAGTAACATCTACGCTACGCTAGATTTGTGCAAGGCTGAGGCCTATGGTCCACTCCTAACTACAGTATGGGCGTTTGTCACAGTATAGTCCACATGTAGTTCCATGTCCTTAGCGCATAGGTTCAGTGTTGATCTGTGCTGACACTGGGGATTCTCTGGGTAATACACTACAAACTCCACTGTCATCGTTTTATTTTTCTCTTTCTTTCTGTTTTCCGTGCTGGTCGATGGATGACACTCCAGAGAAATCGATCGGATGCGACCTTGTTGCCAGACGCAAGGTCTGCTCCTGTCCTGGCTGTTACACATTGTGTCTGGAGAGCATGCTAAGTATGTATAGCTTCACGTCTGTTTATAAGGCTGAAGCAAGAGGAAGAATATATTTTCTGTCCCATGCACTAGTATACTACACACAGTAGAATTCTCAGTGTTAATTGATCTATTTGCAACTCATGTACCTGAATGAAGGGTCCATTTATGCCAGACTTAAATGAACACTCACACTTTTGCAGTGTACAATATTTGTTGATCAAAAGCAATCCTTCACAATGGGAATTACTAATGCCTTCCCATTCTTGTTTGTTATCTCCTATTCCCCTGCCCCTAACCTCCATAATATGCTTCTTAAGTGGGAGTTTTGTTTGAGTTTAATTAGCTTTGGAGGAGTCTGCAAGAACCTCATTAGAAAACCAAAGTGGCGAGAGGTGAGGCAGTGCATACAGTATAGAAAGTGCTTTTGTATGATGTACACTTACCAAACAAACAGCTGGGATAAGCACTGAATATATAGCATTGAAGCCACAACAGGGACTTTAATTACAGATTGAACTTTAACCCACATCCCTTTCTCCTTTCCATCCTCATTCAGAAGAAAACTACGTGGTTGGCTGTAATTGCCCACAGAAATGTCCAGAAACAGAGCTGACTGGTTAATATTGTATATTTTTTCCTGTTTTGGATAAAGTGTAGCTGGGGTTTCTAATCGTGTTGGCTAGTCAAGCGCACAAGATGGCTCATTATCTTCTACATAAGACAACGGATCATCTCAATGGTGATAAGGGGATACCCCAGAGGAATTGGCAAATGCCTGGAATTTCCTGTTTCCCTATGACATGATCAGGCTTCTCCATGGGCGTGAAAACGTCTGTGTCTGACATGAGGAAGAAGGCGAGACGTAACCCCTTCGAGGTCTAAATCATGTGAAAAACAAATCGGAGGTCACAGACGGTGAGATTCTTGTTGGGTGGGAAAAGCAAATCATGTGTGAAACCTGCACTCGGTAACCATGGCACTCGGTTACAACAAGTTGCCACCCCATGGCCAAGCGCAGGGATCCTCCAGTGTGAGTGCGTTTTCCTTACAGAGCCTCCAGCATGTGTGGCTGTCTCCAAGGGACTCATTGTGTGTGCTAGTTATGAGAACGAAGGACGGGGATTTGGTAAACCGGCCTACAATGGTAGCGGGGATTTTCCCATCGGACTCTCTTGGCTTCTCTATGGGGCTGCCGTGACCTTTTTTAAAAGGCATTGATCTACGAAGCGGCACGGAACAGTCAGGCGGCAATATGGGTACTGTTGAACAGTGTAACCTTGGTTTGACTCGTTAGTCCCTCACCTGCTGCTAATAGCAGATGGTCCGCCGAAGGGCAAAGATGGGATTCCTTCTTTCCATGTCCCGTATACCGACCACGTGATCAGAAATCGTGGGCGATATCGGGACCATAATCGGGACCATATATCCATATCATGATATTAGACTGGATATTGTCTGTGATTTTGGATATTGTGATATGGCATAAGTGTTCTAAAAAAAATAAAGTCGGATCGTGATCGGCAGATACTCAAAATCAAATAATCGGAATCAGATAAGGAGCAAAACAAATTGCGATCGGGACATCCCTAATTGTAACTATTTTTGTTGGTACGATTAAGTCCATAGTTCCATCTCTTTCTGCTTGGGTCATCGCTTCGTGTTTACTCAAAAAACACTTAAATAGTGTGTGCTGAATATTCTTTCTATGTTCTTCTTTTTCTATTGTGCTCCAATTGAGCAGAGCTGGATGGTACAGTAGAGTCATGCTAAATGAGAGAGAGAGAGAAAAAGAGAGACGGAGAAAGAGACATAGAGAGAGAGTTGGGGGGCGGGGGGGGCTGAAGTTGTTTTTCCACAGAGCTCACATGGTCATGGCAGGGCTGCTCAGTGGTGTGTGGGTGAGAAAGTCCTGGGAGATGAAGTGGAGCCTGACAGCAGCATGCCTCAGTCTCATGATATCCACCTGACCCCCCTCCCCTGTTTCCCAGCAAACCCTGCTGGTATGACTGCTGCTCAATGTCTGTCCAGACTTGCAAAATGTGACCAAACATTTATACACTCTCTGAGTTACAAATGGACAAATTAACACGGAGAATTTTCAACACTCGTCATCATTTTGCCTTGTCAAAGTAATACTTACTGTAATTGGAGAGCCCTCTTTTATGACTTTCACTGTCTCGGATGATAACCTATGCCCATGGCTTTCAGGGACACGTTGAGGGCACTCTTCACGAGCTTGCCCTTTGTCGCACCATTATGCTGGTCGGTCACATGCGCACGCTGTGTGGGACCCAGTTGTTGGCTGCTGTTGTTGCCTCAGCAAACTGTTTTTCTTTTCTTTTTTTTCTCCTTTCTTTTTTTGTCTGCTGTAGGTGGGAAAAAAAGAGTGGGAGGCTGTGTTTTGTGGCCAGAGGAGACCTACTGTGAACACATTCCTCACAGCTGGAGGTCGCACTGGGCCACATGTTCCCTAATTAATACCTGAATGCTGCTTTTATACTATTAATATAACTGAAAAGGAGGGAGCTATCATGGGTACCACTACATGCCTTCTGTAATAAGCAATCCAAATTTTTGGCTCTCCCACTTGCACACCATTCAACACGTTTCAATCGGGGGCTAATTAAAAGGTTTGACTGTTGGGAACAGAATGCCTGCTGGATAAAGATGTTGCTGACTGGATCCTGCAGACTACCACAGTGCCTTTTGATGCCAGAGGGCCTGAACTGGGAATAAAGTGCTGATCCTTCCTGTGTGTGTGTGTGTGTGTGTGTGTGTGTGTGTGTGTGTGTGTCACACAGCCCCCAGCCTCAGGAATGCCACGGGAAAGGAAGGGAGGAGGAGACGGAGGCAGGAAATACTTTTTGTCTTTTTCCCCCCCTCTTTTGCAGTACTGTGGAATAGACGATCCCTTTTTTGGTCATCCTCTCTGAGGTATAGGGCTGGGTAATTAATCGAAACCGATATAGAGCGATAAGAGACTTGTCATTTTTTTTCAACCTAATCGATTAGTCTTATTAATTAACCACTTAACCCTGTATTATGCTTCATTGTACAATGGTGGTGTACACAAATAGTGAAAATTTCCAATCTATAAGCTTGTGATGCGACACGTTGTGACTTGTGAGCTATGGTACTATGGTAGAGCTGCTATTTGACCTGCTTTAAAAAATAATTGTTAATTGTAATTGAGGCAAAGGTTTGACATAATCGTAAATCTTGTTTCAAGTCTTATCGCCCACTGACGGCCAGCTCAACTCTGAGGCATTTGCTATGGTATATGACACTATTAATGAAACGTATTCTACAATGAAATGTGACACATCTTAAATAAAGGATATTGACCTAGTTTTTCTTTTACCGCCCAAGGGCAAATAAACGTATATGCGGGAAATTATATGCAACATAATTAGGGTACGTAAATTTGACCTTGAATTAAATTGAGAGACTAATAAAAATAGACACGCTCCCAGGAGAGCCGGCACAATAACACTGCAGTGAATTAAACTTAACAATTCAACGTTGTTCACAGATGTGTCTGGTTACAGCTTAGGTGCTAGCATCACAGGAACTCAAATCTATAGCGTTACACCACTAATGTGATTATCTCCATGACAAAGGGGAAAAGACTACAGGTCAGGATAAAACATAAATTATACTTTGTCATACAAAGATAACAGATGTTTGACTAATTCTTTTTTTTTTAATCATGACTCGATGCCTTATTTGTCAGCAAGCGATGTGGTCGCACAATGGAAGTGTAACATTTAGATTTTGAGTTTATTCTCTGGATCTTCCTTCCCTGCACCTCTTTGTAAGCCAGAATGCTGTTCTCATTTGAACAGTATGATTATGGAGTGTGCGTGCGTGTGTGCATGCATGCGTGCGTGTGTGCATGCGCATGTGCGTGCTTGTGCGAGGAGGTCGTAGTATCGTTGCTTCCTGGCCAGCTGTTCCTGCTGTCAAGGTTTGCATGCGGATGTCTATTTCACCATGTGAGAGATATCCATTGTGTTTGCTATAGGAACCATAAATACACACACACGCTGCACAATGAATAAAAAAAAGATATTGAGATCTAGATTCAGACACCTATCCAATCTCATTTTGTGAAGAATCTAGTTGGCTGTCTAAAAATTGAGATTCACATTTGAGCAAGAATCGTGCAACACACACACACGTAATCAATTTGTACCATGCATGGTTGTTGGATAGCGTTCCTTTTTTTAGTACAGTATGTGTATGTGGCATTAATATATTTATGTCTAGAAGAATATCCTGCAGCACCCCTCAACATGCCAATTCAAACCCGGGTTTGTTGAATGACAAGTGTTATGGGACTGACTGTTCTGTTGAATCTCAGCCTTAATGGGATTCTTGTTGCTATGTACAGTATATAGAATACTGTGTGTGTGTGTGTGTGTGTGTGTGTGTGTGTGTGTGTGCGTGTGCGTGCCTCTCTCTCTCACAGACGGTAGTGGAGATGGTGAACTTGACACTTGCTGATACTCTGCACCTTAATCTCATGTACAACGCACTGATACTCTTATTGCACTAATGTCATGAACAGTATATCCCAGCTGCTATGCTCACGCACCGTATTCCTAAACCTCATGTAGATAATGCCATGTGTAAATATAGATACCTTGCTGTCTCTATTTTTGAGTGGTGCAACCAGCAATGTCTGTGTACCTGTATGTTGTCATGAGCACTCGGTTCACACAGGTGTGATTCTTTTATTATTCATTCTCTCCCCCTCTTTCTTTTTCTGGAAACAATAAAAAACGATCTTTGAACACATGCATACACAGATAAATTCAGTGTTATTTTTAACTTTTCTACTTAACAAATTATTTCATATACGTAATTAAAATATCTTTCTTTTTTTCTTGCTGTCTTCCAGGAGGCATTCGTGGAGCTGTATGACAGACAGAGGGACTCGGTCTTCAGTTGTTCCTGGCCCTCCATTAAGACGGTCTTCGGCCTGGCTGCTCTTGGTGCAGCTAGCCTCACCATCGGAGCATACCTTACACAAAAGTGAATGAGATCCTTTTATCGGACTTCATTTATCTCCTGTCTCCCTGCGCCCTTTTTACTTCCTCCTCTCTCCTTTCAAAGACGCTTCTGCCTCCTCAGAGACACTCTCCCGCATATCCGGAAAACCTGCCTCTCTTCAAAGCTGACTCCTGTGAACTCTATGAACTCCCCTCCATTTCAAAACAAAGGCACAAATCAAAACCGTAAGAAATCAATTCGCTGCCCGCACAGTGCAAATAAAGTCGAGAAAGAATGCAGCTTAAATGTAATCACACAAAGTTGAGGACAATGCAGGACTCGGATGAAAAAAAGGAGGGTTCAAGGACAGGTAATGTCTTTGTTTTGTTCTGCCTGCTTCTGTACTAGTTGTAGCATGAACCTCGAGTGTTTAGTGTAGTAGACGTTTGCATGTGTCGGTATGGCTAAAGAAAGTAAGCTCCTCCTGGACCTCTCATGGAAGACTTGATAATTAGAGCGCAATGAGTGCTACCACAGCACACAGAGGCCGCCCGCATACACGCCGCCCCACCCACCCCTGCTTGTTGGGGTGAAGAACCCTGTTTGAACTGTGGACTCCGGTTACCCCCCTCCAGCCATCCTTCAAAGGACTTCCTCCGCACAACAGCTGCTCAGAATGTATAATGGAAACGGCCGGCCTGGTGTGTTTCTACTGCTCTCACTCCTCAAAATAATACCAAGAGCAGATACAGTGAACTTGCAGGCAGCACACTGCAGCATTATGCTTTCCATGAGCGAGTGTTGGTAGACTGAGCTTGACTGAGTTTGCTCTGCAGAGTTTTTTTTTTTTAACTCTCCCTGACTGTCAGGGCTTTTTTGTCGTCTTTTTTTTTTTCATGGTACACCAAACCACAGCACCCATGCAGGTTTGCCATAGCAAAGGCAGAGGTGGAAAGGTATTTTGACAGAGTGAGGAGCACAAAGGGTGGCCCAGACATTATGTTCTTACCGATGGGGTGAAGAATGTTACTACTACATGTGAGATGCCTGAAAAATAAATGATTGCATATTATGGTATTGCAGGAAAAGAAGACAGTGGGTGGCATGAATGGACAATCCCATGGCGTGGATTCCTCAGGCTTTCTAAAGCCCTTACAATACACACAACCCTCAGGCCTCACACACAGCCTCTGTTAAAATTCTTCATCTGGAGATGAATACAGTACGCAAGTATAATCGGACTTGGAACAGCACCTGATGACAGCATTTCCACTGTTTTTCCCCCCCCTCTTTTTTTCCCCCTTTTTCCCAACAACAGCTTTTCAATTTTCTACCTCTGTTAAAAAAATTTTGCCCTGTCGTTCTTTCACACAGTCTCTGCCTGGATATACTGTTTGGCCTCACCCGTGTTTCAGAGTCAGAACTGAACTGCCATTCTGCCAAACCCCTTTAAACATGTGTCCTCCAGCTGTTGCTGGTCTGACTCTGAGGGGACAAAGGGGCCCCACAGCACAGACTATTAGTAATGTTAGAATCCACACTGACAAAAGACCATGTTCTCATGGGTAGCAAATCCTAGCATGGATCTCTGTAGCAGCAGGTTAGTGTAGTAGACCGAATACTAACGCACACACAGATTTCATATTGTCAGTCAATGGTCTATTTGCAGCCTTGCATACTGTGTACTGTTGAGTTGGAATCTGAGATGTCCCTTGTTGTCCCCCAGCTGCAATACATCCATTCTGCAAAGGCAACATTGATTTATTATTTTCAGACAATTTTATTGATGTTTGTCTTGCATTACTGTTTGACAGAAATTTCTGAAAGGCTTAGGCTATAATGCATTTTTCCCCCAATGCATTAGCCTATATAGCATTTTCTTTCTCGCTCTCTCTCTCATTGAAAATCTTAAACTTCTTTGTTGCGTCAGTGGAAAATATTGTCCTCACTCAAATAATACCTGCTATATATCTATAACCATTACCATATTTATATTAGAATTGGGTAGAACATTACAAATAACAACAAAGGAGTTACATTTTCTATTTATTGAGAGGTACCAGAGTTTTAACAACAATCACACAAAATGTTCATGGATTCACACTGTAACTATACTATTTTCTGGCTGCTATCGTATCAAGAAGAAATCATGTTGAAAGGTGAATTTCTGTTGTATTAATCAGCTATATTAAGGCTGCTGTACTATCAAGTCCTGATTTTTAATTTTCACTTACAGCTTAAACTGCCACAAAGTTACAGTATAGTTCTAGAAAGCTGGAAACCAAAGTTAACTTGTATTAATCTTTTTTTTCTTTTTTTTAATAATAGTAACAATAATAATAAAAGAGAATACTTGTAACTTCACTTTCACTTTCTGTGAAAGACTTTTGAGTGAGATTTTGTAACCTCTCTGTAAAGGGTTTGTCATGTAGAATATACTGACCTGCTTGGTGTAGTGTAACCTTTTGTCAGCTTGTGCGCCATTGATATACAGCACTTACCTGTAAAATATAGACCTGCCAGACTGAAACCTTACCTGTTGATTCCCTTAATCAGCTACACTAATGACACACGGTGTGTGATATCCCACATGTGTTCGCAAAGGACATATATATATACAGCTGTTAATTTATGGATGGGAATAACAGTGTAACAGCAATACAGTCATTTTCATATTCTCTTCTGTGCATAATATGAATGTAGGCACTATGGTTGCTGTAGTGTACTGTTTTATGTCTATAATATCAAACTTGTAGCACTTAACAAGTGGATTGTGTTTCTGTTGTTTACTGCTATATCCACAATAAGCTAGCGGGATCAATATTGTTCCTAATAAACCAGATTTCTCAAACAATCTGAGCCCAGGTTTCTCTGCTGTCATAATCATCAACACAACATGGTGTGTATGTGTGTGTGTTGTGTTCGTGTCTGAGAGAAAAGGTGCTTTGAGGGAGGGAGGGATGGAGAATTGGAGGATTTTAGGAACAGAACTGAATCTCAGTAGCACTCCTGTGTCAGTTTGGAGTTGTCTAGCCAGTCCTTTGTAGAGCTGACTGTGTCAACATGGCAGTCTGCAGTACACACACTCGTTCTGAAGGGCCGTGCAGAAACAGTGCAGCCGCACCCCATCACACTTCAAAGCTGTCCCCAAACACTGCACTTGTCTGCTCGCCTCCTCTGCCTCCATATGCAGCTAAACGCGACGAGTGAAAGAATCAAATGCCCCGAGGCCAGGTTTCTGCTTCTTTTCTCATCACACTGGTCTTCAAAGGCAGTGGCGCTCCACAGAATTTGTTAAAATGATGATGCATGATGCAGTAAAACTAATGTTGAAAGAGAGAGCGAGAATGAGGGAATAGAGAAAGGCCTCATGTGAGGGGATGTAGTCCCCCTGAGGAGACTAACATAGAGTATAGTTAATTTGGGCTGGAGCCCCCTGAAATTTGCTCTCTCTCACCCTCCATGCATATAAAATGCATGACACGCTCTGAAGAAGGAGAATTTTAAATCAACCCCAAGACTTTCAAAAGACTGTCCGGTGTGTGAGAGAGACAGAGAGAGAGAGCGCTGTCCAAAAGCTCAGTGATCTACTAAAGCCCCTCTTCTTTAGGCCTACAAGGTGTAGAGGAGACGTTCCCAGTGCTGGATATCACATGGGAGATTGAGAGATCAAAGCAGATTGTCTGGAGTAAGTCTAGTCTGGTTTTACCCCTCATTTGGAAGTCCATGTGATCCATCACCATCTCATTTAGTCAACATTAATGCATAAAAAACATCCTATTCCACTGTAACAATTTCAGAATTTTAAGTGGAAGCTGAAGATCCAATTTTAAGAACGAGAGGCTAATGATCTATTACCCTTGTACTTGGTAGGCTATATCAATTGGATACCTGTCCTACAGTGTATATACAGTACTGGGTATAGTAGAATGTGTTGATGTGTCTAACCCTGAAAAGTGTGTTATAGTGTCACCTTGTGGTTGCTGCCTATGGCTGCATGCAGACGTTTTCAAACTGAAGCCTGGCTAGTGGCTATACAGGCTGTATGTGCTTCCATTTGTACAGAAAAAACTTTTGGTAGCTTTTAAACTTATGTTGATAATACAAAATTAGCAGGACTCACAATATTGTAAATGTATTTTCAATTAAATAATAGGTATTCCTAGGCTACCAATGTATGCTTTATTTTACATATTTTTGAATGGACCCATAGGGGTCTCCTTGAGGTTAGTGGTTCCCAAACCTTTTCATGTCAATGTCACCCCCAAATTGGCACTCATTTATTTGCCCGTGGACCCCCCATTTGAAAAGATATGACAGGGACTCCCATAAGGGAAGCTTTTTACAGCTCTAGCACAGATTATCAACCCGTTAAATTTCAAGGACCCCAAGTTTGACATCTACGGACCCCCATTTAATGGCATTTCTATCTCTGGAACCCCCAATGTATATTGTAAAATCAATGTTAATTTAACTCGGAGTGTACAATTGGAACTAAATGGACCCGTTGGTTCAATTTGTATACTCGCAGAGTTACAGACCCATAAGGGTCCATTTGGTTCTAAACTATCATTTAGCTGGGGACCCCATGGAACTCCCTCAAGGACCCCTGGGGGTCCCCGGACCCCACTTTGGGAACCACTGTTCTATGTATTCAAGAAACGTTTCTTCCTAAACAGGACTTGGTCAAGCCTAACTCTGTTAACAGTATCATCCTTGGGGCACAGGGAGTCTGATCTGAGCTTGGGTCCTGTGCAGAATACCTGGAGGAGGTGCAGCTATAATGTGGGTAGACTGTGGACACACAGGCTTGTTGAAACCTTTTGTACTTTGAAATGTTTTGTAGTTTTTGAGATATTAAAAACTTACATCTGAAAACTTTGGCACCATGCTGTTCCTTAATTCATACTGTAATGCCTATAACCTTGATTCATAGTTTAATATTTCAACCTTACTGTGGACATGAATGGTTGAGATTTACTTTGAAATAATTTGTAGTTTTTATAATATTTAACTTTAAGTGCCCAATGAATTGTCAATGGCAATGACCATTTAAAGGAGAAGAAAGTACAAACTTTGGCACGCTAACTATAGTCTTAAATACTTATACCTAGAAATACCATTCAAACTTTAAAATGTTCATCTTACTGTGGACACATATTACTGTGGAAAATTAATCTTTGAATTGACAAAGATTGCAGTAAAGGCCGTCAGGATCGGGAGTTGCACCCATGGCACACTGCCAGGCTAGATTGCCAGCCAAGGTGCCTGGACCACTGAGCCATGGCCAGGGCCTTGAATGGGATTTCTAGATAAGTATATGTACTGTAGGACTACTAGCATGCCAAAGTTTGTGCTATTGCCTTTGAGAATGCATTGGGCGTTCAAGTTAAATAACTCCAGCATGTGTCTCCACAGTAAGCTGAATTATAAAAAGTATGAATGGAGTTTCTATACAGCTACTGTACTCTACGTCTACAGCACATGACCTGTTGTTCACATAGATAGACAGTGTCTTTACTCAGACAGCCCCCATGCTCTTTGACTCAGGACCTCCTCAACTTTCCATCTCTTTCCAGTGTTCTTCTCCAAAACATGCTCAAGAGTGAAAGTATACAGATCTCAGCTGGGTTTGAACTCACAACCTCTGGCTCACAGACACATTGCCTTAACACTGGGAGCCACTGAGCTCTCTGAGATTCCTCATAGTTTGGCTTCTCATTAGTGTGGTTGCCCGAATGGGCAACCAGACTCTTGTAACTGTGACACTTTATTATTTCACTGGAGTAGTCTTTATTTTGACGCTTTATACCTCCCACACTGTACGCTGTACGCACTTGAGCCATATGTCAAATTGACCGGAAAAATCGGGAATCGTGTGCTTGTATTTTGTTAAGAGAAATGTTGTATAGTTTAATTGATATGAATTTATTAGTGAATTAAATTTCCCCATTGACATGAATGGGAAAAGGCAAAAATTCACATTCAAGTATTTGTTCCTCGGAGACTGTAATCACTATAGTTACAAAACTTTTAGGGATAATTCCACATTATCCCTAAAATTATTTAACCTTAAAATTTTATCGGTCGGCCTCATGGTGGCGCTATAACAGCCCACTTTACCTTTTGGCTTATAACTCTTGAACCATAGGTCGTAAAATAAAAAATATTTTTTCCCTGGATTCCTTGGGTCATGACGCATCTCCCCATATAGGCCACGCCCATTTCCGCCATGATAGATTTTCCGCCATTTTGAATTTTGTCCAAAACACACTTTTTGCTTTTCCTCCTACAGATTTTGTCCAAATCTCACAGAAATCGGCACACGTGATCTCTGGACCCATCCAATTAAAACTGAACTGCAGAATTTTGAAAGTGCGTATCGTTCGGCCGTAATCGTCTTCCGAAGTTAGTAGGAGGGGCCTATATCACAAAAAATGCCATAAATCACGAACGGAATGTCCAATCCATCCCACATTTCAATCACATGTCAAAGCAATTCCATTTTCATCCATAGGGGGCGCCGCAAATGCGAGAAATGTAACCGTTTGTCGCAAAAACATGAATTTCGGGGGTTAAATCCCCTCCGAATTACTTACGCATGATCTAAGGCGTGACTTGAAATTGTAATTGGCTGGCAATACTAGTGGGAGGGGCATATGTAAGCCACTGCGGCAACCACACTCTGCAATTTTTTTAAATTTGTGATGCCTTTGACAGATGTTTGCAGAAGTCGTTCAGTTATTGTTACATCATTTTGTAATTAACCTCTTAAGTCCTACATAATATATACACTTAGTCGCACAACAATGTTCAATTGTAAAAATGGCTGATCTACAAACTCACAACACAGCATTGTGAGGCTGTTTTTGAACATTTGTAAAGGATAATTTCACATGTTTCAAGTGATTAAAGGATGGATGGCTTTGCTGGCATTTAATGTGAATCACCACCAGCCCAGGTGAAATGTATGCATAGTTCTTGTGAGGCTGGAATCTATTTTACAGTATGGCTCTAGATGCGGAACATAGAAATGTTATGTCAGATTTTCACATTCAGAACCGTGTTAATCAGACCAGTGTGTGTCCATGTGGAAACCTCGTATGAATCTGATCTCAGGTCAGAATGGGTTAATCAGACCAGTGTGTGTCCATGTGGAAACCTCGTATGAATCTGATCTCAGGTCAGAATGGGTTAAATACTACTGAAGTTTCACTTGTAAGTTTGGGTAAGAAACTGTTTTTTTTTTTGCAGAGACTTTTTGTCTAATCACGTGGTCTGGTTCTTTATTTTCTTTACTTTATACGATAAAGCGTCCAGTACAGGAGTTATGTACAATTTGTCAATTTGCAGGTATTTAGAACAAAATTATAGACTCAAAATCTATACATGCTGCAAGTGCTCCGTCTTCCAATAAATAAGGTTTATCAAGTAGAAATACATGTTTGGTTATGGTGACATACATTTTGTGCGTTGTACATTTACATGACATTGGCAGTTATAAATAAAATTGATATAAATTAACATGTTTTGAGTACTGAGTTATTTCACCGAGCTGGTCAGTTCAGGTGAAGAAGTTTAAATGGTTTAATGTTTGAAATTATGTTAATTTATTTATTATTAGCCAAATTTGTTTGATACATATCAAGTAGTGTCTAATGGGGGTCTAATGGGGGCTCAACAAATGTGGATTTGGGAACAACTGCAGACTGCTTCCCATATGATGAATTTAGCTACATAGAAATGTCTATTTGTATGTCTCTAAATGTTTGTATGTCTTTAAATGTTTTGATGAATTGAACAATGTGGACCCTGTTGTAAACAAGTGTAATGCTTAATTGGGTCGTCCACTCACAGTTGACAGTCTTTGTATTGAGTTTGTGCTTAAAATGTACTGTAAATTCTACAAACTGTTAATAGATATTTCAATCAATCAATCAATCTGCAGTACAGTATTACGTTATTAACAGATCCCTGATTGATCTAAAACGAATCCACAAATCACCAACAACACAGCAATAAGGCATTAAAACGTTTCCTTTGGAAAGTCAGAAAGTGACGTGCAAAATAAAAAATAAAATCTGCCAATTTATACACACTATGTTACACGTATACCGACGGTAGGATACCGTGTCTTTTAGGGGCGTTTCTGTGGTCAAGATAGGGCTTTTTTTTGGTACTGTAGCCTACCTGTCAGTTCTGCTGCTGGAGTCGGGTCTTCATGTAGGCTATAGCCTATGTGGTCTTCAATGTATAGCCTATGTGGCGTGAACACTAAATCCAGGCTAAAATCGCGAGATAGTCAGCAAGTCATTAATTACAGAAGTATTTCACACACCTTTGATTCGCTGTAATAAAGGAACTAAAAGGTGATCATGAAGCAGAGGGAAACACAAAAGTCAGTTGGCAGCGCCACAGCCCAGCGACACCCACGTTGTGGCCAGAAATGTCACTCCGTTTGTAAGCTAAAGGATCCCACATAATGTAGGTTTGTAATAATGTTGTTTTTTTGATGAATTGAACAATGTGGACTTTTGATGAATTGAACAATGTGGACCCTCTAAAACAAGTGTAATGCTTAATTGGGTCGTCCACTCACAGTTAACAGTCTTTGTATTGAGTTTGTGCTTGAAATGTACTGTAATTCTACAAACTATTAATAAAATATTTAAATCAATCAATCAAACCAGAGCTAGACTACACCATGATATATTATTAGGAGTACAATAACTTTGCATTGTGAATAAAAAGGTATAGCCACAGTGGGGTTGCAGTGTAATGTAATGCTGAAGGTTTAATCACAGGGCTGTCTGCTTTATGTACTATGATTAAACGTGCATTCTGGTATTGTGAATCAATGATTGAGAAAAACATCAGAGGGGTTTGAACCCGTGAAGTTATATAAAGTTTAATTCAAAGTCGGGTGTCTAAACCGCTAGACCACTGAGGACGCTGCCAGGAAGGGGACTCATGTCTGTATTGACTATTTATAAGCCGTGACGTAACCCGCTTCCGGGTCTTACTCAAGAAAGCTCCACGTCCTCGCGGGCGTGGCCTCACGTCATACCCGGAAGGAAGTGCCGCCCCCCCTCAAATCAAGAAAGCTCCACGTCCTCGCGGGCGTGGCCTCACGTCATACCCGGAAGGAAGTGCCGCCCCCTCTCAAATCAAGAAAGCTCCACGTCCTCGCGGGCGTGGCCTCAAGTCATACCCGGAAGGAAGTGCCGCCCCCCCTCAAATCAAGAAAGCTCCACGTCCTCGCGGGCGTGGCCTCACGTCATACCCGGAAGGAAGTGCCGCCCCCCCTCAAATACGGAAGAGACGCGTGGAGGGGGTTTTGCTCAGTGTTGTTTTGCCACGTCACCATGTCGGTCGTCGTCGTGTCCGCAGCAAGCAGGTACGTTCAATGTTATTTAATACTTAACGTTGTTGTTGTTCAAACATCTGTGATCACTTTATATGTTAACTTGTTGTGATGTTTATATATTATGTTCGTGCCACTCTGTAAAACCGTGTTCCAGTAGCCCAATGGTTACTGTCGGCGCCTAGTAGACAACAGGGCCCGGGTTCGAGTCCCCATCGAGGACTGAGAGTTAGCTTCATTCTTACCAAACTAGCACAATTGTTTTAGCTTTTCTCGTCGAGGTCCATTATTCATTCAGTATTTGAGCCTAAAAATGGTGGTCCCGTGGCTCAGATACGGAATGAATAAAGGACCTCGACTTGATGCAAACAAACAGTGTTGTGTTTGTTAAGAAGAAAATAAACTCGGTCATCGACTGGGAAGTGAACCCGGGCCCTACCATCGGCTTAACCATTCGGCTACTGGATCATGGTTTTATAAAGTAGTAGTAGTAACATATATGAACACAACACAGTAGGAACAAAGCATTCTGGGATGCACGCTAGTTCGTTAGCTAGCTAGCGTGCTGCCGTCGTGAACGTGCACAATGATAGTCAACGGACCAGCGCGTTCATGTGTTTGGGGCCAGGCTGCAATACCTTCATTCGGCCACTATGTCCATTTCGCCTCAGGGTTTCCTCTGGGTGCCTTCTCTATTCATAATATACTCTATGCTCACAATGGTGGTCCGTGGCTGAATAAATAATCGACTAGAGGTGAACAGAGTAGTGTTTAGATGGTTCTGTTATGACTGCATGCTGTAGTGTTTAGATGGTTCTGTTATGACTGAATGTTGTAGTATTTAGATGGTTCTGTTATGACTTCCCCTCTGCATGTTGTAGTGTTTAGATGGTTCTGTTATGACTTCTCCTCTGCATGCTGTAGTGTTTAGATGGTTCTGTTATGACTGCATGTCGTAGTATTACTATTTAGATGGTTCTGTTATGACTTCCCCTCTGCATGTTGTAGTATTTAGATGGTTCTGTTATGACTTCTCCTCTGCATGCTGTAGTGTTTAGATGGTTCTGCTATGACTTCTCCTCTGCATGTTGTAGTGTTTAGATGGTTCTGTTATGACTTCTCCTCTGCATGCTGTAGTGTTTAGATGGTTCTGTTATGACTGAATGTTGTAGTATTTAGATGGTTCTGTTATGACTTCCCCTCTGCATGTTGTAGTGTTTAGATGGTTCTGTTATGACTTCTCCTCTGCATGCTGTAGTGTTTAGATGGTTCTGTTATGACTGCATGTCGTAGTATTTAGATGGTTCTGTTATGACTTCCCCTCTGCATGTTGTAGTGTTTAGATGGTTCTGTTATGACTTCTCCTCTGCATGCTGTAGTATTTAGATGGTTCTGTTATGACTTCTCCTCTGCATGCTGTAGTATTTAGATGGTTCTGTTATGACTTCCCCTCTGCATGCTGTAGTGTTTAGATGGTTCTGTTATGACTTCTCCTCTGCATGCTGTAGTATTTAGATGGTTCTGTTATGACTTCTCTGCATGTTGTAGTATTTAGATGGTTCTGTTATGACTTCTCCTCTGCATGCTGTAGTGTTTAGATGGTTCTGTTATGACTTCTCCTCTGCATGCTGTAGTGTTTAGATGGTTCTGCTATGACTTCTCCTCTGCATGTTGTAGTGTTTAGATGGTTCTGTTATGACTTCTCCTCTGCATGCTGTAGTGTTTAGATGGTTCTGCTATGACTTCCCCTCTGCATGTTGTAGTGTTTAGATGGTTCTGTTATGACTTCTCCTCTGCATGCTGTAGTATTTAGATGGTTCTGTTATGACTTCTCCTCTGCATGCTGTAGTATTTAGATGGTTCTGTTATGACTTCCCCTCTGCATGCTGTAGTGTTTAGATGGTTCTGTTATGACTTCTCCTCTGCATGCTGTAGTATTTACTATTTAGATGGTTCTGTTATGACTTCTCTGCATGTTGTAGTATTTAGATGGTTCTGTTATGACTTCTCCTCTGCATGCTGTAGTGTTTAGATGGTTCTGTTATGACTTCTCCTCTGCATGCTGTAGTGTTTAGATGGTTCTGCTATGACTTCTCCTCTGCATGTTGTAGTGTTTAGATGGTTCTGTTATGACTTCTCCTCTGCATGCTGTAGTGTTTAGATGGTTCTGTTATGACTTCTCCTCTGCATGCTGTAGTGTTTAGATGGTTCTGTTATGACTTCTCCTCTGCATGTTGTAGTGTTTAGATGGTTCTGTTATGACTTCTCCTCTGCATGTTGTAGTGTTTAGATGGTTCTGTTATGACTTCTCCTCTGCATGCTGTAGTGTTTAGATGGTTCTGTTATGACTTCTCCTCTGCATGTTGTAGTGTTTAGAATGGGGGTGGGCAACTTTGACGATAGAGACTATATTTCCACAGTCCACTATATTTCCACTCTCACTCCAGAGGGCCACGTTGCATATTACTGTTGTAGCAAAAATAGCCGATGTACAAGCTCAAAACGCGTCGCAGTGCAACGCGTTTGGGGCTTATTGATCAGCTATTTTTTCCCCAAGACGGTGGATTGTGGCCCATGCCTTCCTGCTGTTATTTGTCATGTTGGTGTTCTCTATATCTTTTCGTCCTGGGCATGACGTTAAACTGTTCCGTTCGAGAGGACCGGCGACCCTCGAATGTAAACAGCCACGAAAGGAAACTATGTGTGTGTGAGGTGTTCTCTATCATTTCATTCCAGTACTACTACTTTGGGTAGTGGCTGGACGTTTGTGTAGATATTGAAAAGGAGGGGGCGAGCAGGCTACCTTGTGGTAGGCCGTTCTTTTGGGCTTTCCATTTACTCCTCTGGTCATTTAACTGGACATAGAAGCGCCTGTTGTTGAGGAGGCTTTTCCTGACCATTGTGCGGTGTTGGACAGTGTCGTAGGCAGCAGAGAGATCTCTGAATGCTGCTCCAGTTATTTGTTTTCCCTCAAACCCATCCTCAATGTGTTGGTTGAGGTTGAGCTCTGTCCAGCACAGGAGCGGCCAGGACGGAAACCACCTTGGTCTTTAGTCAGCTTGGTGTCTATGAGTGGCAAGAGGCGTTGGAGTAGCAGCCTCTCTTCTAGGTGATGCAGAGGAGGGAAATGGGTCGGTAGCTCTTTGTGGATAATGGGTCTTTGCCAGGTTTAAGGATTGCAACCACTTTGGCCTTTTCCCAGACAGAAGGGATGGTTTTCTGTGCTATGCATGTGTTCAGCATCCCCACAAGCCAGGTCTTTGCGTTGGGTCTCAGGTGCTGTAACATTTCTGCCAGTAGGTCATCAATCCCTGCTGCTTTTCCGGGTTTCAACTTTCCCATTGCAGTTTCAAGTTCTTCTAGGTCGAAGGGTTTGGTTTGAGGGCTGGCTGATTGTGCTTGGTCTGATACCACTGCGCAATGGTATTCTCCTGTGGGTCGGTGGCGGTCTTGGTCACAACTGGTGGCCAACAGTTGTAACCAACACCGCCACCGACTCACATAGAATACCATCGCACAGTGGTATCAGACCAACCACAATCAGCCAGCCCTCAAACCAAACCCTTCGACTTAGAAGAACGTGAAACTGCAATGGGAAAGTTGAAACCCGGAAAAGCAGCAGGGATTGATGGCATACTGGCAGAAATGATACAGCACCTGGGACCTAACGCAAGGACCTGGCTTGTGGGGATGCTGAACACATGCATAGCACAGAAAACCATCCCTTCTGTTTGGAAAAAGGCCGAAGTGGTTGCAATCCCTAAACCTGGCAAAGACCCATTATCCCCGAAGAGCTACCGACCCATTTCCCTCCTGCATCACCTACAAGCTCTATGAGAGGCACTAACATTTCTGAACAGACTATATTTACATCAATATGTCTGGGTCCCCACCTACTCACTCAGGGTTGACGTGTCACACCTGCAGTGATGGGAGGGGTACCAAAATGTGGTGTTTTGATTGGTTGATGGGGGCACTCCCTTAGTATAAAAGTGTATGTTTTGTGTACACATGACCTGATGAAGATCAAATAGATCGAAACGTTGTCAGTATTTCAATACAGAACGTTTTTTTTATACCTGTGAAGTGCGGGCTCCATCCAATACCTACACCAGTTGTGATGCAACAGAGTTTGCTGTGACCGTTGTGAATTATGGGTGGTGTGGTTTTTGCCAAGACGGTGGATTGTGGCTCATGCCTTCCTGCTGTTATTTGTCATGTTGGTGTTCTCTATATCTTTTCGTCCTGGGCATGACGTTAAACTGTTCCGTTCGAGAGTACCAGCGACCCTCGAATGTAAACGGCCACGAAAGGAAATTATGTGTGTGTGAGGTGTTCTCTATGGGTTGGGTTTCAGGTGGTTGTATTGTAGTAGCTTGACATTTCTTGGAGGGCACTTTCAAGGACAGACTCAATCTTCTGGAAGTCTGCTTGTTGGGTCGTAATGCAGAGGTTGTCGGCGTAGATGAAATGCTGGCATTAGGCATTGGGTAGTGGCTGGTCGTTTGTGTAGATATTGAAAAGGAGGGGGGCGAGCACACTACCTTGTGGGAGGCCGTTCTTTTGGGCTTTCCATTTACTCCTCTGGTCATTTAACTGGACATAGAAGCGCCTGTTGTTGAGGAGGCTTTTCCTGACCATTGTGCGGTGTTGGACAGTGTCGTAGGCAGCAGAGAGATCTCTGAATGCTGCTCCAGTTATTTGTTTCCCCTCAAACCCATCCTCAATGTGTTGGGTGAGGTTGAGCTCTGTCCAGCACAGGAGCGGCTGGGACGGAAACCAGCTTGGTCTTTAGTCAGCTTGGTATCTATGAGTGGCAACGAGGCGTTGGAGTAGCAGCTTCTCATATAGCCTTGTAGGTGATGCAGAGGGAAATGGGTCGGTAGCTCTTTGTGGATAATGGGTCTTTGCCAGGTTTAAGGATTGCAACCACTTTGGCCTTTTCCCAGACAGAAGGGATGGTTTTCTGTGCTATGCATGTGTTCAGCATCCCCACAAGCCAGGTCTTTGCTTTGGGTCCCAGGTGCTGTAACATTTCTGCCAGTAGGTCATCAATCCCTGCTGCTTTTCCGGGTTTCAACTTTCCCATTGCAGTTTCAAGTTCTTCTAGGTCGAAGGGTTTGGTTTGAGGGCTGGCTGATTGTGCTTGGTCTGATACCACTGCGCAATGGTATTCTCCTGTGGGTCGGTGGCGGTCTTGGTCACAACTGGTGGCCAACAGTTGTAACCAACACCGCCACCGACTCACATAGAATACCATCGCACAGTGGTATCAGACCAACCACAATCAGCCAGCCCTCAAACCAAACCCTTCGACTTAGAAGAACGTGAAACTGCAATGGGAAAGTTGAAACCCGGAAAAGCAGCAGGGATTGATGGCATACTGGCAGAAATGATACAGCACCTGGGACCTAACGCAAGGACCTGGCTTGTGGGGATGCTGAACACATGCATAGCACAGAAAACCATCCCTTCTGTTTGGAAAAAGGCCGAAGTGGTTGCAATCCCTAAACCTGGCAAAGACCCATTATCCCCGAAGAGCTACCGACCCATTTCCCTCCTGCATCACCTACAAGCTCTATGAGAGGCACTAACATTTCTGAACAGACTATATTTACATCAATATGTCTGGGTCCCCACCTACTCACTCAGGGTTGACGTGTCACACCTGCAGTGATGGGAGGGGTACCAAAATGTGGTGTTTTGATTGGTTGATGGGGGCACTCCCTTAGTATAAAAGTGTATGTTTTGTGTACACATGACCTGATGAAGATCAAATAGATCGAAACGTTGTCAGTATTTCAATACAGAACGTTTTTTTTATACCTGTGAAGTGCGGGCTCCATCCAATACCTACACCAGTTGTGATGCAACAGAGTTTGCTGTGACCGTTGTGAATTATGGGTGGTGTGGTTTTTGCCAAGACGGTGGATTGTGGCTCATGCCTTCCTGCTGTTATTTGTCATGTTGGTGTTCTCTATATCTTTTCGTCCTGGGCATGACGTTAAACTGTTCCGTTCGAGAGTACCAGCGACCCTCGAATGTAAACGGCCACGAAAGGAAATTATGTGTGTGTGAGGTGTTCTCTATGGGTTGGGTTTCAGGTGGTTGTATTGTAGTAGCTTGACATTTCTTGGAGGGCACTTTCAAGGACAGACTCAATCTTCTGGAAGTCTGCTTGTTGGGTCGTAATGCAGAGGTTGTCGGCGTAGATGAAATGCTGGCATTAGGCATTGGGTAGTGGCTGGTCGTTTGTGTAGATATTGAAAAGGAGGGGGGCGAGCACACTACCTTGTGGGAGGCCGTTCTTTTGGGCTTTCCATTTACTCCTCTGGTCATTTAACTGGACATAGAAGCGCCTGTTGTTGAGGAGGCTTTTCCTGACCATTGTGCGGTGTTGGACAGTGTCGTAGGCAGCAGAGAGATCTCTGAATGCTGCTCCAGTTATTTGTTTCCCCTCAAACCCATCCTCAATGTGTTGGGTGAGGTTGAGCTCTGTCCAGCACAGGAGCGGCTGGGACGGAAACCAGCTTGGTCTTTAGTCAGCTTGGTATCTATGAGTGGCAACGAGGCGTTGGAGTAGCAGCTTCTCATATAGCCTTGTAGGTGATGCAGAGGGAAATGGGTCGGTAGCTCTTTGTGGATAATGGGTCTTTGCCAGGTTTAAGGATTGCAACCACTTTGGCCTTTTCCCAGACAGAAGGGATGGTTTTCTGTGCTATGCATGTGTTCAGCATCCCCACAAGCCAGGTCTTTGCGTTGGGTCCCAGGTGCTGTAACATTTCTGCCAGTAGGTCATCAATCCCTGCTGCTTTTCCGGGTTTCAACTTTCCCATTGCAGTTTCAAGTTCTTCTAGGTCGAAGGGTTTGGTTTGAGGGCTGGCTGATTGTGCTTGGTCTGATACCACTGCGCAATGGTATTCTCCTGTGGGTCGGTGGCGGTCTTGGTCACAACTGGTGGCCAACAGTTGTAACCAACACCGCCACCGACTCACATAGAATACCATCGCACAGTGGTATCAGACCAACCACAATCAGCCAGCCCTCAAACCAAACCCTTCGACTTAGAAGAACGTGAAACTGCAATGGGAAAGTTGAAACCCGGAAAAGCAGCAGGGATTGATGGCATACTGGCAGAAATGATACAGCACCTGGGACCTAACGCAAGGACCTGGCTTGTGGGGATGCTGAACACATGCATAGCACAGAAAACCATCCCTTCTGTTTGGAAAAAGGCCGAAGTGGTTGCAATCCCTAAACCTGGCAAAGACCCATTATCCCCGAAGAGCTACCGACCCATTTCCCTCCTGCATCACCTACAAGCTCTATGAGAGGCACTAACATTTCTGAACAGACTATATTTACATCAATATGTCTGGGTCCCCACCTACTCACTCAGGGTTGACGTGTCACACCTGCAGTGATGGGAGGGGCACCAAAATGTGGTGTTTTGATTGGTTGATGGGGGCACTCCCTTAGTATAAAAGTGTATGTTTTGTGTACACATGACATGATGAAGATCAAATAGATCGAAACGTTGTCAGTATTTCAATACAGAACGTTTTTTTTTTATACCTGTGATGTGCGGGCTCCATCCAATACCTACACCAGTTGTGATGCAACAGAGTTTGCTGTGACTGTTGTGAATTATGGGTGGTGTGGTCTTTGCCAAGACGGTGGATTGTGGCTCATGCCTTCCTGCTGTTATTTGTCATGTTGGTGTTCTCTATATCTTTTCGTCCTGGGCATGACGTTAAACTGTTCCGTTCGAGAGGACCGGCGACCCTCGAATGTAAACGGCCACGAAAGGAAACTATGTGTGTGTGTGAGGTGTTCTCTATCATTTCATTCCAGTACTACTACTTTGGGTAGTGGCTGGACATTTGTGTAGATATTGAAAAGGAGGGGGCGAGCAGGCTACCTTGTGGTAGGCCGTTCTTTTGGGCTTTCCATTTACTCCTCTGGTCATTTAACTGGACATAGAAGCGCCTGTTGTTGAGGAGGCTTTTCCTGACCATTGTGCGGTGTTGGACAGTGTCGTAGGCAGCAGAGAGATCTCTGAATGCTGCTCCAGTTATTTGTTTTCCCTCAAACCCATCCTCAATGTGTTGGGTGAGGTTGAGCTCTGTCCAGCACAGGAGCGGCCTGGACGGAAACCAGCTTGGTCTTTAGTCAGCTTGGTGTCTATGAGTGGTATGAGGCGTTGGAGTAGCAGCCTCTCTTGTAGGTGATGCAGAGGAGGGAAATGTGTCGGTAGCTCTTTGAGGATGATGGGTCTTTGCCAGGTTTGGGGATTGCAACCACTTTGGCCTTTCTCCAGACAGAAGGGATGGTTTTCTGTGCCATGCATTTATTCAGTATCCCCACGAGCCAGGTCTTTGTGCTAGGTCCCAGGTGCTGTATCATTTCTGCCAGTATGTCATCAATCCCTGCTGCTTTTCCGGGTTTCAACTTTCCCATTGCAGTTTCGAGTTCTTCTAGGTCGAAGGGTTTGGTTTGAGGGCTGGCTGATTGAGGTTGGTCTGATACCACTGTGTGATGGTATTCTCCTGTTGATCGTTGGCGGTCTTGGTCACAACTGGTGGCCAACAGTCGTAACCAACACCGCCACCGACCCACATAGAATACCATCGCACAGTGGTATCAGACCAACCACAATCAGCCAGTCCTCAAACCAAACCCTTCGACCTAGAAGAACTTGAAACTGCAATGGGAAAGTTGAAACCCGGAAAAGCAGCAGGGATTGATGACATGCTGGAAGAAATGATACAGCACCTGGGACCTAGCGCAAAGACCTGGCTTGTGGGGATGCTGAACACGTGCATGGCACAGAAAACCATCCCTTCTGTCTGGAGAAAGGCCAAAGTGGTTGCAATCCATAAACCTGGCAAAGACCCATTATCCCCGAAGAGCTACCGACCCATTTCCTTCCTCTGCATCACCTACAAGCTCTATGAGAGACACTAACATTTCTGAACAGACTATATTTACATCAATATGTCTGGGTCCCCACCTACTCACTCAGGGTTGACGTGTCACACCTGCAGTGATGGGAGGGGCACCAAAATGTGGTGTTTTGATTGGTTGATGGGGGCACTCCCTTAGTATAAAAGTGTATGTTTTGTGTACACATGACCTGATGAAGATCAAATAGATCGAAACGTTGTCAGTATTTCAATACAGAACGTTTTTTTTATACCTGTGATGTGCGGGCTCCATCCAATACCTACACCAGTTGTGTTGCAACATAGTTTGCTGTGACTGTTGTGAATTATGGGTGGTGTGGTCTTTGCCAAGACGGTGGATTGTGGCTCATGCCTTCCTGCTGTTATTTGTCATGTTGGTGTTCTCTATATCTTTTCGTCCTGGGCATGACGTTAAACTGTTCCGTTCGAGAGGACCGGCGACCCTCAAATGTAAACAGGAGTAGCAGCCTCTCTTGTAGGTGATGCAGAGGAGGGAAATGGGTCGGTAGCTCTTTGGGGATGATGGGTCTTTGCCAGGTTTGGGGATTGCAACCACTTTGGCCTTTCTCCAGACAGAAGGGATGGTTTTCTGTGCCATGCATGTATTCAGCATCCCTACGAGCCAGGTGTTTGCGTTAGGTTCCAGGTGCTGTATAATTTCTGCCAGTATGTCATCAATCCCTGCTGCTTTTCCGGGTTTCAACTTTCCCATTGCGGTTTCGAGTTCTTCTAGGTCGAAGGGTTTGGTTTGAGGGCTGGCTGATTGTGGTTGGTCTGATGCCACTGTGCAATGGTAATCTCCTGTGTGTCGGCGGCGGTGTTGGTTACGACTGTTGGCCACCAGTTGTGATGCAACAGAGTTCGCTGTGACCGTTGTGAATTATGGGTGGCTCCCTGAGGTCCTTGATCCCCATGGGGTCCAACAGTGGCCATTGAAGCGTGCACACACACATGCACACATGGACCTTTAAATGAACAACAACACAAAAACTAAGGCGCTGGTGTCGGACTTCTGGTTTACCGGAACGGGGTTCAACTCCCTGCAGTGCCCTGCTCAATGTGTTGTATTTCATTCATTGGTCCATGGTCTCAGGTCATTGAGCGGCGCGCTATAGTGCGCGATTCTTCATCTCCATCCAATAACTACACCAGTTGTGACGCAATAGAGTTTGCTGTGACCGTTGTGAATTATGGGTGGTGTGGTCTTTGCCAAGACGGTGGATTGTGGCCCATGCCTTCCTGCTGTTATTTGTCATGTTGGTGTTCTCTATATCTTTTCGTCCTGGGCATGACGTTAAACTGTTCCGTTCGAGAGGACCGGCGACCCTCGAATGTAAACAGCCACAAAAGGAAACTATGTGTGTGTGAGGTGTTCTCTATCATTTAATTCCAGACTTTCCTTCGTTCATTCCCAACTTCACTGTCTATCTCCTGTGTTCTCCATTCATCTTGAGCGATACACAGTCGTCTGATGTGCGGGGGGAGGTGCCGGCTAGCGCATAAAGGCACGGGACAGGTGTTGTCTTGACGCATCCCGTGTTGATGCGACAGGTGTCATTTAGGGCTGTGTCGACCAATTTGGTGTGACGTGATCGGCTCCAGCTTGAGCAGGCATACTCTGCTGTAGAGAAAGACAGGGCCATGGCAGTTGCACAGATTGTTTGTGGGTCTGCGCCCCTCTTGGATTTCACTAGTTTTCACAGGATGTTATTGTGGGTGTTGACCGTGGCTTTTGTGTTCTCCAGGTGTTTTTTGAAGAAGAGTGTCCTGTCCAGTGTAACTCCAAGATACATGGGGTGGGTATGGTTGGAGAGTTTGTGACCATCCCAAGTGACGCTCAGTTCTTTTTTCGTGTCTCGGTTCCTCAGGTGGAAGCTGCATAGTTGGGTTTGTGTGTCTTTCTTTTTCTGTCTTTCTTTCTTAGGACGGAGATCAAGGTAGACGCCGTTGGAAGGCTCAACACAAGCCGGTGCCCCTAGAGATCCATCCCAAAGCTTCCCTCAGGGAGCCCAGCATGCCAGCTAGCCAGCAAGCCTGCCCAGTCAGCGAACGCAGCCAGTCAGCTCCGCCAGTCAGCCAGTGTAGATAGTCAGGCTGCCAAGCCAGAGCATATCAGCCCTTGCAGTCAGCCACTGCAGCCATGCCAGCCTTGCTCAGTCAGCTCAGCCAGGCCTCTCTCGAGGCCTGGCTCTCTGTCTGCCTGGCCCGGTCTGCCCCGCCCTGCCTTGCAGCAACAGAACCAGCCTTTCTGGCAAGCCAGCCAGCTCAGAATGCGAGCTGAGCAAGCCAGTGCAGCAACAAGCCCAGACTAGGTTACTGCAGCCTTACTGTGCAGCCACAGCCACTCAGCGGAGATCAGCAGGAGCTGGCCAGGCTCCAACCCTTGCAGCGCAGCCTTAGGCCGGATAGTCCCCCTGCCTGCACTTTGTTGCCTTCCTGGCCTGTCTGCCTGCCTAGGCGCCTCGGTCTTCCTGTCTGTCTGCCTTGGCCTGCCTGTCTGAAACTGGTTAAGACTAACTGCGTGCTTGCCAGCTGCGCTGGCTTGCTGAGCTCGTATTCTGAGCTGGCTGGCTTGCTAGCAAGGCTGGTTCTGTTGCTGCAAGGCAGGGCAGGGCAGACCGGGTCCGGCAGACAGAGAGCCAGGCCTCGAGAGAGGCCTGGCTGAGCTGACTGAGCAAGGCTGGTATGGCTGCAATGGCGGACTGCAAGGGCTGATATGCTCTGGCTTGTCAGCCTGACTTTCTACACTGGCTGACTGGCGGAGCTGGCTGGCTGCGTTGGCTGACTGGGCGGGCTTGCTGGCTAGCTGGCTTGCTGGACTCCCTGAGGGAAGCTTTGGGATGGATCTCTAGGGGCATCGGCTTGTGTTGAGCCTTCCAACGGCGTCTACCTTGATCTTCATCCTAAGAAAGACAGACAGAAAAAGAAAGACACACACAAAGTCAACTATGCAGCTTCCACATGAGGAAGGCAGGCAGGAAGGCAGGCACGCAGGCACAAGCTGCCTGCGTGCTTGCTTCGCCCTCCAGTTGCTGCTCCAGTTATTTGTTTTCTCTCAAACCCATCCTCAATGTGTTGGGTGAGGTTGAGCTCTGTCCAGCACAGGACGGGACGGAAACCACCTTGGTCTTTAGTCAGCTTGGTGTCTATGAGTGGTATGAGGCGTTGGAGTAGCAGCCTCTCTTGTAGGTGATGCAGAGGAGGGAAATGGGTCGGTAGCTCTTTGAGGATGATGGGTCTTTGCCAGGTTTGGGGATTGCAACCACTTTGGCCTTTCTCCAGACAGAAGGGATGGTTTTCTGTGCCATGCATGTGTTCAGCATCCCCACGAGCCAGGTCTTTGCGTTAGGTTCCAGGTGCTGTATCATTTCTGCCAGTATGTCATCAATCCCTGCTGCTTTTCCGGGTTTCAACTTTCCCATTGCAGTTTCGAGTTCTTCTAGGTCGAAGGGTTTGGTTTGAGAGCTGGCTGATTGTGGTTGGTCTGATACCACTGTGCGATTGTATTCTCCTTTGGGTCGGCGGCGGTGTTGGTTACGACTGTTGGCCACCAGTTGTGATGCAACAGAGTTCGCTGTGACCGTTGTGAATTATGGGTGGCTCCCTGAGGTCCTTGATCCCCATGGGGTCCAACAGTGGTGAAGCGTGCACACACACATGCACACATGCACCTACACACGCACAGGCGCACATGCGTATGCACACCTGGACCTTTAAATGAACAACAACACAAAAACTAAGGCACTGGTGTCGGACTTCTGGTTTACCGGAACGGGGTTCAACTCCCTGCAGTGCCCTGCTCAAATGTGTTGTATTTCATTCATTGGTCCATGGTCTCAGGTCATTGAGCGGTGCGCTATTGTGCGCGATTCTTCATCATTGTTGAGGATTTTTTAAAGGTGAAAATCAAGGAAAAGCAAAAGGCTATAGTCCATGGTCACGGACCGCATACTGGTCAAGGTCATTTATACTGGGGAAGATCATTTACTAGTCTTGTAAAGGTCATTTACACTGGTCAAGGTCATTTACTAGTCTCATGAAGGTAATTTATACTGGTCACAGTCATATACTGGTCACGGTCATTTCTACTGGTGAAGGTCATTTATACTGGTCAAGGTCATTTGTACTTGTCAAGGTCATTTATACTGGTCAAGGTCATTTACTAGCCTTATTGAAGGTAATTTATACTGCTCAAGGTCATTGATATTGGTCAAGGTCATTAAGTGGCACGCTATAGTGCGCGATTCTTCATCATTGTTGAGGATTTGAAAAAAGGTTAAATCGCAGAAAAGCGAAAGGCTAAAGTCCATGGTCACGGAGGGCATACTATAGTATGTTGTTTTTCATTTTTTGGTGGTGTGCGGGCTCCATCCAATAACTACACCAGTTGTGATGCAATAGAGTTTGCTGTGACCGTTGTGAATTATGGGTGGTGTGGTCTTTGCCAAGACGGTGGATTGTGGCCCATGCCTTCCTGCTGTTATTTGTCATGTTGGTGTTCTCTATATCTTTTCGTCCTGGGCATGACGTTAAACTGTTCCGTTCGAGAGGACCGGCGACCCTCGAATGTAAACAGCCACAAAAGGAAACTATGTGTGTGTGAGGTGTTCTCTATCATTTCATTCCAGACTTTCCTTCGTTCATTCCCAACTTCACTGTCTATCTCCTGTGTTCTCCATTCATCTTGAGCGATACACAGTCGTCTGATGTGCGGGGGGAGGTGCCGGCTAGCGCATAAAGGCACGGGACAGGTGTTGTCTTGACACATCCCGTGTTGATGCGACAGGTGTCATTTAGGGCTGTGTCGACCAATTTGGTGTGACGTGATCGGCTCCAGCTTGAGCAGGCATACTCTGCTGTAGAGAAAGACAGGGCCATGGCAGTTGCACAGATTGTTTGTGGGTCTGCGCCCCTCTTGGAGTTCACTAGTTTTCACAGGATGTTATTGTGGGTGTTGACCGTGGCTTTTGTGTTCTCCAGGTGTTTTTTGAAGAAGAGTGTCCTGTCCAGTGTAACTCCAAGATACATGGGGTGGGTATGGTTGGAGAGTTTGTGACCATCCCAAGTGACGCTCAGTTCTTTTTTCGCGTCTCGGTTCCTCAGGTGGAAGCTGCATAGTTGGGTTTGTGTGTGTCTTTCTTTTTCTGTCTTTCTTTCTTAGGACGGAGATCAAGGTAGACGCCGTTGAAGGCTCAACACAAGCCGATGCCCCTAGAGATCCATCCCAAAGCTTCCCTCAGGGAGCCCAGCAAGCCAGCTAGCCAGCAAGCCTGCCCAGTCAGCGAACGCAGCCAGTCAGCTCCGCCAGTCAGCCAGTGTAGAAAGTCAGGCTGCCAAGCCAGAGCATATCAGCCCTTGCAGTCAGCCACTGCAGCCATGCCAGCCTTGCTCAGTCAGCTCAGCCAGGCCTCTCTCGAGGCCTGGCTCTCTGTCTGCCTGGCCCGGTCTGCCCCGCCCTGCCTTGCAGCAACAGAACCAGCCTTTCTGGCAAGCCAGCCAGCTCAGAATGCGAGCTGAGCAAGCCAGTGCAGCAACAAGCCCAGACTAGGTTACTGCAGCCTTACTGTGCAGCCACAGCCACTCAGCGGAGATCAGCAGGAGCTGGCCAGGCTCCAACCCTTGCAGCGCAGCCTTAGGCCGGATAGTCCCCCTGCCTGCACTTTGTTGCCTTCCTGGCCTGTCTGCCTGCCTAGGCGCCTCGGTCTTCCTGTCTGTCTGCCTTGGCCTGCCTGTCTGAAACTGGTTAAGACTAACTGCGTGCTTGCCAGCTGCGCTGGCTTGCTGAGCTCGTATTCTGAGCTGGCTGGCTTGCTAGCAAGGCTGGTTCTGTTGCTGCAAGGCAGGGCAGGGCAGACCGGGCCAGGCAGACAGAGAGCCAGGCCTCGAGAGAGGCCTGGCTGAGCTGACTGAGCAAGGCTGGTATGGCTGCAATGGCGGACTGCAAGGGCTGATATGCTCTGGCTTGTCAGCCTGACTTTCTACACTGGCTGACTGGCGGAGCTGGCTGGCTGCGTTGGCTGACTGGGCGGGCTTGCTGGCTAGCTGGCTTGCTGGACTCCCTGAGGGAAGCTTTGGGATGGATCTCTAGGGGCATCGGCTTGTGTTGAGCCTTCCAACGGCGTCTACCTTGATCTTCATCCTAAGAAAGACAGACAGAAAAAGAAAGACACACACAAAGTCAACTATGCAGCTTCCACATGAGGAAGGCAGGCAGGAAGGCAGGCAGGCACGCAGGCAGGCACAAGCTGCCTGCGTGCTTGCTTCGCCCTCCAGTTGCTGCTCCAGTTATTTGTTTTCCCTCAAACCCATCCTCAATGTGTTGGGTGAGGTTGAGCTCTGTCCAGCACAGGACGGGACGGAAACCACCTTGGTCTTTAGTCAGCTTGGTGTCTATGAGTGGTATGAGGCGTTGGAGTAGCAGCCTCTCTTGTAGGTGATGCAGAGGAGGGAAATGGGTCGGTAGCTCTTTGAGGATGATGGGTCTTTGCCAGGTTTGGGGATTGCAACCACTTTGACCTTTCTCCAGACAGAAGGGATGGTTTTCTGTGCCATGCATGTGTTCAGCATCCCCACGAGCCAGGTCTTTGCGTTAGGTTCCAGGTGCTGTATAATTTTTGCCAGTATGTCATCAATCCCTGCTGCTTTTCCGGGTTTCGAGTTCTTCTAGGTCGAATGGTTTGGTTTGAGGGCTGGCTGATTGTGGTTGGTCTGATACCACTGTGCGATGGTATTCTCCTGTGGGTCGGCGGCGGTGTTGGTTACGACTGTTGGCCACCAGTTGTGATGCAACAGAGTTTGCTGTGACCGTTGTGAATTATGGGTGGCTCCCTGAGGTCCTTGATCGCCATTGGGTCCAACAGTGGTCATTGAAGCGTGCACACACACATGCACACATGCACCTACACACGCACAGGCGCACATGCGTATGCACACCTGGACCTTTAAATGAACAACAACACAAAAACTAAGGCACTGGTGTCGGACTTCTGGTTTACCGGAACGGGGTTCAACTCCCTGCAGTGCCCT
The DNA here is from genome assembly GCF_964188405.1 of Protomyctophum parallelum. Lineage (NCBI taxonomy): Eukaryota > Metazoa > Chordata > Actinopteri > Myctophiformes > Myctophidae > Protomyctophum > Protomyctophum parallelum. The sequence continues at coordinate 27,361,183 of NC_139709.1, read as the reverse complement.
GCTCAATGTGTTGTATTTCATTCATTGGTCCATGGTCTCAGGTCATTGAGCGGCGCGCTATAGTGCGCGATTCTTCATCATTGTTGAGGATTTTTTAAAGGTGAAAATCAAGGAAAAGCAAAAGGCTATAGTCCATGGTCACGGACCGCATACTGGTCAAGGTCATTTATACTGGTGAAGATCATTTACTAGTCTTATAAAGGTCATTTATACTGGTCAAGGTCATTTACTAGTCTCATGAAGGTCATGTATACTGGTCACAGTCATATACTGGTCACGGTCATTTCTACTGGTGAAGGTCATTTATACTGGTCAAGGTCATTTGTACTTGTCAAGGTCATTTATACTGGTCAAGGTCATTTACTAGTCTTATTGAAGGTAATTTATACTGCTCAAGGTCATTGATATTGGTCAAGGTCATTAAGTGGCACGCTATAGTGCACGATTCTTCATCATTGTTGAGGATTTGAAAAAAGGTTAAATCGCAGAAAAGCGAAAGGCTAAAGTCCATGGTCACGGAGGGCATACTATAGTATGTTGTTTTTCTTTTTTTGGTGGTGTGCGGGCTCCATCCAATAACTACACCAGTTGTGATGCAATAGAGTTTGCTGTGACCGTTGTGAATTATGGGTGGTGTGGTCTTTGCCAAGACGGTGGATTGTGGCCCATGCCTTCCTGCTGTTATTAGTGTGGTTGCCCGAATGGGCAACCAGACTCTAGTAATTGTAACACTTTATTATTAGTGTGGTTGCCTGAAGGCAACCATACTATTGTTTTTGTGACCTTTTATTGTGGGCTCGCCACAGCGAGCACACAATAGTTATTGCCAGCCTATATTTGTGGGCTCGCCTCAGCGAGCACACTATTGTTGTGGGCTCGCCACAGCGAGCACACAATAGTTCTTGTCAGTTTATATTTATTCTTCTTCTTTATTCCACCCTTTTTTTTGCGACCTTCTAACTTCAACATACTTTATGCTAGAAATGTAGTTCAAACTTCAAACTGTTCAGCTCTTTGCAGTGATGTGTGCTTGTATTTTTATTTTTACAAAGTTTTATACTTTTTATACTTTTTAACTTTTTAACTTTTTTTTACATTCTTTATAGTGAGAGTCGATGGAAAAAAGGTCCCATTTTTCACAGTTAACTTTTTTGAGCTCTTATTACTCCGTCATACTTTCACTTTGAAACTTCATTCAAACTTTATAATGTTCATCTATGTTTGAACTTTAATTGGTGAAAAAGTTGTTTTGAAAAAGTTTATACTTTTTAAAATATTTAACTTTATTTATAGTTTTTTCCTCCCATCGACAATGTATGGGATTTATCTCTAAATCAACCTCACTTTTGCAGCCTCATTACTCTGGCATACTTTGTCGTAGAAACGTGATTTAAACTTTAGAAAGCTCACACGACTCTGGACTTTTTCGTGGTTCAAACCGTATTCGAATACGTTAAACGTTTCGCCTAATTAGTGCCAACTTAGAGTGCGGGCTTCTTTCACTAGAGTGCGTAGAACAGAAAATCTTTCCTTGAAAATTTACCAAACAAATTGCCGTCCCGGCCAAAATATTCACTTTACACGCATGTTCTTTGGTCATTTTGTAGCCACACATGTCCTCTTTCACACAATGTGACCACCAAAACACAGAGACATACAGAATGTGAACTACGGCCTTTTAAGTGACACAAATACAGTCAATCTGCTCATTGACATCCATTGTAGAAATCTTACGAGGAAATTATCGCGATGACAATTCTTAACTCGCTCTTATAACCACATTTTCGATCGTACCAACACCACAATCGCACATGGTGTACCTCAATATCTCAGGCCACTCACAGCGAAAGAATTATTTGCATTCGACTTTTACTTTTTGCGATAGAGCAATTTGTTCGGGCATAGTTTCCCCCCATTCAAGACCATTCAAGACCATTCAAGATCAAGACCTTCAAGTTGCGCGCCACTTGTTTGTCTTTTACACTTCCACAGCTGAGACATATAAGAGCTTAATTACAGGGCTGAAATTAAAGTTACAAGATCTCAATGAGTTGCTCTGCGATACCTTGTGGGCTTGTAGGTCTGCTATTTGTGCAATTGGATGGCCTTTACACAGCTCTCGCAAGAGCACGCACGCACGCATGCACGCACGCACACACACACCCTGTCTTCCTATTGGCTGGCCTTTACACAGCTCTCGCAAGTGCACGCACGCACGCACGCACGCACGCACACACACACACACACGTTTATAAAAAAATATTTTCAAAAAAAAAATTAAAAAATTTAAAAAACTTAAAAAAAATAAAAAAAAAAAAGAAAAAAAATGGAAAAAAATGAAAAAAAATTTAAACTTATTTTTTTTTCTTTTTTACTTAAAAAGAAAAAACTTCAATTTTTTAGATTATTATTTTTTTTTTTACATTTAAAGAAAAACTTTAAAAACACTTCTACAACTTCCACATACTTTATTCTGCTTAAACTATAGTTTTTACACATTTTCATACTTTTTTTAACTTTTACTTCAGCTTTAATGCATTTTCTACTTTTCTTTACAATATGCTACAGTCCCGAAATTTTGATTATAGATTTAGAACACCAATGGTAACACCATTACTCCGGTCCCCGAGTTTCAAACTTGACACGGCAATAACTTTATACAAAGCATTTTACGCGAGCCCACGCAGTTTCTACAGGAACTGCTTTCTAGTTAGTGTGGTTGCCCGAATGGGCAACCAGACTCTTGTAACTGTGACACTTTATTATTATTATTATTTTTTTTTTTTCACTGGAGTAGTCTTTATTTTGACGCTTTATACCTCCCACACTGTACGCTGTACGCACTTGAGCCATATGTCAAATTGACCGGAAAAATCGGGAATCGTGTGCGTGTATTTTGTTAAGAGAAATGTTGTATAGTTTAATTGATATGAATTTATTAGTGAATTAAATTTCCCCATTGACATGAATGGGAAAAGGCAAAAATTCACATAAAAGTATTTGTTCCTCGGAGACTGTAATCACTATAGTTACAAAACTGTTAGGAATATTTCTTAATTATCACTAAAATTAATTAAAATTATAATTTTATAGGTCGGCCTCATGGTGGCGCTATAACAGCCCACTTTACCTTTTGGCTTATAACTCTTGAACCGTAGGTCGTAAAATCAAAATTATTTTTTCCCTGGATTCCTTGGGTCATGACGCATCTCCCCATATAGGCCACGCCCATTTCCGCCATGATAGATTTTCCGCCATTTTGAATTTTGTCCAAAACACACTTTTTGCTTTTCCTCCTACAGATTTCGTTCAAATCTCACAGAAATCGGCACACGTGATCTCTGGACCCATCCAATTAAAACTGAGCCGCAGAATTTTGAAAGTGCGTATCGTTCGGCCGTAATCGTCTTCCGAAGTTAGTAGGAGGGGCCTATATCACAAAAATGCCATAAATCATGAACGGAATGTCCAATCCATCCCAAATTTCAATCACATGTCCGGGGTGGTTCAATCAACCAAGTTCTAAAAGCAATTCCATTTTCATCCATAGGGGGCGCCGCAAATGCGAGAAATGTAACCGTTTGTCGCAAAAACATGGATTTCGGGGGTTAAATCCCCTCCGAATGACTTACGCATGATCTAAGGTGTGACTTGAAATTGTAATTGGCTGGCAATACTAGTGGGAGGGGCATATGTAAGCCACTGCGGCAACCACACTCTGCAATTTTTTTAAATTGCGAATTTTCTAGTTACCCTTGGATTTCAAATTCGCCCTTTTTTTTGGCACCTTATAACTTCCACATACTTTATGCTAGAAATGTAGTTCAAACTTCAAACTGTTCAGCTCTTTGCAGTGAGGTGTGCTTGTATTTTTATTTTTACAAAGTTTTATACTTTTTATACTTTTTAACTTTTTAACTTTTTTTTACATTCTTTATAGTGAGAGTCGATGGAAGAAAGGTCCCATTTTTCACAGTTAACCTTTTTGAGCTCTTATTACTCCGTCATACTTTCACTTTGAAACTTCATTCAAACTTTATAATGTTCATCTATCTTTGAACTTTCATTGGTGAAAAAGTTGTTTTGAAAAAGTTTAGACTTTTTAAAATATTTAACTTTATTTATAGTTTTTTCCTCCCATCGACAATGTATGGGATTTATCTCTAAATCAACCTCACTTTTGCAGCCTCATTACTCTGGCATACTTTGTCGTAGAAACGTGATTTAAACTTTAGAAAGCTCACACGACTCTGGACTTTTTCGTGGTTCAAACCGTATTCGAATACGTTAAACGTTTCGCCTAATTAGTGCCAACTTAGAGTGCGGGCTTCTTTCACTAGAGTGCGTAGAACAGAAAATCTTTCCTTGAAAATTTACCAAACAAATTGCCGTCCCGGCCAAAATATTCACTTTACACGCATGTTCTTTGGTCATTTTGTAGCCACACATGTCCTCTTTCACACAATGTGACCACCAAAACACAGAGACATACAGAATGTGAACTACGGCCTTTTAAGTGACACAAATACAGTCAATCTGCTCATTGACATCCATTGTAGAAATCTTACGAGGAAATTATCGCGATGACAATTCTTAACTCGCTCTTATAACCACATTTTCGATCGTACCAACACCACAATCGCACATGGTGTACCTCAATATCTCAGGCCACTCACAGCGAAAGAATTATTTGCATTCGACTTTTACTTTTTGCGATAGAGCAATTTGTTCGGGCATAGTTTCCCCCCATTCAAGACCATTCAAGACCATTCAAGATCAAGACCTTCAAGTTGCGCGCCACTTGTTTGTCTTTTACACTTCCACAGCTGAGACATATAAGAGCTTAATTACAGGGCTGAAATTAAAGTTACAAGATCTCAATGAGTTGCTCTGCGATACCTTGTGGGCTTGTAGGTCTGCTATTTGTGCAATTGGATGGCCTTTACACAGCTCTCGCAAGAGCACGCACGCACGCATGCACGCACGCACACACACACCCTGTCTTCCTATTGGCTGGCCTTTACACAGCTCTCGCAAGTGCACGCACGCACGCACGCACGCACGCACACACACACACACACGTTTATAAAAAAAAAAATTCAAAATTTTTTTTAAAATTTTTAAAAAACTTTAAAAAAAAAAAAAAAAAAAAAAAAAAAAAATGGAAAAAAATGAAAAAAAATGAAAACTTATTTTTTTTTTCTTTTTTACTTAAAAAGAAAAAACTTCAATTTTTTAGATTTTTTTTTTTTTTTTTACATTTAAAGAAAAACTTTAAAAACACTTCTACAACTTCCACATACTTTATTCTGCTTAAACTATAGTTTTTACACATTTTCATACTTTTTTTAACTTTTACTTCAGCTTTAATGCATTTTCTACTTTTCTTTACAATATGCTACAGTCCCGAAATTTTGATTATAGATTTAGAACACCAATGGTAACACCATTACTCCGGTCCCCGAGTTTCAAACTTGACACGGCAATAACTTTATACAAAGCATTTTACGCGAGCCCACGCAGTTTCTACAGGAACTGCTTTCTAGTTACCCTTGGATTTCAAATTCGCCCTTTTTTTTGGCACCTTATAACTTCCACATACTTTATGCTAGAAATGTAGTTCAAACTTCAAACTGTTCAGCTCTTTGCAGTGAGGTGTGCTTGTATTTTTATTTTTACAAAGTTTTATACTTTTTATACTTTTTAACTTTTTAACTTTTTTTTACATTCTTTATAAAAAAATGTTATCCTCGTTTTTCATCATTTTTGAACATGGGCTATAGCCCCTACCGTACGGCATACTATAGCACGCCGTTTTTCATCATTTTTGAGGATTTGAAAAAAAATCAAAAATTCAAAAAACATGGGTTATAGCCCATCGTTTTTTAAATTTTTGAAAAAAATGTTATCCTCGTTTTTCATCATTTTTGAACATGGGTTGTAGCCCCTACCGTACGGCATACTATAGCACGCCGTTTTTCATCATTTTTGAGGATTTGAAAAAAAATCAAAAATTCAAAAAACATGGGTTATAGCCCATCGTTTTTTAAATTTTTGAAAAAAATGTTATCCTCGTTTTTCATCATTTTTTAACATGGGCTATAGCCCCTACCGTACGGCATACTATAGCACGCCGTTTTTCATCATTTTTGAGGATTTGAAAAAAAATCAAAAATTCAAAAAACATGGGTTATAGCCCATCGTTTTTTTTTAATTTTGAAAAAAAAATTATCCTCGTTTTTCATCATCTTTGAACATGGGCTATAGCCCCTACCGTACGGCATACTATAGCACGCCGTTTTTCATCATTTTTGAGGATTTGAATTTTTTTCAAAAATTCAAAAAACATGGGTTATAACCCATCGTTTTTTGAATTTTTGAAAAAAATGTTATCCTCGTTTTTCATCATTTTTGAACATGGGCTATAGCCCCTACCGTACGGCATACTATAGCACACCGTTTTTCATCATTTTTGAGGATTTGAAAAAAATTCAAAAACATGGGTTATAGCCCATCGTTTTTTTAATTTTTGAAAAAAATGTTATCCTCGTTTTTCATCATTTTTGAACATGGGCTATAGCCCCTACCGTACGGCATACTATAGCACGCCGTTTTTCATCATTTTTGAGGATTTGAAAAAAAATCAAAAATTCAAAAAACATGGGTTATAGCCCATCGTTTTTTAAATTTTAGAAAAAAATGTTATCCTCGTTTTTCATCATTTTTGAACATGGGTTGTAGCCCCTACCGTACGGCATACTATAGCACGCCGTTTTTCATCATTTTTGAGGATTTGAAAAAAAATCAAAAATTCAAAAAACATGGGTTATAGCCCATCGTTTTTTAAATTTTTGAAAAAAATGTTATCCTCGTTTTTCATCATTTTTTAACATGGGCTATAACCCCTACCGTACGGCATTCTATAGCACGCCGTTTTTCATCATTTTTGAGGATTTGAAAAAAAATCAAAAATTAAAAAACATGGGTTATAGCCCATCGTTTTAAAATTTTTTGAAAAAAATGTTGTCCTCGTTTTTCATCATTTTTAAACATGGGCTATAGCCCCTACCGTACGGCATACTATAGCACGCCGTTTTTCATCATTTTTGAGGATTTGAAAAAAAATCAAAAATTCAAAAAACATGGGTTATAGCCCATCGTTTTTTTGAAATTTTGAAAAAAAAATTATCCTCGTTTTTCATCATCTTTGAACATGGGCTATAGCCCCTACCGTACGGCATACTATAGCACGCCGTTTTTCATCATTTTTGAGGATTTGAATTTTTTTCAAAAATTCAAAAAACATGGGTTATAACCCATCGTTTTTTGAATTTTTGAAAAAAATGTTATCCTCGTTTTTCATCATTTTTGAACATGGGCTATAGCCCCTACCGTACGGCATACTATAGCACACCGTTTTTCATCATTTTTGAGGATTTGAAAAAAATTCAAAAACATGGGTTATAGCCCATCGTTTTTTTAATTTTTGAAAAAAATGTTATCCTCGTTTTTCATCATTTTTGAACATGGGCTATAGCCCCTACCGTACGGCATACTATAGCACGCCGTTTTTCATCATTTTTGAGGATTTGAAAAAAAAACAAAAATTCAAAAAACATGGGTTATAGCCCATCGTTTTTTAAATTTTTGAAAAAAATGTTATCCTCGTTTTTCATCATTTTTGAACATGGGTTGTAGCCCCTACCGTACGGCATACTATAGCACGCCGTTTTTCATCATTTTTGAGGATTTGAATTTTTTTCAAAAATTCAAAAAACATGGGTTATAACCCATCGTTTTTTGAATTTTTGAAAAAAATGTTATCCTCGTTTTTCATCATTTTTTAACATGGGCTATAGCCCCTACCGTACGGCATACTATAGCACGCCGTTTTTCATCATTTTTGAGGATTTGAAAAAAAATCAAAAATTAAAAAACATGGATTATAGCCCATCGTTTTTTGAATTTTTGAAAAAAGATGTTGTCCTCGTTTTTCATAATCTTTTAACATGGGCTATATCCCCTACCGTACGGCATACTATAGCACGCCGTTTTTCATCATTTTTGAGGATTTGAAAAAAATTAAAAAATTCAAAAAACATGGGTTATAGCCCATCGTTTTTTTAATTTTTGAAAAAAATGTTATCCTCGTTTTTCATCATTTTTGAACATGGGCTATAGCCCCTACCGTACGGCATACTATAGCACGCCGTTTATCAACATTTTTGAGGATTTGAAAAAAATAAAAAAATAAAAAAAACATGGGTTATAGCCCATCGTTTTTTGAATTTTTGAAAAAAATGTTATCCTCGTTTTTCATCATTTTTTAACATGGGCTATAGCCCCTACCGTACGGCATACTATAGCACGCCGTTTTTCATCATTTTTGAGGATTTGAAAAAAAATCAAAAATTCAAAAAACATGGGTTATAGCCCATCCTTTTTTAAATTTTTGAAAAAAATGTTATCCTCGTTTTTCATCATTTTTGAACATGGGTTATAGCCCCTACCGTACGGCATACTATAGCACGCCGTTTTTCATCATTTTTGAGGATTTGAATTTTTTTCAAAAATTCAAAAAACATGGGTTATAGCCCATCGTTTTTAGAATTTTTGAAAAAAATGTTATCCTCGTTTTTCATCATTTTTTTACATGGGCTATAGCCCCTACCGTACGGCATACTATAGCACGCCGTTTTTCATCATTTTTGAGGATTTGAAAAAAAATCAAAAATTAAAAAACATGGATTATAGCCCATCGTTTTTTGAATTTTTGAAAAAAGATGTTGTCCTCGTTTTTCATAATCTTTTAACATGGGCTATATCCCCTACCGTACGGCATACTATAGCACGCCGTTTTTCATCATTTTTGAGGATTTGAAAAAAAATCAAAAATTCAAAAAACATGGGTTATAGCCCATCGTTTTTAAAATTTTTGAAAAAAATGTTGTCCTCGTTTTTCATCATTTTTAAACATGGGCTATAGCCCCTACCGTACGGCATACTATAGCACGCCGTTTTTCAACATTTTTGAGGATTTGAAAAAAAATCAAAAATTCAAAAAACATGGGTTATAGCCCATCGTTTTTTTGAAATTTTGAAAAAAATGTTATCCTCGTTTTTCATCATCTTTGAACATGGGCTATAGCCCCTACCGTACGGCATACTATAGCACGCCGTTTTTCATCATTTTTGAGGATTTGAATTTTTTTCAAAAATTCAAAAAACATGGGTTATAGCCCATCGTTTTTAAAATTTTTGAAAAAAGATGTTGTCCTCGTTTTTCATAATCTTTTAACATGGGCTATATCCCCTACCGTACGGCATACTATAGCACGCCGTTTTTCATCATTTTTGAGGATTTGAAAAAAAATCAAAAATTCAAAAAACATGGGTTATAGCCCATCGTTTTTAAAATTTTTGAAAAAAATGTTGTCCTCGTTTTTCATCATTTTTAAACATGGGCTATAGCCCCTACCGTACGGCATACTATAGCACGCCGTTTTTCAACATTTTTGAGGATTTGAAAAAAAATCAAAAATTCAAAAAACATGGGTTATAGCCCATCGTTTTTTTGAAATTTTGAAAAAAATGTTATCCTCGTTTTTCATCATCTTTGAACATGGGCTATAGCCCCTACCGTACGGCATACTATAGCACGCCGTTTTTCATCATTTTTGAGGATTTGAATTTTTTTCAAAAATTCAAAAAACATGGGTTATAGCCCATCGTTTTTAAATTTTTTGAAAAAAGATGTTGTCCTCGTTTTTCATAATCTTTTAACATGGGCTATATCCCCTACCGTACGGCATACTATAGCACGCCGTTTTTCATCATTTTTGAGGATTTGAAAAAAATTTAAAAATTCAAAAAACATGGGTTATAGCCCATCGTTTTTAAAATTTTTGAAAAAAATGTTGTCCTCGTTTTTTATCATTTTTAAACATGGGCTATAGCCCCTACCGTACGGCATACTATAGCACGCCGTTTTTCAACATTTTTGAGGATTTGAAAAAAAATCAAAAATTCAAAAAACATGGGTTATAGCCCATCGTTTTTTTGAAATTTTGAAAAAAATGTTATCCTCGTTTTTCATCATCTTTGAACATGGGCTATAGCCCCTACCGTACGGCATACTATAGCACGCCGTTTTTCATCATTTTTGAGGATTTGAATTTTTTTTTAAAATTCAAAAAACATGGGTTATAGCCCATCGTTTTTAAAATTTTTGAAAAAAGATGTTGTCCTCGTTTTTCATAATCTTTTAACATGGGCTATATCCCCTACCGTACGGCATACTATAGCACGCCGTTTTTCATCATTTTTGAGGATTTGAAAAAAATTAAAAAATTCAAAAAACATGGGTTATAGCCCATCGTTTTTTTAATTTTTGAAAAAAATGTTATCCTCGTTTTTCATCATTTTTGAACATGGGCTATAGCCCCTACCGTACGGCATACTATAGCACGCCGTTTATCAACATTTTTGAGGATTTGAAAAAAATAAAAAAATAAAAAAAACATGGGTTATAGCCCATCGTTTTTTGAATTTTTGAAAAAAATGTTATCCTCGTTTTTCATCATTTTTTAACATGGGCTATAGCCCCTACCGTACGGCATACTATAGCACGCCGTTTTTCATCATTTTTGAGGATTTGAAAAAAAATCAAAAATTCAAAAAACATGGGTTATAGCCCATCGTTTTTTAAATTTAAAAAAAAAATGTTATCCTCGTTTTTCATCATTTTTGAACATGGGTTATAGCCCCTACCGTACGGCATACTATAGCACGCCGTTTTTCATCATTTTTGAGGATTTGAATTTTTTTCAAAAATTCAAAAAACATGGGTTATAGCCCATCGTTTTTAGAATTTTTGAAAAAAATGTTATCCTCGTTTTTCATCATTTTTTTACATGGGCTATAGCCCCTACCGTACGGCATACTATAGCACGCCGTTTTTCATCATTTTTGAGGATTTGAAAAAAAATCAAAAATTAAAAAACATGGATTATAGCCCATCGTTTTTTGAATTTTTGAAAAAAGATGTTGTCCTCGTTTTTCATAATCTTTTAACATGGGCTATATCCCCTACCGTACGGCATACTATAGCACGCCGTTTTTCATCATTTTTGAGGATTTGAAAAAAAATCAAAAATTCAAAAAACATGGGTTATAGCCCATCGTTTTTAAAATTTTTGAAAAAAATGTTGTCCTCGTTTTTCATCATTTTTAAACATGGGCTATAGCCCCTACCGTACGGCATACTATAGCACGCCGTTTTTCAACATTTTTGAGGATTTGAAAAAAAAACAAAAATTCAAAAAACATGGGTTATAGCCCATCGTTTTTTGAATTTTTGAAAAAAATGTTATCCTCGTTTTTCATCATTTTTTAACATGGGCTATAGCCCCTACCGTACGGCATACTATAGCACACCGTTTTTCATCATTTTTGAGGATTTGAAAAAAATTCAAAAACATGGGTTATAGCCCATCGTTTTTTTAATTTTTGAAAAAAATGTTATCCTCGTTTTTCATCATTTTTGAACATGGGCTATAGCCCCTACCGTACGGCATACTATAGCACGCCGTTTTTCATCATTTTTGAGGATTTGAAAAAAAATCAAAAATTCAAAAAACATGGGTTATAGCCCATCGTTTTTTAAAAATTTGAAAAAAATGTTATCCTCGTTTTTCATCATTTTTGAACATGGGTTGTAGCCCCTACCGTACGGCATACTATAGCACGCCGTTTTTCATCATTTTTGAGGATTTGAATTTTTTTCAAAAATTCAAAAAACATGGGTTATAACCCATCGTTTTTTGAATTTTTGAAAAAAATGTTATCCTCGTTTTTCATCATTTTTTAACATGGGCTATAGCCCCTACCGTACGGCATACTATAGCACGCCGTTTTTCATCATTTTTGAGGATTTGAAAAAAAATCAAAAATTCAAAAAACATGGGTTATAGCCCATCGTTTTTTTGAAATTTTGAAAAAAATGTTATCCTCGTTTTTCATCATCTTTGAACATGGGCTATAGCCCCTACCGTACGGCATACTATAGCACGCCGTTTTTCATCATTTTTGAGGATTTGAATTTTTTTTTAAAATTCAAAAAACATGGGTTATAGCCCATCGTTTTTAAAATTTTTGAAAAAAGATGTTGTCCTCGTTTTTCATAATCTTTTAACATGGGCTATATCCCCTACCGTACGGCATACTATAGCACGCCGTTTTTCATCATTTTTGAGGATTTGAAAAAAATTAAAAAATTCAAAAAACATGGGTTATAGCCCATCGTTTTTTTAATTTTTGAAAAAAATGTTATCCTCGTTTTTCATCATTTTTGAACATGGGCTATAGCCCCTACCGTACGGCATACTATAGCACGCCGTTTATCAACATTTTTGAGGATTTGAAAAAAATAAAAAAATAAAAAAAACATGGGTTATAGCCCATCGTTTTTTGAATTTTTGAAAAAAATGTTATCCTCGTTTTTCATCATTTTTTAACATGGGCTATAGCCCCTACCGTACGGCATACTATAGCACGCCGTTTTTCATCATTTTTGAGGATTTGAAAAAAAATCAAAAATTCAAAAAACATGGGTTATAGCCCATCGTTTTTTAAATTTTTGAAAAAAATGTTATCCTCGTTTTTCATCATTTTTGAACATGGGTTATAGCCCCTACCGTACGGCATACTATAGCACGCCGTTTTTCATCATTTTTGAGGATTTGAATTTTTTTCAAAAATTCAAAAAACATGGGTTATAGCCCATCGTTTTTAGAATTTTTGAAAAAAATGTTATCCTCGTTTTTCATCATTTTTTTACATGGGCTATAGCCCCTACCGTACGGCATACTATAGCACGCCGTTTTTCATCATTTTTGAGGATTTGAAAAAAAATCAAAAATTAAAAAACATGGATTATAGCCCATCGTTTTTTGAATTTTTGAAAAAAGATGTTGTCCTCGTTTTTCATAATCTTTTAACATGGGCTATATCCCCTACCGTACGGCATACTATAGCACGCCGTTTTTCATCATTTTTGAGGATTTGAAAAAAAATCAAAAATTCAAAAAACATGGGTTATAGCCCATCGTTTTTAAAATTTTTGAAAAAAATGTTGTCCTCGTTTTTCATCATTTTTAAACATGGGCTATAGCCCCTACCGTACGGCATACTATAGCACGCCGTTTTTCAACATTTTTGAGGATTTGAAAAAAAAAACAAAAATTCAAAAAACATGGGTTATAGCCCATCGTTTTTTGAATTTTTGAAAAAAATGTTATCCTCGTTTTTCATCATTTTTTAACATGGGCTATAGCCCCTACCGTACGGCATACTATAGCACACCGTTTTTCATCATTTTTGAGGATTTGAAAAAAATTCAAAAACATGGGTTATAGCCCATCGTTTTTTTAATTTTTGAAAAAAATGTTATCCTCGTTTTTCATCATTTTTGAACATGGGCTATAGCCCCTACCGTACGGCATACTATAGCACGCCGTTTTTCATCATTTTTGAGGATTTGAAAAAAAATCAAAAATTCAAAAAACATGGGTTATAGCCCATCGTTTTTTAAAATTTTGAAAAAAATGTTATCCTCGTTTTTCATCATTTTTGAACATGGGTTGTAGCCCCTACCGTACGGCATACTATAGCACGCCGTTTTTCATCATTTTTGAGGATTTGAATTTTTTTCAAAAATTCAAAAAACATGGGTTATAACCCATCGTTTTTTGAATTTTTGAAAAAAATGTTATCCTCGTTTTTCATCATTTTTTAACATGGGCTATAGCCCCTACCGTACGGCATACTATAGCACGCCGTTTTTCATCATTTTTGAGGATTTGAAAAAAAATCAAAAATTAAAAAACATGGATTATAGCCCATCGTTTTTTGAATTTTTGAAAAAAGATGTTGTCCTCGTTTTTCATAATCTTTTAACATGGGCTATATCCCCTACCGTACGGCATACTATAGCACGCCGTTTTTCATCATTTTTGAGGATTTGAAAAAAATAAAAAAATTCAAAAAACATGGGTTATAGCCCATCGTTTTTTTAATTTTTGAAAAAAATGTTATCCTCGTTTTTCATCATTTTTGAACATGGGCTATAGCCCCTACCGTACGGCATACTATAGCACGCCGTTTATCAACATTTTTGAGGATTTGAAAAAAATAAAAAAAATAAAAAAAACATGGGTTATAGCCCATCGTTTTTTGAATTTTTGAAAAAAATGTTATCCTCGTTTTTCATCATTTTTTAACATGGGCTATAGCCCCTACCGTACGGCATACTATAGCACGCCGTTTTTCATCATTTTTGAGGATTTGAAAAAAAATCAAAAATTCAAAAAACATGGGTTATAGCCCATCGTTTTTTAAATTTTTGAAAAAAATGTTATCCTCGTTTTTCATCATTTTTGAACATGGGTTATAGCCCCTACCGTACGGCATACTATAGCACGCCGTTTTTCATCATTTTTGAGGATTTGAATTTTTTTCAAAAATTCAAAAAACATGGGTTATAGCCCATCGTTTTTAGAATTTTTGAAAAAAATGTTATCCTCGTTTTTCATCATTTTTTTACATGGGCTATAGCCCCTACCGTACGGCATACTATAGCACGCCGTTTTTCATCATTTTTGAGGATTTGAAAAAAAATCAAAAATTAAAAAACATGGATTATAGCCCATCGTTTTTTGAATTTTTGAAAAAAGATGTTGTCCTCGTTTTTCATAATCTTTTAACATGGGCTATATCCCCTACCGTACGGCATACTATAGCACGCCGTTTTTCATCATTTTTGAGGATTTGAAAAAAAATCAAAAATTCAAAAAACATGGGTTATAGCCCATCGTTTTTAAAATTTTTGAAAAAAATGTTGTCCTCGTTTTTCATCATTTTTAAACATGGGCTATAGCCCCTACCGTACGGCATACTATAGCACGCCGTTTTTCAACATTTTTGAGGATTTGAAAAAAAATCAAAAATTCAAAAAACATGGGTTATAGCCCATCGTTTTTTTGAAATTTTGAAAAAAATGTTATCCTCGTTTTTCATCATCTTTGAACATGGGCTATAGCCCCTACCGTACGGCATACTATAGCACGCCGTTTTTCATCATTTTTGAGGATTTGAATTTTTTTCAAAAATTCAAAAAACATGGGTTATAGCCCATCGTTTTTAAAATTTTTGAAAAAAGATGTTGTCCTCGTTTTTCATAATCTTTTAACATGGGCTATATCCCCTACCGTACGGCATACTATAGCACGCCGTTTTTCATCATTTTTGAGGATTTGAAAAAAAATCAAAAATTCAAAAAACATGGGTTATAGCCCATCGTTTTTAAAATTTTTGAAAAAAATGTTGTCCTCGTTTTTCATCATTTTTAAACATGGGCTATAGCCCCTACCGTACGGCATACTATAGCACGCCGTTTTTCAACATTTTTGAGGATTTGAAAAAAAATCAAAAATTCAAAAAACATGGGTTATAGCCCATCGTTTTTTTGAAATTTTGAAAAAAATGTTATCCTCGTTTTTCATCATCTTTGAACATGGGCTATAGCCCCTACCGTACGGCATACTATAGCACGCCGTTTTTCATCATTTTTGAGGATTTGAATTTTTTTCAAAAATTCAAAAAACATGGGTTATAGCCCATCGTTTTTAAATTTTTTGAAAAAAGATGTTGTCCTCGTTTTTCATAATCTTTTAACATGGGCTATATCCCCTACCGTACGGCATACTATAGCACGCCGTTTTTCATCATTTTTGAGGATTTGAAAAAAATTAAAAAATTCAAAAAACATGGGTTATAGCCCATCGTTTTTAAAATTTTTGAAAAAAATGTTGTCCTCGTTTTTTATCATTTTTAAACATGGGCTATAGCCCCTACCGTACGGCATACTATAGCACGCCGTTTTTCAACATTTTTGAGGATTTGAAAAAAAATCAAAAATTCAAAAAACATGGGTTATAGCCCATCGTTTTTTTGAAATTTTGAAAAAAATGTTATCCTCGTTTTTCATCATCTTTGAACATGGGCTATAGCCCCTACCGTACGGCATACTATAGCACGCCGTTTTTCATCATTTTTGAGGATTTGAATTTTTTTTTTAAATTAAAAAAACATGGGTTATAGCCCATCGTTTTTAAAATTTTTGAAAAAAGATGTTGTCCTCGTTTTTCATAATCTTTTAACATGGGCTATATCCCCTACCGTACGGCATACTATAGCACGCCGTTTTTCATCATTTTTGAGGATTTGAAAAAAATTAAAAAATTCAAAAAACATGGGTTATAGCCCATCGTTTTTTTAATTTTTGAAAAAAATGTTATCCTCGTTTTTCATCATTTTTGAACATGGGCTATAGCCCCTACCGTACGGCATACTATAGCACGCCGTTTATCAACATTTTTGAGGATTTGAAAAAAATAAAAAAATAAAAAAACATGGGTTATAGCCCATCGTTTTTTGAATTTTTGAAAAAAATGTTATCCTCGTTTTTCATCATTTTTTAACATGGGCTATAGCCCCTACCGTACGGCATACTATAGCACGCCGTTTTTCATCATTTTTGAGGATTTGAAAAAAAATCAAAAATTCAAAAAACATGGGTTATAGCCCATCGTTTTTTAAATTTTTGAAAAAAATGTTATCCTCGTTTTTCATCATTTTTGAACATGGGTTATAGCCCCTACCGTACGGCATACTATAGCACGCCGTTTTTCATCATTTTTGAGGATTTGAATTTTTTTCAAAAATTCAAAAAACATGGGTTATAGCCCATCGTTTTTAGAATTTTTGAAAAAAATGTTATCCTCGTTTTTCATCATTTTTTTACATGGGCTATAGCCCCTACCGTACGGCATACTATAGCACGCCGTTTTTCATCATTTTTGAGGATTTGAAAAAAAATCAAAAATTAAAAAACATGGATTATAGCCCATCGTTTTTTGAATTTTTGAAAAAAGATGTTGTCCTCGTTTTTCATAATCTTTTAACATGGGCTATATCCCCTACCGTACGGCATACTATAGCACGCCGTTTTTCATCATTTTTGAGGATTTGAAAAAAAATAAAAAATTCAAAAAACATGGGTTATAGCCCATCGTTTTTAAAATTTTTGAAAAAAATGTTGTCCTCGTTTTTCATCATTTTTAAACATGGGCTATAGCCCCTACCGTACGGCATACTATAGCACGCCGTTTTTCAACATTTTTGAGGATTTGAAAAAAAATCAAAAATTCAAAAAACATGGGTTATAGCCCATCGTTTTTTGAATTTTTGAAAAAAATGTTATCCTCGTTTTTCATCATTTTTTAACATGGGCTATAGCCCCTACCGTACGGCATACTATAGCACACCGTTTTTCATCATTTTTGAGGATTTGAAAAAAATTCAAAAACATGGGTTATAGCCCATCGTTTTTTTAATTTTTGAAAAAAGATGTTGTCCTCGTTTTTCATAATCTTTTAACATGGGCTATATCCCCTACCGTACGGCATACTATAGCACGCCGTTTTTCATCATTTTTGAGGATTTGAAAAAAAATCAAAAATTAAAAAACATGGATTATAGCCCATCGTTTTTTGAATTTTTGAAAAAAGATGTTGTCCTCGTTTTTCATAATCTTTTAACATGGGCTATATCCCCTACCGTACGGCATACTATAGCACGCCGTTTTTCATCATTTTTGAGGATTTGAAAAAAAATCAAAAATTCAAAAAACATGGGTTATAGCCCATCGTTTTTAAAATTTTTGAAAAAAATGTTGTCCTCGTTTTTCATCATTTTTAAACATGGGCTATAGCCCCTACCGTACGGCATACTATAGCACGCCGTTTTTCAACATTTTTGAGGATTTGAAAAAAAATCAAAAATTCAAAAAACATGGGTTATAGCCCATCGTTTTTTGAATTTTTGAAAAAAATGTTATCCTCGTTTTTCATCATTTTTTAACATGGGCTATAGCCCCTACCGTACGGCATACTATAGCACACCGTTTTTCATCATTTTTGAGGATTTGAAAAAAATTCAAAAACATGGGTTATAGCCCATCGTTTTTTTAATTTTTGAAAAAAATGTTATCCTCGTTTTTCATCATTTTTGAACATGGGCTATAGCCCCTACCGTACGGCATACTATAGCACGCCGTTTTTCATCATTTTTGAGGATTTGAAAAAAAATCAAAAATTCAAAAAACATGGGTTATAGCCCATCGTTTTTTAAAATTTTGAAAAAAATGTTATCCTCGTTTTTCATCATTTTTGAACATGGGTTGTAGCCCCTACCGTACGGCATACTATAGCACGCCGTTTTTCATCATTTTTGAGGATTTGAATTTTTTTCAAAAATTCAAAAAACATGGGTTATAGCCCATCGTTTTTTGAATTTTTGAAAAAAATGTTATCCTCGTTTTTCATCATTTTTTAACATGGGCTATAGCCCCTACCGTACGGCATACTATAGCACGCCGTTTTTCATCATTTTTGAGGATTTGAAAAAAAATCAAAAATTAGAAAACATGGATTATAGCCCATCGTTTTTTGAATTTTTGGAAAAAGATGTTGTCCTCGTTTTTCATAATCTTTTAACATGGGCTATATCCCCTACCGTACGGCATACTATAGCACGCCGTTTTTCATCATTTTTGAGGATTTGAAAAAAATTAAAAAATTCAAAAAACATGGGTTATAGCCCATCGTTTTTTTAATTTTTGAAAAAAATGTTATCCTCGTTTTTCATCATTTTTGAACATGGGCTATAGCCCCTACCGTACGGCATACTATAGCACGCCGTTTATCAACATTTTTGAG
Source organism: Protomyctophum parallelum (assembly GCF_964188405.1). NCBI lineage: Eukaryota > Metazoa > Chordata > Actinopteri > Myctophiformes > Myctophidae > Protomyctophum > Protomyctophum parallelum. The sequence continues at coordinate 27,342,347 of NC_139709.1, read as the reverse complement.
GATTTGAAAAAAATTAAAAAATTAAAAAAACATGGGTTATAGCCCATCGTTTTTTGAATTTTTGAAAAAAATGTTATCCTCGTTTTTCATCATTTTTTAACATGGGCTATAGCCCCTACCGTACGGCATACTATAGCACGCCGTTTTTCATCATTTTTGAGGATTTGAAAAAAAATCAAAAATTCAAAAAACATGGGTTATAGCCCATCGTTTTTTGAATTTTTGAAAAAAATGTTATCCTCGTTTTTCATCATTTTTGAACATGGGCTATAGCCCCTACCGTACGGCATACTATATCACGCCGTTTTTCATAATTTTTGAGGATTTGAAAAAAATTAAAAAATTAAAAAAAACATGGGTTATAGCCCATCGTTTTTTGAAATTTTGAAAAAAATGTTATCCTCGTTTTTCATCATTTTTGAACATGGGCTATAGCCCCTACCGTACGGCATACTATAGCACGCCGTTTTTCATCATTTTTGAGGATTTGAAAAAAAATCAAAAATTAAAAAACATGGATTATAGCCCATCGTTTTTTGAATTTTTGAAAAAAGATGTTGTCCTCGTTTTTCATAATCTTTTAACATGGGCTATATCCCCTACCGTATGGCATACTATAGCACGCCGTTTTTCATCATTTTTGAGGATTTGAAAAAAAATCAAAAATTCAAAAAACATGGGTTATAGCCCATCGTTTTTAAAATTTTTGAAAAAAATGTTGTCCTCGTTTTTCATCATTTTTAAACATGGGCTATAGCCCCTACCGTACGGCATACTATAGCACGCCGTTTTTCAACATTTTTGAGGATTTGAAAAAAATTAAAAAATTCAAAAAACATGGGTTATAGCCCATCGTTTTTTTAATTTTTGAAAAAAATGTTATCCTCGTTTTTCATCATTTTTGAACATGGGCTATAGCCCCTACCGTACGGCATACTATAGCACGCCGTTTATCAACATTTTTGAGGATTTGAAAAAATTTAAAAAATTTAAAAAACATGGGTTATAGCCCATCGTTTTTTGAATTTTTGAAAAAAATGTTATCCTCGTTTTTCATCATTTTTTAACATGGGCTATAGCCCCTACCGTACGGCATACTATAGCACGCCGTTTTTCATCATTTTTGAGGATTTGAAAAAAAATCAAAAATTCAAAAAACATGGGTTATAGCCCATCGTTTTTTAAATTTTTGAAAAAAATGTTATCCTCGTTTTTCATCATTTTTGAACATGGGTTATAGCCCCTACCGTACGGCATACTATAGCACGCCGTTTTTCATCATTTTTGAGGATTTGAATTTTTTTCAAAAATTCAAAAAACATGGGTTATAGCCCATCGTTTTTTGAATTTTTGAAAAAAATGTTATCCTCGTTTTTCATCATTTTTTAACATGGGCTATAGCCCCTACCGTACGGCATACTATAGCACGCCGTTTTTCATCATTTTTGAGGATTTGAAAAAAAATCAAAAATTAAAAAACATGGATTATAGCCCATCGTTTTTTGAATTTTTGAAAAAAGATGTTGTCCTCGTTTTTCATAATCTTTTAACATGGGCTATATCCCCTACCGTACGGCATACTATAGCACGCCGTTTTTCATCATTTTTGAGGATTTGAAAAAAAATCAAAAATTCAAAAAACATGGGTTATAGCCCATCGTTTTTTAAATTTTTGAAAAAAATGTTGTCCTCGTTTTTCATCATTTTTAAACATGGGCTATAGCCCCTACCGTACGGCATACTATAGCACGCCGTTTTTCATCATTTTTGAGGATTTGAAAAAAAATCAAAAATTCAAAAAACATGGGTTATAGCCCATCGTTTTTTGAATTTTTGAAAAAAATGTTATCCTCGTTTTTCATCATTTTTGAACATGGGCTATAGCCCCTACCGTACGGCATACTATAGCACGCCGTTTTTCATCATTTTTGAGGATTTGAAAAAAATTCAAAAACATGGGTTATAGCCCATCGTTTTTTAAATTTTTGAAAAAAATGTTATCCTCGTTTTTCATCATTTTTGAACATGGGTTGTAGCCCCTACCGTACGGCATACTATAGCACGCCGTTTTTCATCATTTTTGAGGATTTGAATTTTTTTTTTAAATTCAAAAAACATGGGTTATAACCCATCGTTTTTTTAATTTTTGAAAAAAATGTTATCCTCGTTTTTCATCATTTTTTAACATGGGCTATAGCCCCTACCGTACGGCATACTATAGCACGCCGTTTTTCATCATTTTTGAGGATTTGAAAAAAAATCAAAAATTAAAAAACATGGATTATAGCCCATCGTTTTTTGAATTTTTAAAAAAAGATGTTGTCCTCGTTTTTCATAATCTTTTAACATGGGCTATATCCCCTACCGTACGGCATACTATAGCACGCCGTTTTTCATCATTTTTGAGGATTTGAAAAAAAATCAAAAATTCAAAAAACATGGGTTATAGCCCATCGTTTTTAATTTTTTTGAAAAAAATGTTATCCTCGTTTTTCATCATTTTTAAACATGGGCTATAGCCCCTACCGTACGGCATACTATAGCACGCCGTTTTTCATCATTTTTGAGGATTTGAAAAAAAAAAAAAAAATCAAAAAACATGGGTTATAGCCCATCGTTTTTTTGAAATTTTGAAAAAAATGTTATCCTCGTTTTTCATCATCTTTGAACATGGGCTATAGCCCCTACCGTACGGCATACTATAGCACGCCGTTTTTCATCATTTTTGAGGATTTGAATTTTTTTTTTAATTAAAAAAACATGGGTTATAGCCCATCGTTTTTTGAATTTTTGAAAAAAATGTTATCCTCGTTTTTCATCATTTTTTAACATGGGCTATAGCCCCTACCGTACGGCATACTATAGCACACCGTTTTTCATCATTTTTGAGGATTTGAAAAAAATTCAAAAACATGGGTTATAGCCCATCGTTTTTTTAATTTTTGAAAAAAATGTTATCCTCGTTTTTCATCATTTTTGAACATGGGCTATAGCCCCTACCGTACGGAATACTATAGCACGCCGTTTTTCATCATTTTTGAGGATTTGAAAAAAATTAAAAAATTCAAAAAACATGGGTTATAGCCCATCGTTTTTTGAATTTTTGAAAAAAATGTTATCCTCGTTTTTCATAATCTTTTAACATGGGCTATAGCCCCTACCGTACGGCATACTATGACACGCCGTTTTTAATCATTTTTGAGGATTCGAAAAAAAATTAAAAATTAAAAAAACATGGGTTATAGCCCATCGTTTTTTGAATTTTTGAAAAAAATGTTATCCTCGTTTTTCATCATTTTTAAACATGGGCTATAGCCCCTACCGTACTGCATACTATAGCACGCCGTTTTTCATCATTTTTGAGGATTTGAAAAAGAATTTTTTTTAAAAAAAAACATGGGTTATAGCCCATCGTTTTTTTAATTTTTGAAAAAAATGTTATCCTCGTTTTTCATCATTTTTGAACATGGGCTATAGCCCCTACCGTACGGCATACTATAGCACGCCGTTTATCAACATTTTTGAGGATTTGAAAAAAATTAAAAAATTAAAAAAACATGGGTTATAGCCCATCGTTTTTTGAATTTTTGAAAAAAATGTTATCCTCGTTTTTCATCATTTTTTAACATGGGCTATAGCCCCTACCGTACGGCATACTATAGCACGCCGTTTTTCATCATTTTTGAGGATTTGAATTTTTTTCAAAAATTCAAAAAACATGGGTTATAGCCCATCGTTTTTTGAATTTTTGAAAAAAATGTTATCCTCGTTTTTCATCATTTTTTAACATGGGCTATAGCCCCTACCGTACGGCATACTATAGCACGCCGTTTTTCATCATTTTTGAGGATTTGAATTTTTTTCAAAAATTCAAAAAACATGGGTTATAGCCCATCGTTTTTTGAATTTTTGAAAAAAATGTTATCCTCGTTTTTCATCATTTTTTAACATGGGCTATAGCCCCTACCGTACGGCATACTATAGCACGCCGTTTTTCATCATTTTTGAGGATTTGAAAATAAATCTAAAATTAAAAAACATGGATTATAGCCCATCGTTTTTTGAATTTTTGAAAAAAGATGTTGTCCTCGTTTTTCATAATCTTTTAACATGGGCTATATCCCCTACCGTACGGCACGCCGTTTTTCATCATTTTTGAGGATTTAAAAAAAAATCAAAAATTCAAAAAACATGGGTTATAGCCCATCGTTTTTTTGAAATTTTGAAAAAAATGTTATCCTCGTTTTTCATCATCTTTGAACATGGGCTATAGCCCCTACCGTACGGCATACTATAGCACGCCGTTTTTCATCATTTTTGAGGATTTGAATTTTTTTTTTAATTAAAAAAACATGGGTTATAGCCCATCGTTTTTTGAATTTTTGAAAAAAATGTTATCCTCGTTTTTCATCATTTTTTAACATGGGCTATAGCCCCTACCGTACGGCATACTATAGCACACCGTTTTTCATCATTTTTGAGGATTTGAAAAAAATTCAAAAACATGGGTTATAGCCCATCGTTTTTTTAATTTTTGAAAAAAATGTTATCCTCGTTTTTCATCATTTTTGAACATGGGCTATAGCCCCTACCGTACGGAATACTATAGCACGCCGTTTTTCATCATTTTTGAGGATTTGAAAAAAATTAAAAAATTCAAAAAACATGGGTTATAGCCCATCGTTTTTTGAATTTTTGAAAAAAATGTTATCCTCGTTTTTCATAATCTTTTAACATGGGCTATAGCCCCTACCGTACGGCATACTATGACACGCCGTTTTTAATCATTTTTGAGGATTCGAAAAAAAATTAAAAATTAAAAAAACATGGGTTATAGCCCATCGTTTTTTGAATTTTTGAAAAAAATGTTATCCTCGTTTTTCATCATTTTTAAACATGGGCTATAGCCCCTACCGTACTGCATACTATAGCACGCCGTTTTTCATCATTTTTGAGGATTTGAAAAAGATTTTTTTTAAAAAAAAAACATGGGTTATAGCCCATCGTTTTTTTAATTTTTGAAAAAAATGTTATCCTCGTTTTTCATCATTTTTGAACATGGGCTATAGCCCCTACCGTACGGCATACTATAGCACGCCGTTTATCAACATTTTTGAGGATTTGAAAAAAATTAAAAAATTAAAAAAACATGGGTTATAGCCCATCGTTTTTTGAATTTTTGAAAAAAATGTTATCCTCGTTTTTCATCATTTTTTAACATGGGCTATAGCCCCTACCGTACGGCATACTATAGCACGCCGTTTTTCATCATTTTTGAGGATTTGAATTTTTTTCAAAAATTCAAAAAACATGGGTTATAGCCCATCGTTTTTTTAATTTTTGAAAAAAATGTTATCCTCGTTTTTCATCATTTTTTAACATGGGCTATAGCCCCTACCGTACGGCATACTATAGCACGCCGTTTTTCATCATTTTTGAGGATTTGAATTTTTTTCAAAAATTCAAAAAACATGGGTTATAGCCCATCGTTTTTTGAATTTTTGAAAAAAATGTTATCCTCGTTTTTCATCATTTTTTAACATGGGCTATAGCCCCTACCGTACGGCATACTATAGCACGCCGTTTTTCATCATTTTTGAGGATTTGAAAATAAATCTAAAATTAAAAAACATGGATTATAGCCCATCGTTTTTTGAATTTTTGAAAAAAGATGTTGTCCTCGTTTTTCATAATCTTTTAACATGGGCTATATCCCCTACCGTACGGCACGCCGTTTTTCATCATTTTTGAGGATTTAAAAAAAAATCAAAAATTCAAAAAACATGGGTTATAGCCCATCGTTTTTAAAATTTTTGAAAAAAATGTTATCCTCGTTTTTCATCATTTTTAAACATGGGCTATAGCCCCTACCGTACGGCATACTATAGCACGCCGTTTTTCATCATTTTTGAGGATTTGAAAAAAAATCAAAAATTCAAAAAACATGGGTTATAGCCCATCGTTTTTTTGAAATTTTGAAAAAAATGTTATCCTCGTTTTTCATCATCTTTGAACATGGGCTATAGCCCCTACCGTACGGCATACTATAGCACGCCGTTTTTCATCATTTTTGAGGATTTGAAAAAAAATCTAAAATTCAAAAAACATGGGTTATAGCCCATCGTTTTTTAAAATTTTGAAAAAAATGTTATCCTCGTTTTTCATCATTTTTGAACATGGGTTATAGCCCCTACCGTACGGCATACTATAGCACGCCGTTTTTCATCATTTTTGAGGATTTGAATTTTTTTCAAAAATGTTATCCTCGTTTTTCATCATTTTTTAACATGGGCTATAGCCCCTACCGTACAGCATACTATAGCACGCCGTTTTTCATCATTTTTGAGGATTTGAATTTTTTTCAAAAATTAAAAAAACATGGGTTATAGCCCATCGTTTTTTGAATTTTTGAAAAAAATGTTATCCTCGTTTTTCATCATTTTTTAACATGGGCTATAGCCCCTACCGTACGGCATACTATAGCACGCCGTTTTTCATCATTTTTGAGGATTTGAAAATAAATCAAAAATTAAAAAACATGGATTATAGCCCATCGTTTTTTGAATTTTTGAAAAAAGATGTTGTCCTCGTTTTTCATAATCTTTTAACATGGGCTATATCCCCTACCGTACGGCACGCCGTTTTTCATCATTTTTGAGGATTTGAAAAAAAATCAAAAATTCAAAAAACATGGGTTATAGCCCATCGTTTTTAAAATTTTTGAAAAAAATGTTATCCTCGTTTTTCATCATTTTTAAACATGGGCTATAGCCCCTACCGTACGGCATACTATAGCACGCCGTTTTTCATCATTTTTGAGGATTTGAAAAAAAATCAAAAATTCAAAAAACATGGGTTATAGCCCATCGTTTTTTTGAAATTTTGAAAAAAATGTTATCCTCGTTTTTCATCATCTTTGAACATGGGCTATAGCCCCTACCGTACGGCATACTATAGCACGCCGTTTTTCATCATTTTTGAGGATTTGAATTTTTTTCAAAAATTCAAAAAACATGGGTTATAGCCCATCGTTTTTTGAATTTTTGAAAAAAATGTTATCCTCGTTTTTCATCATTTTTTAACATGGGCTATAGCCCCTACCGTACGGCATACTATAGCACACCGTTTTTCATCATTTTTGAGGATTTGAAAAAAATTCAAAAACATGGGTTATAGCCCATCGTTTTTTTAATTTTTGAAAAAAATGTTATCCTCGTTTTTCATCATTTTTGAACATGGGCTATAGCCCCTACCGTACGGAATACTATAGCACGCCGTTTTTCATCATTTTTGAGGATTTGAAAAAAAATAAAAAATTCAAAAACATGGGTTATAGCCCATCGTTTTTTGAATTTTTGAAAAAAATGTTGTCCTCATTTTTCATAATCTTTTAACATGGGCTATATCCCCTACCGTACGGCATACTATAGCACGCCGTTTTTCATCATTTTTGAGGATTTGAAAAAAAATCAAAAATTCAAAAAACATGGGTTATAGCCCATCGTTTTTTAAATTTTTGAAAAAAATGTTGTCCTCGTTTTTCATCATTTTTAAACATGGGCTATAGCCCCTACCGTACGGCATACTATAGCACGCCGTTTTTCATCATTTTTGAGGATTTGAATTTTTTTCAAAAATTCAAAAAACATGGGTTATAGCCCATCGTTTTTTGAATTTTTGAAAAAAATGTTATCCTCGTTTTTCATCATTTTTTAACATGGGCTATAGCCCCTACCGTACGGCATACTATAGCACGCCGTTTTTCATCATTTTTGAGGATTTGAATTTTTTTCAAAAATTCAAAAAACATGGGTTATAGCCCATCGTTTTTTGAATTTTTGAAAAAAATGTTATCCTCGTTTTTCATCATTTTTTAACATGGGCTATAGCCCCTACCGTACGGCATACTATAGCACGCCGTTTTTCATCATTTTTGAGGATTTGAAAATAAATCTAAAATTAAAAAACATGGATTATAGCCCATCGTTTTTTGAATTTTTGAAAAAAGATGTTGTCCTCGTTTTTCATAATCTTTTAACATGGGCTATATCCCCTACCGTACGGCACGCCGTTTTTCATCATTTTTGAGGATTTAAAAAAAAATCAAAAATTCAAAAAACATGGGTTATAGCCCATCGTTTTTAAAATTTTTGAAAAAAATGTTATCCTCGTTTTTCATCATTTTTAAACATGGGCTATAGCCCCTACCGTACGGCATACTATAGCACGCCGTTTTTCATCATTTTTGAGGATTTGAAAAAAAATCAAAAATTCAAAAAACATGGGTTATAGCCCATCGTTTTTTTGAAATTTTGAAAAAAATGTTATCCTCGTTTTTCATCATCTTTGAACATGGGCTATAGCCCCTACCGTACGGCATACTATAGCACGCCGTTTTTCATCATTTTTGAGGATTTGAAAAAAAATCTAAAATTCAAAAAACATGGGTTATAGCCCATCGTTTTTTAAATTTTTGAAAAAAATGTTATCCTCGTTTTTCATCATTTTTGAACATGGGTTATAGCCCCTACCGTACGGCATACTATAGCACGCCGTTTTTCATCATTTTTGAGGATTTGAATTTTTTTCAAAAATGTTATCCTCGTTTTTCATCATTTTTTAACATGGGCTATAGCCCCTACCGTACAGCATACTATAGCACGCCGTTTTTCATCATTTTTGAGGATTTGAATTTTTTTCAAAAATTCAAAAAACATGGGTTATAGCCCATCGTTTTTTGAATTTTTGAAAAAAATGTTATCCTCGTTTTTCATCATTTTTTAACATGGGCTATAGCCCCTACCGTACGGCATACTATAGCACGCCGTTTTTCATCATTTTTGAGGATTTGAAAATAAATCAAAAATTAAAAAACATGGATTATAGCCCATCGTTTTTTGAATTTTTGAAAAAAGATGTTGTCCTCGTTTTTCATAATCTTTTAACATGGGCTATATCCCCTACCGTACGGCACGCCGTTTTTCATCATTTTTGAGGATTTGGAAAAAAATCAAAAATTCAAAAAACATGGGTTATAGCCCATCGTTTTTAAAATTTTTGAAAAAAATGTTATCCTCGTTTTTCATCATTTTTAAACATGGGCTATAGCCCCTACCGTACGGCATACTATAGCACGCCGTTTTTCATCATTTTTGAGGATTTGAAAAAAAATCAAAAATTCAAAAAACATGGGTTATAGCCCATCGTTTTTTTGAAATTTTGAAAAAAATGTTATCCTCGTTTTTCATCATCTTTGAACATGGGCTATAGCCCCTACCGTACGGCATACTATAGCACGCCGTTTTTCATCATTTTTGAGGATTTGAATTTTTTTCAAAAATTCAAAAAACATGGGTTATAGCCCATCGTTTTTTGAATTTTTGAAAAAAATGTTATCCTCGTTTTTCATCATTTTTTAACATGGGCTATAGCCCCTACCGTACGGCATACTATAGCACACCGTTTTTCATCATTTTTGAGGATTTGAAAAAAATTCAAAAACATGGGTTATAGCCCATCGTTTTTTTTATTTTTGAAAAAAATGTTATCCTCGTTTTTCATCATTTTTGAACATGGGCTATAGCCCCTACCGTACGGAATACTATAGCACGCCGTTTTTCATCATTTTTGAGGATTTGAAAAAAAATAAAAAATTCAAAAACATGGGTTATAGCCCATCGTTTTTTGAATTTTTGAAAAAAATGTTGTCCTCATTTTTCATAATCTTTTAACATGGGCTATATCCCCTACCGTACGGCATACTATAGCACGCCGTTTTTCATCATTTTTGAGGATTTGAAAAAAAATCAAAAATTCAAAAAACATGGGTTATAGCCCATCGTTTTTTAAATTTTTGAAAAAAATGTTGTCCTCGTTTTTCATCATTTTTAAACATGGGCTATAGCCCCTACCGTACGGCATACTATAGCACGCCGTTTTTCATCATTTTTGAGGATTTGAAAAAAAATCAAAAATTCAAAAAACATGGGTTATAGCCCATCGTTTTTTGAATTTTTGAAAAAAATGTTATCCTCGTTTTTCATCATTTTTGAACATGGGCTATAGCCCCTACCGTACGGCATACTATAGCACACCGTTTTTCATCATTTTTGAGGATTTGAAAAAAATTCAAAAACATGGGTTATAGCCCATCGTTTTTTTAATTTTTGAAAAAAATGTTATCCTCGTTTTTCATCATTTTTGAACATGGGCTATAGCCCCTACCGTACGGCATACTATAGCACGCCGTTTTTCATCATTTTTGAGGATTTGAAAAAAAATCAAAAATTCAAAAAACATGGGTTATAGCCCATCGTTTTTTAAATTTTTGAAAAAAATGTTATCCTCGTTTTTCATCATTTTTGAACATGGGTTGTAGCCCCTACCGTACGGCATACTATAGCACGCCGTTTTTCATCATTTTTGAGGATTTGAATTTTTTTCAAAAATTCAAAAAACATGGGTTATAACCCATCGTTTTTTGAATTTTTGAAAAAAATGTTATCCTCGTTTTTCATCATTTTTTAACATGGGCTATAGCCCCTACCGTACGGCATACTATAGCACGCCGTTTTTCATCATTTTTGAGGATTTGAAAAAAAATCAAAAATTAAAAAACATGGATTATAGCCCATCGTTTTTTGAATTTTTGAAAAAAGATGTTGTCCTCGTTTTTCATAATCTTTTAACATGGGCTATATCCCCTACCGTACGGCATACTATAGCACGCCGTTTTTCATCATTTTTGAGGATTTGAAAAAAAATCAAAAATTCAAAAAACATGGGTTATAGCCCATCGTTTTTAATTTTTTTGAAAAAAATGTTATCCTCGTTTTTCATCATTTTTAAACATGGGCTATAGCCCCTACCGTACGGCATACTATAGCACGCCGTTTTTCATCATTTTTGAGGATTTGAAAAAAAAAAAAAAATCCAAAAACATGGGTTATAGCCCATCGTTTTTTTGAAATTTTGAAAAAAATGTTATCCTCGTTTTTCATCATCTTTGAACATGGGCTATAGCCCCTACCGTACGGCATACTATAGCACGCCGTTTTTCATCATTTTTGAGGATTTGAATTTTTTTTTTAATTCAAAAAACATGGGTTATAGCCCATCGTTTTTTTAATTTTTGAAAAAAATGTTATCCTCGTTTTTCATCATTTTTGAACATGGGCTATAGCCCCTACCGTACGGCATACTATAGCACGCCGTTTTTCATCATTTTTGAGGATTTGAAAAAAAATCAAAAATTCAAAAAACATGGGTTATAGCCCATCGTTTTTTAAATTTTTGAAAAAAATGTTATCCTCGTTTTTCATCATTTTTGAACATGGGTTGTAGCCCCTACCGTACGGCATACTATAGCACGCCGTTTTTCATCATTTTTGAGGATTTGAATTTTTTTCAAAAATTCAAAAAACATGGGTTATAACCCATCGTTTTTTGAATTTTTGAAAAAAATGTTATCCTCGTTTTTCATCATTTTTTAACATGGGCTATAGCCCCTACCGTACGGCATACTATAGCACGCCGTTTTTCATCATTTTTGAGGATTTGAAAAAAAATCAAAAATTAAAAAACATGGATTATAGCCCATCGTTTTTTGAATTTTTGAAAAAAGATGTCCTCGTTTTTCATAATCTTTTAACATGGGCTATATCCCCTACCGTACGGCATACTATAGCACGCCGTTTTTCATCATTTTTAAGGATTTGAAAAAAAATCAAAAATTCAAAAAACATGGGTTATAGCCCATCGTTTTTAATTTTTTTGAAAAAAATGTTATCCTCGTTTTTCATCATTTTTAAACATGGGCTATAGCCCCTACCGTACGGCATACTATAGCACGCCGTTTTTCATCATTTTTGAGGATTTGAAAAAAAAAAAAAAAATCCAAAAACATGGGTTATAGCCCATCGTTTTTTTGAAATTTTGAAAAAAATGTTATCCTCGTTTTTCATCATCTTTGAACATGGGCTATAGCCCCTACCGTACGGCATACTATAGCACGCCGTTTTTCATCATTTTTGAGGATTTGAATTTTTTTTTTAAATTAAAAAAACATGGGTTATAGCCCATCGTTTTTTGAATTTTTGAAAAAAATGTTATCCTCGTTTTTCATCATTTTTTAACATGGGCTATAGCCCCTACCGTACGGCATACTATAGCACACCGTTTTTCATCATTTTTGAGGATTTGAAAAAAATTCAAAAACATGGGTTATAGCCCATCGTTTTTTTAATTTTAGAAAAAAATGTTATCCTCGTTTTTCATCATTTTTGAACATGGGCTATAGCCCCTACCGTACGGAATACTATAGCACGCCGTTTTTCATCATTTTTGAGGATTTGAAAAAAATTAAAAAATTCAAAAAACATGGGTTATAGCCCATCGTTTTTTGAATTTTTGAAAAAAATGTTATCCTCGTTTTTCATAATCTTTTAACATGGGCTATAGCCCCTACCGTACGGCATACTATGACACGCCGTTTTTTATCATTTTTGAGGATTCGAAAAAAAATTAAAAATTAAAAAAACATGGGTTATAGCCCATCGTTTTTTGAATTTTTGAAAAAAATGTTATCCTCGTTTTTCATCATTTTTAAACATGGGCTATAGCCCCTACCGTACTGCATACTATAGCACGCCGTTTTTCATCATTTTTGAGGATTTGAAAAAGAATTTTTTTTTTTAAAAACATGGGTTATAGCCCATCGTTTTTTTAATTTTTGAAAAAAATGTTATCCTCGTTTTTCATCATTTTTGAACATGGGCTATAGCCCCTACCGTACGGCATACTATAGCACGCCGTTTATCAACATTTTTGAGGATTTGAAAAAAATTAAAAAATTAAAAAAACATGGGTTATAGCCCATCGTTTTTTGAATTTTTGAAAAAAATGTTATCCTCGTTTTTCATCATTTTTTAACATGGGCTATAGCCCCTACCGTACGGCATACTATAGCACGCCGTTTTTCATCATTTTTGAGGATTTGAATTTTTTTCAAAAATTCAAAAAACATGGGTTATAGCCCATCGTTTTTTGAATTTTTGAAAAAAATGTTATCCTCGTTTTTCATCATTTTTTAACATGGGCTATAGCCCCTACCGTACGGCATACTATAGCACGCCGTTTTTCATCATTTTTGAGGATTTGAATTTTTTTCAAAAATTCAAAAAACATGGGTTATAGCCCATCGTTTTTTGAATTTTTGAAAAAAATGTTATCCTCGTTTTTCATCATTTTTTAACATGGGCTATAGCCCCTACCGTACGGCATACTATAGCACGCCGTTTTTCATCATTTTTGAGGATTTGAAAATAAATCAAAAATTAAAAAACATGGATTATAGCCCATCGTTTTTTGAATTTTTGAAAAAAGATGTTGTCCTCGTTTTTCATAATCTTTTAACATGGGCTATATCCCCTACCGTACGGCACGCCGTTTTTCATCATTTTTGAGGATTTGAAAAAAAATCAAAAATTCAAAAAACATGGGTTATAGCCCATCGTTTTTAAAATTTTTGAAAAAAATGTTATCCTCGTTTTTCATCATTTTTAAACATGGGCTATAGCCCCTACCGTACGGCATACTATAGCACGCCGTTTTTCATCATTTTTGAGGATTTGAAAAAAAATCAAAAATTCAAAAAACATGGGTTATAGCCCATCGTTTTTTTGAAATTTTGAAAAAAATGTTATCCTCGTTTTTCATCATCTTTGAACATGGGCTATAGCCCCTACCGTACGGCATACTATAGCACGCCGTTTTTCATCATTTTTGAGGATTTGAAAAAAAATCTAAAATTCAAAAAACATGGGTTATAGCCCATCGTTTTTTAAATTTTTGAAAAAAATGTTATCCTCGTTTTTCATCATTTTTGAACATGGGTTATAGCCCCTACCGTACGGCATACTATAGCACGCCGTTTTTCATCATTTTTGAGGATTTGAATTTTTTTCAAAAATGTTATCCTCGTTTTTCATCATTTTTTAACATGGGCTATAGCCCCTACCGTACAGCATACTATAGCACGCCGTTTTTCATCATTTTTGAGGATTTGAATTTTTTTCAAAAATTCAAAAAACATGGGTTATAGCCCATCGTTTTTTGAATTTTTGAAAAAAATGTTATCCTCGTTTTTCATCATTTTTTAACATGGGCTATAGCCCCTACCGTACGGCATACTATAGCACGCCGTTTTTCATCATTTTTGAGGATTTGAAAATAAATCAAAAATTAAAAAACATGGATTATAGCCCATCGTTTTTTGAATTTTTGAAAAAAGATGTTGTCCTCGTTTTTCATAATCTTTTAACATGGGCTATATCCCCTACCGTACGGCACGCCGTTTTTCATCATTTTTGAGGATTTGAAAAAAAATCAAAAATTCAAAAAACATGGGTTATAGCCCATCGTTTTTAAAATTTTTGAAAAAAATGTTATCCTCGTTTTTCATCATTTTTAAACATGGGCTATAGCCCCTACCGTACGGCATACTATAGCACGCCGTTTTTCATCATTTTTGAGGATTTGAAAAAAAATCAAAAATTCAAAAAACATGGGTTATAGCCCATCGTTTTTTTGAAATTTTGAAAAAAATGTTATCCTCGTTTTTCATCATCTTTGAACATGGGCTATAGCCCCTACCGTACGGCATACTATAGCACGCCGTTTTTCATCATTTTTGAGGATTTGAATTTTTTTCAAAAATGTTATCCTCGTTTTTCATCATTTTTTAACATGGGCTATAGCCCCTACCGTACGGCATACTATAGCACACCGTTTTTCATCATTTTTGAGGATTTGAAAAAAATTCAAAAACATGGGTTATAGCCCATCGTTTTTTTAATTTTTGAAAAAAATGTTATCCTCGTTTTTCATCATTTTTGAACATGGGCTATAGCCCCTACCGTACGGAATACTATAGCACGCCGTTTTTCATCATTTTTGAGGATTTGAAAAAAAATAAAAAATTCAAAAACATGGGTTATAGCCCATCGTTTTTTGAATTTTTGAAAAAAATGTTGTCCTCATTTTTCATAATCTTTTAACATGGGCTATATCCCCTACCGTACGGCATACTATAGCACGCCGTTTTTCATCATTTTTGAGGATTTGAAAAAAAAATTAAAATAAAAAAAACATGGGTTATAGCCCATCGTTTTTTAAATTTTTGAAAAAAATGTTGTCCTCGTTTTTCATCATTTTTAAACATGGGCTATAGCCCCTACCGTACGGCATACTATAGCACGCCGTTTTTCATCATTTTTGAGGATTTGAAAAAAAATCAAAAATTCAAAAAACATGGGTTATAGCCCATCGTTTTTTGAATTTTTGAAAAAAATGTTATCCTCGTTTTTCATCATTTTTGAACATGGGCTATAGCCCCTACCGTACGGCATACTATAGCACACCGTTTTTCATCATTTTTGAGGATTTGAAAAAAAATCAAAAACATGGGTTATAGCCCATCGTTTTTTTAATTTTTGAAAAAAATGTTATCCTCGTTTTTCATCATTTTTGAACATGGGCTATAGCCCCTACCGTACGGCATACTATAGCACGCCGTTTTTCATCATTTTTGAGGATTTGAAAAAAAATCAAAAATTCAAAAAACATGGGTTATAGCCCATCGTTTTTTAAATTTTTGAAAAAAATGTTATCCTCGTTTTTCATCATTTTTGAACATGGGTTGTAGCCCCTACCGTACGGCATACTATAGCACGCCGTTTTTCATCATTTTTGAGGATTTGAATTTTTTTCAAAAATTCAAAAAACATGGGTTATAACCCATCGTTTTTTGAATTTTTGAAAAAAATGTTATCCTCGTTTTTCATCATTTTTTAACATGGGCTATAGCCCCTACCGTACGGCATACTATAGCACGCCGTTTTTCATCATTTTTGAGGATTTGAAAAAAAATCAAAAATTAAAAAACATGGATTATAGCCCATCGTTTTTTGAATTTTTGAAAAAAGATGTTGTCCTCGTTTTTCATAATCTTTTAACATGGGCTATATCCCCTACCGTACGGCATACTATAGCACGCCGTTTTTCATCATTTTTGAGGATTTGAAAAAAAATCAAAAATTCAAAAAACATGGGTTATAGCCCATCGTTTTTAATTTTTTTGAAAAAAATGTTATCCTCGTTTTTCATCATTTTTAAACATGGGCTATAGCCCCTACCGTACGGCATACTATAGCACGCCGTTTTTCATCATTTTTGAGGATTTGAAAAAAAAAAAAAAAATCCAAAAACATGGGTTATAGCCCATCGTTTTTTTGAAATTTTGAAAAAAATGTTATCCTCGTTTTTCATCATCTTTGAACATGGGCTATAGCCCCTACCGTACGGCATACTATAGCACGCCGTTTTTCATCATTTTTGAGGATTTGAATTTTTTTTTTTTATTCAAAAAACATGGGTTATAGCCCATCGTTTTTTAAATTTTTGAAAAAAATGTTATCCTCGTTTTTCATCATTTTTGAACATGGGCTATAGCCCCTACCGTACGGCATACTATAGCACGCCGTTTTTCATCATTTTTGAGGATTTGAAAAAAAATCAAAAATTCAAAAAACATGGGTTATAGCCCATCGTTTTTTAAATTTTTGAAAAAAATGTTATCCTCGTTTTTCATCATTTTTGAACATGGGTTGTAGCCCCTACCGTACGGCATACTATAGCACGCCGTTTTTCATCATTTTTGAGGATTTGAATTTTTTTCAAAAATTCAAAAAACATGGGTTATAACCCATCGTTTTTTGAATTTTTGAAAAAAATGTTATCCTCGTTTTTCATCATTTTTTAACATGGGCTATAGCCCCTACCGTACGGCATACTATAGCACGCCGTTTTTCATCATTTTTGAGGATTTGAAAAAAAATCAAAAATTAAAAAACATGGATTATAGCCCATCGTTTTTTGAATTTTTGAAAAAAGATGTCCTCGTTTTTCATAATCTTTTAACATGGGCTATATCCCCTACCGTACGGCATACTATAGCACGCCGTTTTTCATCATTTTTGAGGATTTGAAAAAAAATCAAAAATTCAAAAAACATGGGTTATAGCCCATCGTTTTTAATTTTTTTGAAAAAAATGTTATCCTCGTTTTTCATCATTTTTAAACATGGGCTATAGCCCCTACCGTACGGCATACTATAGCACGCCGTTTTTCATCATTTTTGAGGATTTGAAAAAAAAAAAAAAAATCCAAAAACATGGGTTATAGCCCATCGTTTTTTTGAAATTTTGAAAAAAATGTTATCCTCGTTTTTCATCATCTTTGAACATGGGCTATAGCCCCTACCGTACGGCATACTATAGCACGCCGTTTTTCATCATTTTTGAGGATTTGAATTTTTTTTTTTAATTCAAAAAACATGGGTTATAGCCCATCGTTTTTTGAATTTTTGAAAAAAATGTTATCCTCGTTTTTCATCATTTTTTAACATGGGCTATAGCCCCTACCGTACGGAATACTATAGCACGCCGTTTTTCATCATTTTTGAGGATTTGAAAAAAATTCAAAAATTCAAAAAACATGGGTTATAGCCCATCGTTTTTTGAATTTTTGAAAAAAATGTTATCCTCGTTTTTCATAATCTTTTAACATGGGCTATAGCCCCTACCGTACGGCATACTATGACACGCCGTTTTTAATCATTTTTGAGGATTCGAAAAAAAATTAAAAATTAAAAAAACATGGGTTATAGCCCATCGTTTTTTGAATTTTTGAAAAAAATGTTATCCTCGTTTTTCATCATTTTTAAACATGGGCTATAGCCCCTACCGTACTGCATACTATAGCACGCCGTTTTTCATCATTTTTGAGGATTTGAAAAAGATTTTTTTTTTTTAAAAACATGGGTTATAGCCCATCGTTTTTTTAATTTTTGAAAAAAATGTTATCCTCGTTTTTCATCATTTTTGAACATGGGCTATAGCCCCTACCGTACGGCATACTATAGCACGCCGTTTATCAACATTTTTGAGGATTTGAAAAAAATTAAAAAATTAAAAAAACATGGGTTATAGCCCATCGTTTTTTGAATTTTTGAAAAAAATGTTATCCTCGTTTTTCATCATTTTTTAACATGGGCTATAGCCCCTACCGTACGGCATACTATAGCACGCCGTTTTTCATCATTTTTGAGGATTTGAATTTTTTTCAAAAATTCAAAAAACATGGGTTATAGCCCATCGTTTTTTGAATTTTTGAAAAAAATGTTATCCTCGTTTTTCATCATTTTTTAACATGGGCTATAGCCCCTACCGTACGGCATACTATAGCACGCCGTTTTTCATCATTTTTGAGGATTTGAAAATAAATCAAAAATTAAAAAACATGGGTTATAGCCCATCGTTTTTAATTTTTTTGAAAAAAATGTTATCCTCGTTTTTCATCATTTTTAAACATGGGCTATAGCCCCTACCGTACGGCATACTATAGCACGCCGTTTTTCATCATTTTTGAGGATTTGAAAAAAAAAAAAAAAATCCAAAAACATGGGTTATAGCCCATCGTTTTTTTGAAATTTTGAAAAAAATGTTATCCTCGTTTTTCATCATCTTTGAACATGGGCTATAGCCCCTACCGTACGGCATACTATAGCACGCCGTTTTTCATCATTTTTGAGGATTTGAATTTTTTTTTTTAATTCAAAAAACATGGGTTATAGCCCATCGTTTTTTGAATTTTTGAAAAAAATGTTATCCTCGTTTTTCATCATTTTTTAACATGGGCTATAGCCCCTACCGTACGGAATACTATAGCACGCCGTTTTTCATCATTTTTGAGGATTTGAAAAAAATTCAAAAATTCAAAAAACATGGGTTATAGCCCATCGTTTTTTGAATTTTTGAAAAAAATGTTATCCTCGTTTTTCATAATCTTTTAACATGGGCTATAGCCCCTACCGTACGGCATACTATGACACGCCGTTTTTAATCATTTTTGAGGATTCGAAAAAAAATTAAAAATTAAAAAAACATGGGTTATAGCCCATCGTTTTTTGAATTTTTGAAAAAAATGTTATCCTCGTTTTTCATCATTTTTAAACATGGGCTATAGCCCCTACCGTACTGCATACTATAGCACGCCGTTTTTCATCATTTTTGAGGATTTGAAAAAGAATTTTTTTTTTTAAAAACATGGGTTATAGCCCATCGTTTTTTTAATTTTTGAAAAAAATGTTATCCTCGTTTTTCATCATTTTTGAACATGGGCTATAGCCCCTACCGTACGGCATACTATAGCACGCCGTTTATCAACATTTTTGAGGATTTGAAAAAAATTAAAAAATTAAAAAAACATGGGTTATAGCCCATCGTTTTTTGAATTTTTGAAAAAAATGTTATCCTCGTTTTTCATCATTTTTTAACATGGGCTATAGCCCCTACCGTACGGCATACTATAGCACGCCGTTTTTCATCATTTTTGAGGATTTGAAAAAAAATCAAAAATTCAAAAAACATGGGTTATAGCCCATCGTTTTTAATTTTTTTGAAAAAAATGTTATCCTCGTTTTTCATCATTTTTAAACATGGGCTATAGCCCCTACCGTACGGCATACTATAGCACGCCGTTTTTCATCATTTTTGAGGATTTGAAAAAAAAAAAAAAAATCCAAAAACATGGGTTATAGCCCATCGTTTTTTTGAAATTTTGAAAAAAATGTTATCCTCGTTTTTCATCATCTTTGAACATGGGCTATAGCCCCTACCGTACGGCATACTATAGCACGCCGTTTTTCATCATTTTTGAGGATTTGAATTTTTTTTTTTTATTCAAAAAACATGGGTTATAGCCCATCGTTTTTTAAATTTTTGAAAAAAATGTTATCCTCGTTTTTCATCATTTTTGAACATGGGCTATAGCCCCTACCGTACGGCATACTATAGCACGCCGTTTTTCATCATTTTTGAGGATTTGAAAAAAAATCAAAAATTCAAAAAACATGGGTTATAGCCCATCGTTTTTTAAATTTTTGAAAAAAATGTTATCCTCGTTTTTCATCATTTTTGAACATGGGTTGTAGCCCCTACCGTACGGCATACTATAGCACGCCGTTTTTCATCATTTTTGAGGATTTGAATTTTTTTCAAAAATTCAAAAAACATGGGTTATAACCCATCGTTTTTTGAATTTTTGAAAAAAATGTTATCCTCGTTTTTCATCATTTTTTAACATGGGCTATAGCCCCTACCGTACGGCATACTATAGCACGCCGTTTTTCATCATTTTTGAGGATTTGAAAAAAAATCAAAAATTAAAAAACATGGATTATAGCCCATCGTTTTTTGAATTTTTGAAAAAAGATGTCCTCGTTTTTCATAATCTTTTAACATGGGCTATATCCCCTACCGTACGGCATACTATAGCACGCCGTTTTTCATCATTTTTGAGGATTTGAAAAAAAATCAAAAATTCAAAAAACATGGGTTATAGCCCATCGTTTTTAATTTTTTTGAAAAAAATGTTATCCTCGTTTTTCATCATTTTTAAACATGGGCTATAGCCCCTACCGTACGGCATACTATAGCACGCCGTTTTTCATCATTTTTGAGGATTTGAAAAAAAAAAAAAAAATCCAAAAACATGGGTTATAGCCCATCGTTTTTTTGAAATTTTGAAAAAAATGTTATCCTCGTTTTTCATCATCTTTGAACATGGGCTATAGCCCCTACCGTACGGCATACTATAGCACGCCGTTTTTCATCATTTTTGAGGATTTGAATTTTTTTTTTTAATTCAAAAAACATGGGTTATAGCCCATCGTTTTTTGAATTTTTGAAAAAAATGTTATCCTCGTTTTTCATCATTTTTTAACATGGGCTATAGCCCCTACCGTACGGAATACTATAGCACGCCGTTTTTCATCATTTTTGAGGATTTGAAAAAAATTCAAAAATTCAAAAAACATGGGTTATAGCCCATCGTTTTTTGAATTTTTGAAAAAAATGTTATCCTCGTTTTTCATAATCTTTTAACATGGGCTATAGCCCCTACCGTACGGCATACTATGACACGCCGTTTTTAATCATTTTTGAGGATTCGAAAAAAAATAAAAAATTAAAAAAACATGGGTTATAGCCCATCGTTTTTTGAATTTTTGAAAAAAATGTTATCCTCGTTTTTCATCATTTTTAAACATGGGCTATAGCCCCTACCGTACTGCATACTATAGCACGCCGTTTTTCATCATTTTTGAGGATTTGAAAAAGAATTTTTTTTTTTTAAAACATGGGTTATAGCCCATCGTTTTTTTAATTTTTGAAAAAAATGTTATCCTCGTTTTTCATCATTTTTGAACATGGGCTATAGCCCCTACCGTACGGCATACTATAGCACGCCGTTTATCAACATTTTTGAGGATTTGAAAAAAATTAAAAAATTAAAAAAACATGGGTTATAGCCCATCGTTTTTTGAATTTTTGAAAAAAATGTTATCCTCGTTTTTCATCATTTTTTAACATGGGCTATAGCCCCTACCGTACGGCATACTATAGCACGCCGTTTTTCATCATTTTTGAGGATTTGAATTTTTTTCAAAAATTCAAAAAACATGGGTTATAGCCCATCGTTTTTTGAATTTTTGAAAAAAATGTTATCCTCGTTTTTCATCATTTTTTAACATGGGCTATAGCCCCTACCGTACGGCATACTATAGCACGCCGTTTTTCATCATTTTTGAGGATTTGAAAATAAATCAAAAATTAAAAAACATGGATTATAGCCCATCGTTTTTTGAATTTTTGAAAAAAGATGTTGTCCTCGTTTTTCATAATCTTTTAACATGGGCTATATCCCCTACCGTACGGCACGCCGTTTTTCATCATTTTTGAGGATTTGAAAAAAAATCAAAAATTCAAAAAACATGGGTTATAGCCCATCGTTTTTAAAATTTTTGAAAAAAAATTTATCCTCGTTTTTCATCATTTTTAAACATGGGCTATAGCCCCTACCGTACGGCATACTATAGCACGCCGTTTTTCATCATTTTTGAGGATTTGAAAAAAAATCAAAAATTCAAAAAACATGGGTTATAGCCCATCGTTTTTTTGAAATTTTGAAAAAAATGTTATCCTCGTTTTTCATCATCTTTGAACATGGGCTATAGCCCCTACCGTACGGCATACTATAGCACGCCGTTTTTCATCATTTTTGAGGATTTGAATTTTTTTCAAAAATTCAAAAAACATGGGTTATAGCCCATCGTTTTTTGAATTTTTGAAAAAAATGTTATCCTCGTTTTTCATCATTTTTTAACATGGGCTATAGCCCCTACCGTACGGCATACTATAGCACGCCGTTTTTCATCATTTTTGAGGATTTGAAAATAAATCAAAAATTAAAAAACATGGATTATAGCCCATCGTTTTTTGAATTTTTGAAAAAAGATGTTGTCCTCGTTTTTCATAATCTTTTAACATGGGCTATATCCCCTACCGTACGGCACGCCGTTTTTCATCATTTTTGAGGATTTGAAAAAAAATCAAAAATTCAAAAAACATGGGTTATAGCCCATCGTTTTTAAAATTTTTGAAAAAAATGTTATCCTCGTTTTTCATCATTTTTAAACATGGGCTATAGCCCCTACCGTACGGCATACTATAGCACGCCGTTTTTCATCATTTTTGAGGATTTGAAAAAAAATCAAAAATTCAAAAAACATGGGTTATAGCCCATCGTTTTTTTGAAATTTTGAAAAAAATGTTATCCTCGTTTTTCATCATCTTTGAACATGGGCTATAGCCCCTACCGTACGGCATACTATAGCACGCCGTTTTTCATCATTTTTGAGGATTTGAATTTTTTTCAAAAATTCAAAAAACATGGGTTATAGCCCATCGTTTTTTGAATTTTTGAAAAAAATGTTATCCTCGTTTTTCATCATTTTTTAACATGGGCTATAGCCCCTACCGTACGGCATACTATAGCACATCGTTTTTCATCATTTTTGAGGATTTGAAAAAAATTCAAAAACATGGGTTATAGCCCATCGTTTTTTTAATTTTTGAAAAAAATGTTATCCTCGTTTTTCATCATTTTTGAACATGGGCTATAGCCCCTACCGTACGGAATACTATAGCACGCCGTTTTTCATCATTTTTGAGGATTTGAAAAAAAATAAAAAATTCAAAAACATGGGTTATAGCCCATCGTTTTTTGAATTTTTGAAAAAAATGTTGTCCTCATTTTTCATAATCTTTTAACATGGGCTATATCCCCTACCGTACGGCATACTATAGCACGCCGTTTTTCATCATTTTTGAGGATTTGAAAAAAAAATTAAAATAAAAAAAACATGGGTTATAGCCCATCGTTTTTTAAATTTTTGAAAAAAATGTTGTCCTCGTTTTTCATCATTTTTAAACATGGGCTATAGCCCCTACCGTACGGCATACTATAGCACGCCGTTTTTCATCATTTTTGAGGATTTGAAAAAAAATCAAAAATTCAAAAAACATGGGTTATAGCCCATCGTTTTTTGAATTTTTGAAAAAAATGTTATCCTCGTTTTTCATCATTTTTGAACATGGGCTATAGCCCCTACCGTACGGCATACTATAGCACACCGTTTTTCATCATTTTTGAGGATTTGAAAAAAAATCAAAAACATGGGTTATAGCCCATCGTTTTTTTAATTTTTGAAAAAAATGTTATCCTCGTTTTTCATCATTTTTGAACATGGGCTATAGCCCCTACCGTACGGCATACTATAGCACGCCGTTTTTCATCATTTTTGAGGATTTGAAAAAAAATCAAAAATTCAAAAAACATGGGTTATAGCCCATCGTTTTTTAAATTTTTGAAAAAAATGTTATCCTCGTTTTTCATCATTTTTGAACATGGGTTGTAGCCCCTACCGTACGGCATACTATAGCACGCCGTTTTTCATCATTTTTGAGGATTTGAATTTTTTTCAAAAATTCAAAAAACATGGGTTATAACCCATCGTTTTTTGAATTTTTGAAAAAAATGTTATCCTCGTTTTTCATCATTTTTTAACATGGGCTATAGCCCCTACCGTACGGCATACTATAGCACGCCGTTTTTCATCATTTTTGAGGATTTGAAAAAAAATCAAAAATTAAAAAACATGGATTATAGCCCATCGTTTTTTGAATTTTTGAAAAAAGATGTTGTCCTCGTTTTTCATAATCTTTTAACATGGGCTATATCCCCTACCGTACGGCATACTATAGCACGCCGTTTTTCATCATTTTTGAGGATTTGAAAAAAAATCAAAAATTCAAAAAACATGGGTTATAGCCCATCGTTTTTAATTTTTTTGAAAAAAATGTTATCCTCGTTTTTCATCATTTTTAAACATGGGCTATAGCCCCTACCGTACGGCATACTATAGCACGCCGTTTTTCATCATTTTTGAGGATTTGAAAAAAAAAAAAAAAATCCAAAAACATGGGTTATAGCCCATCGTTTTTTTGAAATTTTGAAAAAAATGTTATCCTCGTTTTTCATCATCTTTGAACATGGGCTATAGCCCCTACCGTACGGCATACTATAGCACGCCGTTTTTCATCATTTTTGAGGATTTGAAAAATTTTTTTTTATTCAAAAAACATGGGTTATAGCCCATCGTTTTTTAAATTTTTGAAAAAAATGTTATCCTCGTTTTTCATCATTTTTGAACATGGGCTATAGCCCCTACCGTACGGCATACTATAGCACGCCGTTTTTCATCATTTTTGAGGATTTGAAAAAAAATCAAAAATTCAAAAAACATGGGTTATAGCCCATCGTTTTTTAAATTTTTGAAAAAAATGTTATCCTCGTTTTTCATCATTTTTGAACATGGGTTGTAGCCCCTACCGTACGGCATACTATAGCACGCCGTTTTTCATCATTTTTGAGGATTTGAATTTTTTTCAAAAATTCAAAAAACATGGGTTATAACCCATCGTTTTTTGAATTTTTGAAAAAAATGTTATCCTCGTTTTTCATCATTTTTTAACATGCGCTATAGCCCCTACCGTACGGCATACTATAGCACGCCGTTTTTCATCATTTTTGAGGATTTGAAAAAAAATCAAAAATTAAAAAACATGGATTATAGCCCATCGTTTTTTGAATTTTTGAAAAAAGATGTCCTCGTTTTTCATAATCTTTTAACATGGGCTATATCCCCTACCGTACGGCATACTATAGCACGCCGTTTTTCATCATTTTTGAGGATTTGAAAAAAAATCAAAAATTCAAAAAACATGGGTTATAGCCCATCGTTTTTAATTTTTTTGAAAAAAATGTTATCCTCGTTTTTCATCATTTTTAAACATGGGCTATAGCCCCTACCGTACGGCATACTATAGCACGCCGTTTTTCATCATTTTTGAGGATTTGAAAAAAAAAAAAAAAATCCAAAAACATGGGTTATAGCCCATCGTTTTTTTGAAATTTTGAAAAAAATGTTATCCTCGTTTTTCATCATTTTTGAACATGGGCTATAGCCCCTACCGTACGGCATACTATAGCACGCCGTTTTTCATCATTTTTGAGGATTTGAAAAAAAATCAAAAATTCAAAAAACATGGGTTATAGCCCATCGTTTTTTAAATTTTTGAAAAAAATGTTATCCTCGTTTTTCATCATTTTTGAACATGGGTTGTAGCCCCTACCGTACGGCATACTATAGCACGCCGTTTTTCATCATTTTTGAGGATTTGAATTTTTTTCAAAAATTCAAAAAACATGGGTTATAACCCATCGTTTTTTGAATTTTTGAAAAAAATGTTATCCTCGTTTTTCATCATTTTTTAACATGGGCTATAGCCCCTACCGTACGGCATACTATAGCACGCCGTTTTTCATCATTTTTGAGGATTTGAAAAAAAATCAAAAATTAAAAAACATGGATTATAGCCCATCGTTTTTTGAATTTTTGAAAAAAGATGTTGTCCTCGTTTTTCATAATCTTTTAACATGGGCTATATCCCCTACCGTACGGCATACTATAGCACGCCGTTTTTCATCATTTTTGAGGATTTGAAAAAAAATCAAAAATTCAAAAAACATGGGTTATAGCCCATCGTTTTTAATTTTTTTGAAAAAAATGTTATCCTCGTTTTTCATCATTTTTAAACATGGGCTATAGCCCCTACCGTACGGCATACTATAGCACGCCGTTTTTCATCATTTTTGAGGATTTGAAAAAAAAAAAAAAAATCCAAAAACATGGGTTATAGCCCATCGTTTTTTTGAAATTTTGAAAAAAATGTTATCCTCGTTTTTCATCATCTTTGAACATGGGCTATAGCCCCTACCGTACGGCATACTATAGCACGCCGTTTTTCATCATTTTTGAGGATTTGAATTTTTTTTTTTTATTCAAAAAACATGGGTTATAGCCCATCGTTTTTTAAATTTTTGAAAAAAATGTTATCCTCGTTTTTCATCATTTTTGAACATGGGCTATAGCCCCTACCGTACGGCATACTATAGCACGCCGTTTTTCATCATTTTTGAGGATTTGAAAAAAAATCAAAAATTCAAAAAACATGGGTTATAGCCCATCGTTTTTTAAATTTTTGAAAAAAATGTTATCCTCGTTTTTCATCATTTTTGAACATGGGTTGTAGCCCCTACCGTACGGCATACTATAGCACGCCGTTTTTCATCATTTTTGAGGATTTGAATTTTTTTCAAAAATTCAAAAAACATGGGTTATAACCCATCGTTTTTTGAATTTTTGAAAAAAATGTTATCCTCGTTTTTCATCATTTTTTAACATGGGCTATAGCCCCTACCGTACGGCATACTATAGCACGCCGTTTTTCATCATTTTTGAGGATTTGAAAAAAAATCAAAAATTAAAAAACATGGATTATAGCCCATCGTTTTTTGAATTTTTGAAAAAAGATGTCCTCGTTTTTCATAATCTTTTAACATGGGCTATATCCCCTACCGTACGGCATACTATAGCACGCCGTTTTTCATCATTTTTGAGGATTTGAAAAAAAATCAAAAATTCAAAAAACATGGGTTATAGCCCATCGTTTTTAATTTTTTTGAAAAAAATGTTATCCTCGTTTTTCATCATTTTTAAACATGGGCTATAGCCCCTACCGTACGGCATACTATAGCACGCCGTTTTTCATCATTTTTGAGGATTTGAAAAAAAAAAAAAAAATCCAAAAACATGGGTTATAGCCCATCGTTTTTTTGAAATTTTGAAAAAAATGTTATCCTCGTTTTTCATCATCTTTGAACATGGGCTATAGCCCCTACCGTACGGCATACTATAGCACGCCGTTTTTCATCATTTTTGAGGATTTGAATTTTTTTTTTTAATTCAAAAAACATGGGTTATAGCCCATCGTTTTTTGAATTTTTGAAAAAAATGTTATCCTCGTTTTTCATCATTTTTTAACATGGGCTATAGCCCCTACCGTACGGAATACTATAGCACGCCGTTTTTCATCATTTTTGAGGATTTGAAAAAAATTCAAAAATTCAAAAAACATGGGTTATAGCCCATCGTTTTTTGAATTTTTGAAAAAAATGTTATCCTCGTTTTTCATAATCTTTTAACATGGGCTATAGCCCCTACCGTACGGCATACTATGACACGCCGTTTTTAATCATTTTTGAGGATTCGAAAAAAAATTAAAAATTAAAAAAACATGGGTTATAGCCCATCGTTTTTTGAATTTTTGAAAAAAATGTTATCCTCGTTTTTCATCATTTTTAAACATGGGCTATAGCCCCTACCGTACTGCATACTATAGCACGCCGTTTTTCATCATTTTTGAGGATTTGAAAAAGATTTTTTTTTTTTAAAAACATGGGTTATAGCCCATCGTTTTTTTAATTTTTGAAAAAAATGTTATCCTCGTTTTTCATCATTTTTGAACATGGGCTATAGCCCCTACCGTACGGCATACTATAGCACGCCGTTTATCAACATTTTTGAGGATTTGAAAAAAATTAAAAAATTAAAAAAACATGGGTTATAGCCCATCGTTTTTTGAATTTTTGAAAAAAATGTTATCCTCGTTTTTCATCATTTTTTAACATGGGCTATAGCCCCTACCGTACGGCATACTATAGCACGCCGTTTTTCATCATTTTTGAGGATTTGAATTTTTTTCAAAAATTCAAAAAACATGGGTTATAGCCCATCGTTTTTTGAATTTTTGAAAAAAATGTTATCCTCGTTTTTCATCATTTTTTAACATGGGCTATAGCCCCTACCGTACGGCATACTATAGCACGCCGTTTTTCATCATTTTTGAGGATTTGAAAATAAATCAAAAATTAAAAAACATGGGTTATAGCCCATCGTTTTTAATTTTTTTGAAAAAAATGTTATCCTCGTTTTTCATCATTTTTAAACATGGGCTATAGCCCCTACCGTACGGCATACTATAGCACGCCGTTTTTCATCATTTTTGAGGATTTGAATTTTTTTTTTTAATTCAAAAAACATGGGTTATAGCCCATCGTTTTTTGAATTTTTGAAAAAAATGTTATCCTCGTTTTTCATCATTTTTTAACATGGGCTATAGCCCCTACCGTACGGAATACTATAGCACGCCGTTTTTCATCATTTTTGAGGATTTGAAAAAAATTCAAAAATTCAAAAAACATGGGTTATAGCCCATCGTTTTTTGAATTTTTGAAAAAAATGTTATCCTCGTTTTTCATAATCTTTTAACATGGGCTATAGCCCCTACCGTACGGCATACTATGACACGCCGTTTTTAATCATTTTTGAGGATTCGAAAAAAAATTAAAAATTAAAAAAACATGGGTTATAGCCCATCGTTTTTTGAATTTTTGAAAAAAATGTTATCCTCGTTTTTCATCATTTTTAAACATGGGCTATAGCCCCTACCGTACTGCATACTATAGCACGCCGTTTTTCATCATTTTTGAGGATTTGAAAAAGAATTTTTTTTTTTAAAAACATGGGTTATAGCCCATCGTTTTTTTAATTTTTGAAAAAAATGTTATCCTCGTTTTTCATCATTTTTGAACATGGGCTATAGCCCCTACCGTACGGCATACTATAGCACGCCGTTTATCAACATTTTTGAGGATTTGAAAAAAATTAAAAAATTAAAAAAACATGGGTTATAGCCCATCGTTTTTTGAATTTTTGAAAAAAATGTTATCCTCGTTTTTCATCATTTTTTAACATGGGCTATAGCCCCTACCGTACGGCATACTATAGCACGCCGTTTTTCATCATTTTTGAGGATTTGAAAAAAAATCAAAAATTCAAAAAACATGGGTTATAGCCCATCGTTTTTAATTTTTTTGAAAAAAATGTTATCCTCGTTTTTCATCATTTTTAAACATGGGCTATAGCCCCTACCGTACGGCATACTATAGCACGCCGTTTTTCATCATTTTTGAGGATTTGAAAAAAAAAAAAAAAATCCAAAAACATGGGTTATAGCCCATCGTTTTTTTGAAATTTTGAAAAAAATGTTATCCTCGTTTTTCATCATCTTTGAACATGGGCTATAGCCCCTACCGTACGGCATACTATAGCACGCCGTTTTTCATCATTTTTGAGGATTTGAATTTTTTTTTTTTATTCAAAAAACATGGGTTATAGCCCATCGTTTTTTAAATTTTTGAAAAAAATGTTATCCTCGTTTTTCATCATTTTTGAACATGGGCTATAGCCCCTACCGTACGGCATACTATAGCACGCCGTTTTTCATCATTTTTGAGGATTTGAAAAAAAATCAAAAATTCAAAAAACATGGGTTATAGCCCATCGTTTTTTAAATTTTTGAAAAAAATGTTATCCTCGTTTTTCATCATTTTTGAACATGGGTTGTAGCCCCTACCGTACGGCATACTATAGCACGCCGTTTTTCATCATTTTTGAGGATTTGAATTTTTTTCAAAAATTCAAAAAACATGGGTTATAACCCATCGTTTTTTGAATTTTTGAAAAAAATGTTATCCTCGTTTTTCATCATTTTTTAACATGGGCTATAGCCCCTACCGTACGGCATACTATAGCACGCCGTTTTTCATCATTTTTGAGGATTTGAAAAAAAATCAAAAATTAAAAAACATGGATTATAGCCCATCGTTTTTTGAATTTTTGAAAAAAGATGTCCTCGTTTTTCATAATCTTTTAACATGGGCTATATCCCCTACCGTACGGCATACTATAGCACGCCGTTTTTCATCATTTTTGAGGATTTGAAAAAAAATCAAAAATTCAAAAAACATGGGTTATAGCCCATCGTTTTTAATTTTTTTGAAAAAAATGTTATCCTCGTTTTTCATCATTTTTAAACATGGGCTATAGCCCCTACCGTACGGCATACTATAGCACGCCGTTTTTCATCATTTTTGAGGATTTGAAAAAAAAAAAAAAAATCCAAAAACATGGGTTATAGCCCATCGTTTTTTTGAAATTTTGAAAAAAATGTTATCCTTGTTTTTCATCATCTTTGAACATGGGCTATAGCCCCTACCGTACGGCATACTATAGCACGCCGTTTTTCATCATTTTTGAGGATTTGAATTTTTTTTTTTAATTCAAAAAACATGGGTTATAGCCCATCGTTTTTTGAATTTTTGAAAAAAATGTTATCCTCGTTTTTCATCATTTTTTAACATGGGCTATAGCCCCTACCGTACGGAATACTATAGCACGCCGTTTTTCATCATTTTTGAGGATTTGAAAAAAATTCAAAAATTCAAAAAACATGGGTTATAGCCCATCGTTTTTTGAATTTTTGAAAAAAATGTTATCCTCGTTTTTCATAATCTTTTAACATGGGCTATAGCCCCTACCGTACGGCATACTATGACACGCCGTTTTTAATCATTTTTGAGGATTCGAAAAAAAATTAAAAATTAAAAAAACATGGGTTATAGCCCATCGTTTTTTGAATTTTTGAAAAAAATGTTATCCTCGTTTTTCATCATTTTTAAACATGGGCTATAGCCCCTACCGTACTGCATACTATAGCACGCCGTTTTTCATCATTTTTGAGGATTTGAAAAAGAATTTTTTTTTTTTAAAACATGGGTTATAGCCCATCGTTTTTTTAATTTTTGAA
Organism: Protomyctophum parallelum; assembly: GCF_964188405.1. Taxonomy (NCBI): domain Eukaryota; kingdom Metazoa; phylum Chordata; class Actinopteri; order Myctophiformes; family Myctophidae; genus Protomyctophum; species Protomyctophum parallelum. The sequence goes on along the minus strand of NC_139709.1, from coordinate 27,311,277 downwards.
AAAAATGTTATCCTCGTTTTTCATCATTTTTGAACATGGGCTATAGCCCCTACCGTACGGCATACTATAGCACGCCGTTTATCAACATTTTTGAGGATTTGAAAAAAATTAAAAAATTAAAAAAACATGGGTTATAGCCCATCGTTTTTTGAATTTTTGAAAAAAATGTTATCCTCGTTTTTCATCATTTTTTAACATGGGCTATAGCCCCTACCGTACGGCATACTATAGCACGCCGTTTTTCATCATTTTTGAGGATTTGAATTTTTTTCAAAAATTCAAAAAACATGGGTTATAGCCCATCGTTTTTTGAATTTTTGAAAAAAATGTTATCCTCGTTTTTCATCATTTTTTAACATGGGCTATAGCCCCTACCGTACGGCATACTATAGCACGCCGTTTTTCATCATTTTTGAGGATTTGAAAATAAATCAAAAATTAAAAAACATGGATTATAGCCCATCGTTTTTTGAATTTTTGAAAAAAGATGTTGTCCTCGTTTTTCATAATCTTTTAACATGGGCTATATCCCCTACCGTACGGCACGCCGTTTTTCATCATTTTTGAGGATTTGAAAAAAAATCAAAAATTAAAAAAACATGGGTTATAGCCCATCGTTTTTAAAATTTTTGAAAAAAAATTTATCCTCGTTTTTCATCATTTTTAAACATGGGCTATAGCCCCTACCGTACGGCATACTATAGCACGCCGTTTTTCATCATTTTTGAGGATTTGAAAAAAAATCAAAAATTCAAAAAACATGGGTTATAGCCCATCGTTTTTTTGAAATTTTGAAAAAAATGTTATCCTCGTTTTTCATCATCTTTGAACATGGGCTATAGCCCCTACCGTACGGCATACTATAGCACGCCGTTTTTCATCATTTTTGAGGATTTGAATTTTTTTCAAAAATTCAAAAAACATGGGTTATAGCCCATCGTTTTTTGAATTTTTGAAAAAAATGTTATCCTCGTTTTTCATCATTTTTTAACATGGGCTATAGCCCCTACCGTACGGCATACTATAGCACGCCGTTTTTCATCATTTTTGAGGATTTGAAAATAAATCAAAAATTAAAAAACATGGATTATAGCCCATCGTTTTTTGAATTTTTGAAAAAAGATGTTGTCCTCGTTTTTCATAATCTTTTAACATGGGCTATATCCCCTACCGTACGGCACGCCGTTTTTCATCATTTTTGAGGATTTGAAAAAAAATCAAAAATTCAAAAAACATGGGTTATAGCCCATCGTTTTTAAAATTTTTGAAAAAAATGTTATCCTCGTTTTTCATCATTTTTAAACATGGGCTATAGCCCCTACCGTACGGCATACTATAGCACGCCGTTTTTCATCATTTTTGAGGATTTGAAAAAAAATCAAAAATTCAAAAAACATGGGTTATAGCCCATCGTTTTTTTGAAATTTTGAAAAAAATGTTATCCTCGTTTTTCATCATCTTTGAACATGGGCTATAGCCCCTACCGTACGGCATACTATAGCACGCCGTTTTTCATCATTTTTGAGGATTTGAATTTTTTTCAAAAATTCAAAAAACATGGGTTATAGCCCATCGTTTTTTGAATTTTTGAAAAAAATGTTATCCTCGTTTTTCATCATTTTTTAACATGGGCTATAGCCCCTACCGTACGGCATACTATAGCACACCGTTTTTCATCATTTTTGAGGATTTGAAAAAAATTCAAAAACATGGGTTATAGCCCATCGTTTTTTTAATTTTTGAAAAAAATGTTATCCTCGTTTTTCATCATTTTTGAACATGGGCTATAGCCCCTACCGTACGGAATACTATAGCACGCCGTTTTTCATCATTTTTGAGGATTTGAAAAAAAATAAAAAATTCAAAAACATGGGTTATAGCCCATCGTTTTTTGAATTTTTGAAAAAAATGTTGTCCTCATTTTTCATAATCTTTTAACATGGGCTATATCCCCTACCGTACGGCATACTATAGCACGCCGTTTTTCATCATTTTTGAGGATTTGAAAAAAAAATTAAAATAAAAAAAACATGGGTTATAGCCCATCGTTTTTTAAATTTTTGAAAAAAATGTTGTCCTCGTTTTTCATCATTTTTAAACATGGGCTATAGCCCCTACCGTACGGCATACTATAGCACGCCGTTTTTCATCATTTTTGAGGATTTGAAAAAAAATCAAAAATTCAAAAAACATGGGTTATAGCCCATCGTTTTTTGAATTTTTGAAAAAAATGTTATCCTCGTTTTTCATCATTTTTGAACATGGGCTATAGCCCCTACCGTACGGCATACTATAGCACACCGTTTTTCATCATTTTTGAGGATTTGAAAAAAAATCAAAAACATGGGTTATAGCCCATCGTTTTTTTAATTTTTGAAAAAAATGTTATCCTCGTTTTTCATCATTTTTGAACATGGGCTATAGCCCCTACCGTACGGCATACTATAGCACGCCGTTTTTCATCATTTTTGAGGATTTGAAAAAAAATCAAAAATTCAAAAAACATGGGTTATAGCCCATCGTTTTTTAAATTTTTGAAAAAAATGTTATCCTCGTTTTTCATCATTTTTGAACATGGGTTGTAGCCCCTACCGTACGGCATACTATAGCACGCCGTTTTTCATCATTTTTGAGGATTTGAATTTTTTTCAAAAATTCAAAAAACATGGGTTATAACCCATCGTTTTTTGAATTTTTGAAAAAAATGTTATCCTCGTTTTTCATCATTTTTTAACATGGGCTATAGCCCCTACCGTACGGCATACTATAGCACGCCGTTTTTCATCATTTTTGAGGATTTGAAAAAAAATCAAAAATTAAAAAACATGGATTATAGCCCATCGTTTTTTGAATTTTTGAAAAAAGATGTTGTCCTCGTTTTTCATAATCTTTTAACATGGGCTATATCCCCTACCGTACGGCATACTATAGCACGCCGTTTTTCATCATTTTTGAGGATTTGAAAAAAAATCAAAAATTCAAAAAACATGGGTTATAGCCCATCGTTTTTAATTTTTTTGAAAAAAATGTTATCCTCGTTTTTCATCATTTTTAAACATGGGCTATAGCCCCTACCGTACGGCATACTATAGCACGCCGTTTTTCATCATTTTTGAGGATTTGAAAAAAAAAAAAAAAATCCAAAAACATGGGTTATAGCCCATCGTTTTTTTGAAATTTTGAAAAAAATGTTATCCTCGTTTTTCATCATCTTTGAACATGGGCTATAGCCCCTACCGTACGGCATACTATAGCACGCCGTTTTTCATCATTTTTGAGGATTTGAAAAAAATTTTTTTATTCAAAAAACATGGGTTATAGCCCATCGTTTTTTAAATTTTTGAAAAAAATGTTATCCTCGTTTTTCATCATTTTTGAACATGGGCTATAGCCCCTACCGTACGGCATACTATAGCACGCCGTTTTTCATCATTTTTGAGGATTTGAAAAAAAATCAAAAATTCAAAAAACATGGGTTATAGCCCATCGTTTTTTAAATTTTTGAAAAAAATGTTATCCTCGTTTTTCATCATTTTTGAACATGGGTTGTAGCCCCTACCGTACGGCATACTATAGCACGCCGTTTTTCATCATTTTTGAGGATTTGAATTTTTTTCAAAAATTCAAAAAACATGGGTTATAACCCATCGTTTTTTGAATTTTTGAAAAAAATGTTATCCTCGTTTTTCATCATTTTTTAACATGCGCTATAGCCCCTACCGTACGGCATACTATAGCACGCCGTTTTTCATCATTTTTGAGGATTTGAAAAAAAATCAAAAATTAAAAAACATGGATTATAGCCCATCGTTTTTTGAATTTTTGAAAAAAGATGTCCTCGTTTTTCATAATCTTTTAACATGGGCTATATCCCCTACCGTACGGCATACTATAGCACGCCGTTTTTCATCATTTTTGAGGATTTGAAAAAAAATCAAAAATTCAAAAAACATGGGTTATAGCCCATCGTTTTTAATTTTTTTGAAAAAAATGTTATCCTCGTTTTTCATCATTTTTAAACATGGGCTATAGCCCCTACCGTACGGCATACTATAGCACGCCGTTTTTCATCATTTTTGAGGATTTGAAAAAAAAAAAAAAAATCCAAAAACATGGGTTATAGCCCATCGTTTTTTTGAAATTTTGAAAAAAATGTTATCCTCGTTTTTCATCATCTTTGAACATGGGCTATAGCCCCTACCGTACGGCATACTATAGCACGCCGTTTTTCATCATTTTTGAGGATTTGAATTTTTTTTTTTAATTCAAAAAACATGGGTTATAGCCCATCGTTTTTTGAATTTTTGAAAAAAATGTTATCCTCGTTTTTCATCATTTTTTAACATGGGCTATAGCCCCTACCGTACGGCATACTATAGCACGCCGTTTTTCATCATTTTTGAGGATTTGAAAAAAAATCAAAAATTCAAAAAACATGGGTTATAGCCCATCGTTTTTAATTTTTTTGAAAAAAATGTTATCCTCGTTTTTCATCATTTTTAAACATGGGCTATAGCCCCTACCGTACGGCATACTATAGCACGCCGTTTTTCATCATTTTTGAGGATTTGAAAAAAAAAAAAAAAATCCAAAAACATGGGTTATAGCCCATCGTTTTTTTGAAATTTTGAAAAAAATGTTATCCTCGTTTTTCATCATCTTTGAACATGGGCTATAGCCCCTACCGTACGGCATACTATAGCACGCCGTTTTTCATCATTTTTGAGGATTTGAATTTTTTTTTTTAATTCAAAAAACATGGGTTATAGCCCATCGTTTTTTGAATTTTTGAAAAAAATGTTATCCTCGTTTTTCATCATTTTTTAACATGGGCTATAGCCCCTACCGTACGGAATACTATAGCACGCCGTTTTTCATCATTTTTGAGGATTTGAAAAAAATTCAAAAATTCAAAAAACATGGGTTATAGCCCATCGTTTTTTGAATTTTTGAAAAAAATGTTATCCTCGTTTTTCATAATCTTTTAACATGGGCTATAGCCCCTACCGTACGGCATACTATGACACGCCGTTTTTAATCATTTTTGAGGATTCGAAAAAAAATTAAAAATTAAAAAAACATGGGTTATAGCCCATCGTTTTTTGAATTTTTGAAAAAAATGTTATCCTCGTTTTTCATCATTTTTAAACATGGGCTATAGCCCCTACCGTACTGCATACTATAGCACGCCGTTTTTCATCATTTTTGAGGATTTGAAAAAGATTTTTTTTTTTTAAAAACATGGGTTATAGCCCATCGTTTTTTTAATTTTTGAAAAAAATGTTATCCTCGTTTTTCATCATTTTTGAACATGGGCTATAGCCCCTACCGTACGGCATACTATAGCACGCCGTTTATCAACATTTTTGAGGATTTGAAAAAAATTAAAAAATTAAAAAAACATGGGTTATAGCCCATCGTTTTTTGAATTTTTGAAAAAAATGTTATCCTCGTTTTTCATCATTTTTTAACATGGGCTATAGCCCCTACCGTACGGCATACTATAGCACGCCGTTTTTCATCATTTTTGAGGATTTGAATTTTTTTCAAAAATTCAAAAAACATGGGTTATAGCCCATCGTTTTTTGAATTTTTGAAAAAAATGTTATCCTCGTTTTTCATCATTTTTTAACATGGGCTATAGCCCCTACCGTACGGCATACTATAGCACGCCGTTTTTCATCATTTTTGAGGATTTGAAAATAAATCAAAAATTAAAAAACATGGATTATAGCCCATCGTTTTTTGAATTTTTGAAAAAAGATGTTGTCCTCGTTTTTCATAATCTTTTAACATGGGCTATATCCCCTACCGTACGGCACGCCGTTTTTCATCATTTTTGAGGATTTGAAAAAAAATCAAAAATTCAAAAAACATGGGTTATAGCCCATCGTTTTTAAAATTTTTGAAAAAAAATTTATCCTCGTTTTTCATCATTTTTAAACATGGGCTATAGCCCCTACCGTACGGCATACTATAGCACGCCGTTTTTCATCATTTTTGAGGATTTGAAAAAAAATCAAAAATTCAAAAAACATGGGTTATAGCCCATCGTTTTTTTGAAATTTTGAAAAAAATGTTATCCTCGTTTTTCATCATCTTTGAACATGGGCTATAGCCCCTACCGTACGGCATACTATAGCACGCCGTTTTTCATCATTTTTGAGGATTTGAATTTTTTTCAAAAATTCAAAAAACATGGGTTATAGCCCATCGTTTTTTGAATTTTTGAAAAAAATGTTATCCTCGTTTTTCATCATTTTTTAACATGGGCTATAGCCCCTACCGTACGGCATACTATAGCACACCGTTTTTCATCATTTTTGAGGATTTGAAAAAAATTCAAAAACATGGGTTATAGCCCATCGTTTTTTTAATTTTTGAAAAAAATGTTATCCTCGTTTTTCATCATTTTTGAACATGGGCTATAGCCCCTACCGTACGGAATACTATAGCACGCCGTTTTTCATCATTTTTGAGGATTTGAAAAAAAATAAAAAATTCAAAAACATGGGTTATAGCCCATCGTTTTTTGAATTTTTGAAAAAAATGTTGTCCTCATTTTTCATAATCTTTTAACATGGGCTATATCCCCTACCGTACGGCATACTATAGCACGCCGTTTTTCATCATTTTTGAGGATTTGAAAAAAAAATTAAAATAAAAAAAACATGGGTTATAGCCCATCGTTTTTTTTACTTTTTGAAAAAAATGTTATCCTCGTTTTTCATAATTTTTGAACATGGGCTATAGCCCCTACCGTACGGCATACTATAGCACGCCGTTTTTCATCATTTTTGAGGATTTGAAAAAAAATCTAAAATTCAAAAAACATGGGTTATAGCCCATCGTTTTTTATTTTATTTTGAAAAAAATGTTATCCTCGTTTTTCATCATCTTTGAACATGGGCTATAGCCCCTACCGTACGGAATACTATAGCACGCCGTTTTTCATCATTTTTGAGGATTTGAAAAAAAATAAAAAATTCAAAAACATGGGTTATAGCCCATCGTTTTTTGAATTTTTGAAAAAAATGTTGTCCTCATTTTTCATAATCTTTTAACATGGGCTATATCCCCTACCGTACGGCATACTATAGCACGCCGTTTTTCATCATTTTTGAGGATTTGAAAAAAAATCTAAAACATGGGTTATAGCCCATCGTTTTTTTAATTTTTGAAAAAAATGTTATCCTCGTTTTTCATCATTTTTGAACATGGGCTATAGCCCCTACCGTACGGCATACTATAGCACGCCGTTTTTCATCATTTTTGAGGATTTGAAAAAAAATCAAAAATTCAAAAAACATGGGTTATAGCCCATCGTTTTTTAAATTTTTGAAAAAAATGTTATCCTCGTTTTTCATCATTTTTGAACATGGGTTGTAGCCCCTACCGTACGGCATACTATAGCACGCCGTTTTTCATCATTTTTGAGGATTTGAATTTTTTTCAAAAATTAAAAAAACATGGGTTATAACCCATCGTTTTTTGAATGTTTGAAAAAAATGTTATCCTCGTTTTTCATCATTTTTTAACATGGGCTATAGCCCCTACCGTACGGCATACTATAGCACGCCGTTTTTCATCATTTTTGAGGATTTGAAAAAAAATCAAAAATTAAAAAACATGGATTATAGCCCATCGTTTTTTGAATTTTTGAAAAAAGATGTTGTCCTCGTTTTTCATAATCTTTTAACATGGGCTATATCCCCTACCGTACGGCATACTATAGCACGCCGTTTTTCATAATTTTTGAGGATTTGAAAAAAAATTCAAAAATTCAAAAAACATGGGTTATAGCCCATCGTTTTTAATTTTTTTGAAAAAAATGTTATCCTCGTTTTTCATCATTTTTAAACATGGGCTATAGCCCCTACCGTACGGCATACTATAGCACGCCGTTTTTCATCATTTTTGAGGATTTGAAAAAAAAAAAAAAAAAAAAAAAACATGGGTTATAGCCCATCGTTTTTTTGAAATTTTGAAAAAAATGTTATCCTCGTTTTTCATCATCTTTGAACATGGGCTATAGCCCCTACCGTACGGCATACTATAGCACGCCGTTTTTCATCATTTTTGAGGATTTGAAAAAAAATCAAAAATTCAAAAAACATGGGTTATAGCCCATCGTTTTTTGAATTTTTGAAAAAAATGTTATCCTCGTTTTTCATCATTTTTGAACATGGGCTATAGCCCCTACCGTACGGCATACTATAGCACACCGTTTTTCATCATTTTTGAGGATTTGAAAAAAATTCAAAAACATGGGTTATAGCCCATCGTTTTTTTAATTTTTGAAAAAAATGTTATCCTCGTTTTTCATCATTTTTGAACATGGGCTATAGCCCCTACCGTACGGCATACTATAGCACGCCGTTTTTCATCATTTTTGAGGATTTGAAAAAAAATCAAAAATTCAAAAAACATGGGTTATAGCCCATCGTTTTTTAAATTTTTGAAAAAAATGTTATCCTCGTTTTTCATCATTTTTGAACATGGGTTGTAGCCCCTACCGTACGGCATACTATAGCACGCCGTTTTTCATCATTTTTGAGGATTTGAATTTTTTTCAAAAATTCAAAAAACATGGGTTATAACCCATCGTTTTTTGAATTTTTGAAAAAAATGTTATCCTCGTTTTTCATCATTTTTTAACATGGGCTATAGCCCCTACCGTACGGCATACTATAGCACGCCGTTTTTCATCATTTTTGAGGATTTGAAAAAAAATCAAAAATTAAAAAACATGGATTATAGCCCATCTTTTTTTGAATTTTTGAAAAAAGATGTTGTCCTCGTTTTTCATAATCTTTTAACATGGGCTATATCCCCTACCGTACGGCATACTATAGCACGCCGTTTTTCATAATTTTTGAGGATTTGAAAAAAAATCAAAAATTCAAAAAACATGGGTTATAGCCCATCGTTTTTAATTTTTTTGAAAAAAATGTTATCCTCGTTTTTCATCATTTTTAAACATGGGCTATAGCCCCTACCGTACGGCATACTATAGCACGCCGTTTTTCATCATTTTTGAGGATTTGAAAAAAAAAAAAAAAATCAAAAAACATGGGTTATAGCCCATCGTTTTTTTGAAATTTTGAAAAAAATGTTATCCTCGTTTTTCATCATCTTTGAACATGGGCTATAGCCCCTACCGTACGGCATACTATAGCACGCCGTTTTTCATCATTTTTGAGGATTTGAAATTTTTTTTTTTATTAAAAAAACATGGGTTATAGCCCATCGTTTTTTGAATTTTTGAAAAAAATGTTATCCTCGTTTTTCATCATTTTTTAACATGGGCTATAGCCCCTACCGTACGGCATACTATAGCACACCGTTTTTCATCATTTTTGAGGATTTGAAAAAAATTCAAAAACATGGGTTATAGCCCATCGTTTTTTTAATTTTTGAAAAAAATGTTATCCTCGTTTTTCATCATTTTTGAACATGGGCTATAGCCCCTACCGTACGGAATACTATAGCACGCCGTTTTTCATCATTTTTGAGGATTTGAAAAAAATTCAAAAATTCAAAAAACATGGGTTATAGCCCATCGTTTTTTGAATTTTTGAAAAAAATGTTATCCTCGTTTTTCATAATCTTTTAACATGGGCTATAGCCCCTACCGTACGGCATACTATGACACGCCGTTTTTAATCATTTTTGAGGATTCGAAAAAAAATTAAAAATTAAAAAAAACATGGGTTATAGCCCATCGTTTTTTGAATTTTTGAAAAAAATGTTATCCTCGTTTTTCATCATTTTTAAACATGGGCTATAGCCCCTACCGTACTGCATACTATAGCACGCCGTTTTTCATCATTTTTGAGGATTTGAAAAATAATTTTTTTTTTAAAAAACATGGGTTATAGCCCATCGTTTTTTTAATTTTTGAAAAAAATGTTATCCTCGTTTTTCATCATTTTTGAACATGGGCTATAGCCCCTACCGTACGGCATACTATAGCACGCCGTTTATCAACATTTTTGAGGATTTGAAAAAAATTAAAAAAACATGGGTTATAGCCCATCGTTTTTTGAATTTTTGAAAAAAATGTTATCCTCGTTTTTCATAATCTTTTAACATGGGCTATATCCCCTACCGTACGGCATACTATAGCACGCCGTTTTTCATCATTTTTGAGGATTTGAATTTTTTTCAAAAATTCAAAAAACATGGGTTATAGCCCATCGTTTTTTGAATTTTTGAAAAAAATGTTATCCTCGTTTTTCATCATTTTTTAACATGGGCTATAGCCCCTACCGTACGGCATACTATAGCACGCCGTTTTTCATCATTTTTGAGGATTTGAATTTTTTTCAAAAATTCAAAAAACATGGGTTATAGCCCATAGTTTTTTGAATTTTTGAAAAAAATGTTATCCTCGTTTTTCATCATTTTTTAACATGGGCTATAGCCCCTACCGTACGGCATACTATAGCACGCCGTTTTTCATCATTTTTGAGGATTTGAAAATAAATCAAAAATTAAAAAACATGGATTATAGCCCATCGTTTTTTGAATTTTTGAAAAAAGATGTTGTCCTCGTTTTTCATAATCTTTTAACATGGGCTATATCCCCTACCGTACGGCACGCCGTTTTTCATCATTTTTGAGGATTTGAAAAAAAATCAAAAATTCAAAAAACATGGGTTATAGCCCATCGTTTTTAAAATTTTTGAAAAAAATGTTATCCTCGTTTTTCATCATTTTTAAACATGGGCTATAGCCCCTACCGTACGGCATACTATAGCACGCCGTTTTTCATCATTTTTGAGGATTTGAAAAAAAATCAAAAATTCAAAAAACATGGGTTATAGCCCATCGTTTTTTTGAAATTTTGAAAAAAATGTTATCCTCGTTTTTCATCATCTTTGAACATGGGCTATAGCCCCTACCGTACGGCATACTATAGCACGCCGTTTTTCATCATTTTTGAGGATTTGAATTTTTTTCAAAAATTCAAAAAATATGGGTTATAGCCCATCGTTTTTTGAATTTTTGAAAAAAATGTTATCCTCGTTTTTCATCATTTTTTAACATGGGCTATAGCCCCTACCGTACGGCATACTATAGCACACCGTTTTTCATCATTTTTGAGGATTTGAAAAAAATTCAAAAACATGGGTTATAGCCCATCGTTTTTTTAATTTTTGAAAAAAATGTTATCCTCGTTTTTCATCATTTTTGAACATGGGCTATAGCCCCTACCGTACGGAATACTATAGCACGCCGTTTTTCATCATTTTTGAGGATTTGAAAAAAAATAAAAAATTCAAAAACATGGGTTATAGCCCATCGTTTTTTGAATTTTTGAAAAAAATGTTGTCCTCATTTTTCATAATCTTTTAACATGGGCTATATCCCCTACCGTACGGCATACTATAGCACGCCGTTTTTCATCATTTTTGAGGATTTGAAAAAAAATCTAAAATTCAAAAAACATGGGTTATAGCCCATCGTTTTTTATTTTATTTTGAAAAAAATGTTATCCTCGTTTTTCATCATCTTTGAACATGGGCTATAGCCCCTACCGTACGGCATACTATAGCACGCCGTTTTTCATCATTTTTGAGGATTTGAATTTTTTTCAAAAATTCAAAAAACATGGGTTATAGCCCATCGTTTTTTGAATTTTTGAAAAAAAAATTATCCTCGTTTTTCATCATTTTTTAACATGGGCTATAGCCCATACCGTACGGCATACTATAGCACGCCGTTTTTCATCATTTTTGAGGATTTGAAAAAAAATCTAAAATTAAAAAAACATGGGTTATAGCCCATCGTTTTTTGAATTTTTGAAAAAAATGTTATCCTCATTTTTCATCATTTTTGAACATGGGCTATAGCCCCTACCGTACGGCATACTATAGCACGCCGTTTTTCTTAATTTTTGAGGATTTGAAAAAAATTCAAAAATTCAAAAAACATGGGTTATAGCCCATCGTTTTTTTAATTTTTGAAAAAAATGTTATCCTCGTTTTTCATCATTTTTTAACATGGGATATAGCCCCTACCGTACGGCATACTATAGCACGCCGTTTTTCATAATTTTTGAGGATTTGAAAAAAATTCAAAATTTCAAAAAACATGGGTTATAGCCCATCGTTTTTTGAAAATTTAAAAAAAATGTTATCCTCGTTTTTCATCATCTTTGAACATGGGCTATAGCCCCTACCGTACGGCATACTATAGCACGCCGTTTTTCATCATTTTTGAGGATTTGAAAAAAAATCAAAAATTCAAAAAACATGGGTTAGCCTATAGCCCATCGTTTTTTGAATTTAAAAAAAAAAATGTTATCCTCGTTTTTCATCATTTTTGAACATGGGCTATAGCCCCTACCGTACGGAATACTATAGCACGCCGTTTTTCATCATTTTTGAGGATTTGAAAAAAAAAATTAAATTAGAAAAAACATGGGTTATAGCCCATCGTTTTTTGAATTTTTGAAAAAAATGTTATCCTCGTTTTTCATCATTTTTGAACATGGGCTATAGCCCCTACCGTACGGCATACTATAGCACGCCGTTTTTCATCATTTTTGAGGATTTCAAAAAATATATATATATATCAAAAACAGGGGTTAGCCTATAGCCCATCGTTTTTTGAATTTTTGAAAAAAATGTTATCCTTGTTTTTTATCATTTTTGAACATGGGCTATAGCCCCTACCGTACGGCATACTATAGCACGCCGTTTTTCATCATTTTTGAGGATTTAAAAAAAAATCAAAAATTCAAAAACATGGGTTATAGCCCATGGTTTTTTTATTTTTTGAAAAAAATGTTATCCTCGTTTTTCATCATTTTTGAACATGGGCTATAGCCCCTACCGTACGGCATACTATAGCACGCCGTTTTTCTTAATTTTTGAGGATTTGAATTTTTTTCAAAAATTCAAAAACATGGGTTATAGCCCATCGTTTTTTTATTTTTTAAAAAAAATGTTATCCTCGTTTTTCATCATTTTTGAACATGGGCTATAGCCCCTACCGTACGGCATACTATAGCACGCCGTTTTTCATCATTTTTGAGGATTTGAATTTTTTTCAAAAATTCAAAAAATATGGGTTATAGCCCATCGTTTTTTGAATTTTTGAAAAAAATGTTATCCTCGTTTTTCATCATTTTTTAACATGGGCTATAGCCCCTACCGTACGGCATACTATAGCACACCGTTTTTCATCATTTTTGAGGATTTGAAAAAAATTCAAAAACATGGGTTATAGCCCATCGTTTTTTTAATTTTTGAAAAAAATGTTATCCTCGTTTTTCATCATTTTTGAACATGGGCTATAGCCCCTACCGTACGGAATACTATAGCACGCCGTTTTTCATCATTTTTGAGGATTTGAAAAAAAATAAAAAATTCAAAAACATGGGTTATAGCCCATCGTTTTTTGAATTTTTGAAAAAAATGTTGTCCTCATTTTTCATAATCTTTTAACATGGGCTATATCCCCTACCGTACGGCATACTATAGCACGCCGTTTTTCATCATTTTTGAGGATTTGAAAAAAAATCTAAAATTCAAAAAACATGGGTTATAGCCCATCGTTTTTTATTTTATTTTGAAAAAAATGTTATCCTCGTTTTTCATCATCTTTGAACATGGGCTATAGCCCCTACCGTACGGCATACTATAGCACGCCGTTTTTCATCATTTTTGAGGATTTGAATTTTTTTCAAAAATTCAAAAAACATGGGTTATAGCCCATCGTTTTTTGAATTTTTGAAAAAAAAATTATCCTCGTTTTTCATCATTTTTTAACATGGGCTATAGCCCATACCGTACGGCATACTATAGCACGCCGTTTTTCATCATTTTTGAGGATTTGAAAAAAAATCTAAAATTAAAAAAACATGGGTTATAGCCCATCGTTTTTTGAATTTTTGAAAAAAATGTTATCCTCATTTTTCATCATTTTTGAACATGGGCTATAGCCCCTACCGTACGGCATACTATAGCACGCCGTTTTTCTTAATTTTTGAGGATTTGAAAAAAATTCAAAAATTCAAAAAACATGGGTTATAGCCCATCGTTTTTTTAATTTTTGAAAAAAATGTTATCCTCGTTTTTCATCATTTTTTAACATGGGATATAGCCCCTACCGTACGGCATACTATAGCACGCCGTTTTTCATAATTTTTGAGGATTTGAAAAAAATTCAAAATTTCAAAAAACATGGGTTATAGCCCATCGTTTTTTGAAAATTTAAAAAAAATGTTATCCTCGTTTTTCATCATCTTTGAACATGGGCTATAGCCCCTACCGTACGGCATACTATAGCACGCCGTTTTTCATCATTTTTGAGGATTTGAAAAAAAATCAAAAATTCAAAAAACATGGGTTAGCCTATAGCCCATCGTTTTTTGAATTTAAAAAAAAAATGTTATCCTCGTTTTTCATCATTTTTGAACATGGGCTATAGCCCCTACCGTACGGAATACTATAGCACGCCGTTTTTCATCATTTTTGAGGATTTGAAAAAAAAAATTAAATTAGAAAAAACATGGGTTATAGCCCATCGTTTTTTGAATTTTTGAAAAAAATGTTATCCTCGTTTTTCATCATTTTTGAACATGGGCTATAGCCCCTACCGTACGGCATACTATAGCACGCCGTTTTTCATCATTTTTGAGGATTTCAAAAAATATATATATATATCAAAAACAGGGGTTAGCCTATAGCCCATCGTTTTTTGAATTTTTGAAAAAAATGTTATCCTTGTTTTTTATCATTTTTGAACATGGGCTATAGCCCCTACCGTACGGCATACTATAGCACGCCGTTTTTCATCATTTTTGAGGATTTAAAAAAAAATCAAAAATTCAAAAACATGGGTTATAGCCCATGGTTTTTTTATTTTTTGAAAAAAATGTTATCCTCGTTTTTCATCATTTTTGAACATGGGCTATAGCCCCTACCGTACGGCATACTATAGCACGCCGTTTTTCTTAATTTTTGAGGATTTGAATTTTTTTCAAAAATTCAAAAACATGGGTTATAGCCCATCGTTTTTTTATTTTTAAAAAAAAATGTTATCCTCGTTTTTCATCATTTTTGAACATGGGCTATAGCCCCTACCGTACTGCATACTATAGCACGCCGTTTTTCATCATTTTTGAGGATTTGAAAAAAATAATAATAATAAAAAACATGGGTTATAGCCCATCGTTTTTTTTATTTTTGAAAAAAATGTTATCCTCGTTTTTCATCATTTTTGAACATGGGCTATAGCCCCTACCGTACGGCATACTATAGCACGCCGTTTTTCATCATTTTTGAGGATTTGAAAAAGAATCAAAAATTCAAAAACATGGGTTATAGCCCATCGTTTTTTTTATTTTTGAAAAAAATGTTATCCTCGTTTTTCATCATTTTTGAACATGGGCTATAGCCCCTACCGTACGGCATACTATAGCACGCCGTTTTTCATCATTTTTGAGGATTTGAAAAAAATTCAAAAAACATGGGTTATAGCCCATCGTTTTTTTAATTTTTGAAAAATATGTTATCCTCGTTTTTCATCATTTTTGAACATGGGCTATAGCCCCTACCGTACGGAATACTATAGCACGCCGTTTTTCATCATTTTTGAGGATTTGAAAAAAAATCCAAAATTCAAAAACATGGGTTATAGCCCATCGTTTTTTGAATTTTTGAAAAAAATGTTATCCTCGTTTTTCATAATCTTTTAACATGGGCTATAGCCCCTACCGTACGGCATACTATAGCACGCCGTTTTTCATCATTTTTGAGGATTTGAAAAAAATAAAAAAATAAAAAAAACATGGGTTATAGCCCATCGTTTTTTGAATTTTTGAAAAAAATGTTATCCTCGTTTTTCATCATTTTTGAACATGGGCTATAGCCCCTACCGTACGGCATACTATAGCACGCCGTTTTTCATCATTTTTGAGGATTTGAAAAAAAAATCAAAAATTCAAAAAACATGGGTTATAGCCCATCGTTTTTTAATTTTTTGAAAAAAATGTTATCCTCGTTTTTCATCATTTTTGAACATGGGCTATAGCCCCTACCGTACGGCATACTATAGCACGCTGTTTTTCATCATTTTTGAGGATTTGAATTTTTTTTTTTTATTCAAAAAACATGGGTTATAGCCCATCGTTTTTTGATATTTTGAAAAAAAGGTTATCCTCGTTTTTCATCATTTTTGAACATGGGCTATAGCCCCTACCGTACGGCATACTATAGCACGCCGTTTTTCATCATTTTTAAGGATTTGAAAAAAAATCAAAAATTCAAAAACATGGGTTATAACCCATCGTTTTTTTAATTTTTGAAAAAAATGTTATCCTCGTTTTTCATCATTTTTGAACATGGGCTATAGCCCCTACCGTACGGCATACTATAGCACGCCGTTTTTCATCATTTTTGAGGATTTGAAAAAAATTCAAAAAACATGGGTTATAGCCCATCGTTTTTTTAATTTTTGAAAAATATGTTATCCTCGTTTTTCATCATTTTTGAACATGGGCTATAGCCCCTACCGTACGGAATACTATAGCACGCCGTTTTTCATCATTTTTGAGGATTTGAAAAAAAATCCAAAATTCAAAAACATGGGTTATAGCCCATCGTTTTTTGAATTTTTGAAAAAAATGTTATCCTCGTTTTTCATAATCTTTTAACATGGGCTATAGCCCCTACCGTACGGCATACTATAGCACGCCGTTTTTCATCATTTTTGAGGATTTGAAAAAAAATAAAAAATTCAAAAACATGGGTTATAGCCCATCGTTTTTTTTAATTTTTGAAAAAAATGTTATCCTCGTTTTTCATCATTTTTGAACATGGGCTATAGCCCCTACCGTACGGCATACTATAGCACGCCGTTTTTCATCATTTGTAAGGATTTTTAAGGATTTGAAAAAAAATTGAAAATTCAAAAAACATGGGTTATAGCCCATCGTGTTTTGAATAAAAAAAGAAATTACCTAGTTTTTCATCATTTTTGATGATCTTCACCAGTATAAATGACCTTGACCAGTATGCGGTCCGTGACGATGGCCTTTTGCTTCTCCTTGATTTTCACCTTTTTCACAATGATAAAGAATCGCGCACTATAGCGCGCCGCTCAAATACAACACATTGAGCAGGGCACTGCAGGGAGTTGAACCCCGTTCCGGTAAACCAGAAGTCCGACACCAGTGCCTTAGTTTTTGTGTTGTTGTTCATTTACAGGTCCAGGTGTGCATACGCATGTGCGCCTGTGCGTGTGTAGGTGTGTGCATGTGTGTGTGCACGCTTCAATGACCACTGTTGGACCTCATGGGGATCAAGGACCTCAGGGAGCCACCCATAATTCACAACGGTCACAGTGTACTCTGTTGCACCACAACTGGTAGCCAACAGTCGTAACCAACACCGCCACCGACCCACAGGAGCATACCATCGCACAGTGGTATCAGACCAACCACAATCAGTCAGCCCTCAAACCAAACCCTTCGACCTAGAAGAACTCGAAACTGCAATGGGAAAGTTGAAACCCGGAAAAGCAGCAGGGATTGATGACATACTGGCAGAAATTATACAGCACCTGGGACCTAACGCAAAGACCTGGCTCGTGGGGATGCTGAATACATGCATGGCACAGAAAACCATCCCTTCTGTCTGGAGAAAGGCCAAAGTGGTTGCAATCCCCAAACCTGGCAAAAATCCATCATCCCCAAAGAGCTACCGACCCATTTCCCTCCTCTGCATCACCTACAAGAGAGGCTGCTACTCCAACGCCTCATGCCACTCATAGACACCAAGCTGACTAAAGACCAAGCTGGTTTCTGTCCCGGCCGCTCCTGTGCTGGACAGAGCTCAACCTCACCCAACACATTGAGGATGGGTTTGAGGGAAAACAAATAACTGGAGCAGCAACTGGAGGGCGAAGCAAGCACGCAGGCAGCTTGTGCCTGCCTGCGTGCCTGCGTGCCTTCCTGCCTGCCTTCCTCATGTGGAAGCTGCATAGTTGAGTTTGTGTGTGTCTTTCTTTTTCTGTCTTTCTTTCTTAGGACGAAGATCAAAGTAGACGCCGTTGGAAGGCTCAACACAAGCCGATGCCCCTAGAGATCCATCCCAAAGCTTCCCTCAGGGAGCCCAGCAAGCCAGCTAGCCAGCAAGCCCGCCCAGTCAGCCAACGCAGCCAGCCAGCACCGCCAGTCAGCCAGTGTAGAAAGTCAGGCTGCCAAGCCCGCGCACATCAGCCGTTGCAGTCAACCATTGTAGCCATACCAGCCTTGCTCAGTCAGCTCAGCCAGGCCTCTCTCGAGGCCTGGCTCTCTGTCTGCCTGGCCCGGTCTGCCCCGCCCTGTCTTGCAGCAACAGAACCAGCCTTGCTGGCAAGCCACCCAGCTCAGAATACGAGCTCAGCAAGCCAGCACAGCTGGCAAGCACGCAGTTAGTCTAAACCAGTTTCAGACAGGCAGGCCAGGGCAGACAGACAGGAAGACCGAGGCGCCTAGGCAGGCAGACAGGCCAGGAAGGCAACAAAGTGCAGGCAGGGGGACTATCCGGCCTAAGGCTGCGCTGCAAGGGTTGGAGCCTGGCTTGCTCCTGCTGGTCTGGGCTGAGTGGCTGTGGCTGCACAGTAAGGCTGCAGTAACCTAGTCTGGGCTTGTTGCTGCACTGGCTTGCTCAGCTCGCATTCTGAGCTGGCTGGCTTGCCAGAAAGGCTGGTTCTGTTGCTGCAAGGCAGGGCAGAGCAGACCAGGCCAGGCAGACAGAGAGCCAGGCCTCGAGAGAGGCCTGGCTGAGCTGACTGAGCAAGGCTGGTATGGCTGCAATGGCTGACTGCAAGGGCTGATATGCTCTGGCTTGGCAGCCTGACTTTCTACACTGGCTGACTGGTGGAGCTGACTGGCTGCGTTGGCTGACTGGGCGGGCTTGCTGGCTAGCTGGCTTGCTGTGCTCCCTGAGGGAAGCTTTGGGTTGGATCTCTAGGGGCATCGGCTTGTGTTGAGCCTTCCAACGGCGTCTACCTTGATCTCTGTCCTAAGAAAGAAAGACAGAAAAAGAAAGACACACACAAACCCAACTATGCAGCTTCCACCTGAGGAACCGAGACGTGAAAAAAGAACTGAGCATCACTTGGGATGGTCACAAACTCTCCAACCATACCCACCCCATGTATCTTGGAGTTAAACTGGACAGGACACTCTTCTTCAAAAAACACCTGGAGAACACAAAAGCCACGGTCAACACCCACAATAACATCCTGTGAAAACTAGTGAACTCCAAGTGGGGGTCAGACCCACAAACAATCCGTGCAACTGCCATGGCCCTGTCTTTCTCTACAGCAGAGTATGCCTGCTCAAGCTGGAGCCGATCACGTCACACCAAATTGGTCGACACAGCCCTAAATTACACCTGTCGCATCATCATGGGATGCGTCAAGTCAAGCACGGGACAGGCACCTGTCCCGTGCCTTTATGCGCTAGCCGGCACCTCCCCCCGCACATCAGACGACAAGATCGTGCAAGATGAATGGAGAACACAGGAGATAGACAGTGAAGTTGGGGATGAACGAAGGAAAGTCTGGAATGAAATGATAGAGAACACCTCACACACACATAGTTTGGTTGGTCTGATACCACTGTGCGATGGTATTCTATGTGGGTCGGTGGTTGTTGGTCACGACTGTTGGCCACCAGTTGTGACCAACACCGCCACCGACCCACAGGAGAATACCATCGCACAGTGGTATCAGACCAACCTTAATCAGCAAGCCCTCAAACCAAACCCTTCGACCTAGAAGAACTCGAAACTGCAATGGGAAAGTTGAAACCCGGAAAAGAAGCAGGGATTGATGACATACTGGCAGAAATGATACAGCACCTGGGACCTAACGCAAAGACCTGGCTCGTGGGGATGCTGAATACATGCATGGCACAGAAAAACCATCCCTTCTGTCTGGAGAAAGGCCAAAGTGGTTGCAATATCCAAACCTGGCAAAGACCCATCATCCCCAAAGAGCTACCGACCCATTTCCCTCCTCTGCATCACCTACAAGAGAGGCTGCTACTCCAACACCTCATGCCACTCATAGATACCAAGCTGACTAAAGACCAAGCTGGTTTCCGTCCCGGCCGCTCCTGTGCTGGACAGAGCTCAACCTCACCCAACACATTGAGGATGGGTTTGAGGGAAAACAAATAACTGGAGCAGCATTCAGAGATCTCTCTGCTGCCTACGACACTGTCCAACACTGCACAATGGTCAGGAAAAGCCTCCTCAACAACAGGCGCTTCTATGTCCAGTTAAATGACCAGAGGAGTAAATGGAAAGCCCAAAAGAACGGCCTCCCACAAGGTAGCGTGCTCGCCCCCCTCCTTTTCAATATCTACACAAACGACCAGCCACTACCCAATGCCTAATGCCAGCGTTTCATCTACGCCGACGACCTCTGCATTACCACCCAACAAGCAGACTTCCAGAAGATTGAGTCTGTCCTTGAAAGTGCCCTCCAAGAAATGTCAAGCTACTACAATACAACCACCTGAAACCCAACCCATCAAAAACCCAACTATGCAGCTTCCACCTGAGGAACTGAGGCGCAAAAAAAGAACTGAGCATCACAAACTCTCAAACCATACCTACCCCATGTATCTTGGAGTTACACTGGACAGGACACTCTTCTTCAAAAAACACCTGGAGAACACAAAAGCCACGGTCAACACCCACAATAACATCCTGTGAAAACTAGTGAACTGGGGCGCAGACCCACAAACAATCCGTGCAACTGCCATGGCCATGTCTTTCTCTACAGCAGAGTATGCCTGCTCAAGCTGGAGCCGATCACGTCACACCAAATTGGTCGACACAGCCCTAAATGACACCTGTCGCATCATCACGGGATGCGTCAAGACAACACCTGTCCCGTGCCTTTATGCGCTAGCCGGCACCTCCCCCCGCACATCAGACGACTGTGTATCGCTCAAGATGAATGGAGAACACAGGAGATAGACAGTGAAGTTGGGGATGAACGAAGGAAAGTCTGGAATGAAATGATAGAGAACACCTCACAAACACATAGTTTCCTTTCATGGCTGTTTACATTCGAGGGTCGCCGGTCCTCTCGAACGGAACAGTTTAACGTCATGCCCAGGACGAAAAGATATAGAGAACACCAACATGACAAATAACAGGAGGAAGGCATGAGCCACAATCCACCGTCTTGGCAAAGACCACACCACCCATAATTCACAACTGTCACAGCAAACTCTATTGCATCACAACTGGTGTAGAAATTGGATGGAGCCCGCACACGACCAAATCGTGAAAAACAACATACTATAGTATGCCCTCCGTGACCATGGACTTTAGCCTTTCGCTTTTCTGCGATTTAACCTTTTTTGAAATCCTCAACAATAATGAAGAATCGCGCACTATAGCGTGCCACTTAAGGACCTTGACCAATATCAATGACCTTGAGCAGTGTAATTGACTTTCAGTAAGACTAGTAAATGACCTTGACCAGTATAAATGACCTTGACAAGTACAAATGACCTTGACCAGTATAAATGACCTTCACCAGTATAAATGACGTGACCAGTATATGACTGTGACCAGTATAAATTACCTTCATGAGACTAGTAAATGACCTTGACCAGTATAAATGACCTTCATAAGACTAGTAAATGATCTTCACCAGTATAAATGACCGTGACCAGTATGCAGTCCGTGACCATGGACTATAGCCTTTTGCTTTTCCTTGATTTTCACCTTTTTTTTAAATCCTCAACAATGATGAAGAATCGCGCACTATAGAGCGTCGCAGTCCCTCCCCCTTTCAGAACGACGAGTGGCCCAGGAAATGAAATGCAATGCATTTCTCCCATAGGATTTTCTTTAAGTATTTGTTTAAAGACGGTTACGCCGCGGACAAAGCCAACTCGGATCGTGACAAATCATGACAATGAACACAATGTTTTGGGCCGATCAAATAATTTATAAGAAGAAAAACAAAACAAATAGTGTTGTCTCCTGCCTTTATTTTCTTATTTCTAATGATTTGATCGGCCCAAAATATTGTGTTCATTGTCATGATTTGTCACGATCCGAGTTGGCTTTGTCCGCGGCGTTTCATTTCCTGGGCCACTCGTCGTTCTGAAAGGGGAGGGACTGCGATGCTCTATAGCGCGCCGCTCAATGACCTGAGACCATGGACCAATGAACCATGTAAATACAACACATTGAGCAGGGCACTGCAGGGAGTTGAACCCCGTTCCGGTAAACCAGAAGTCCGACACCAGTGCCTTAGTTTTTGTGTTGTTGTTCATTTACAGGTCCAGGTGTGCGCCTGTGCGTGTGTAGGTGTGTGCATGTGTGTGTGCACGCTTCAATGACCACTGTTGGACCTCATGGGGATCAAGGACCTCAGGGAGCCACCCATAATTCACAACGGTCACAGTGAATGAGTGAACTCTGTTGCATCACAACTGGTGGCCAACAGTCGTAACCAACACCGCCGCCGACCCACAGGAGAATACCAGACCAACCACAATCAGTCAGCCCTCAAACCAAACCCTTCGACCTAGAAGAACTCGAAACTGCAATGGGAAAGTTGAAACCCGGAAAAGCAGCAGGGATTGATGACATACTGGCAGAAATTATACAGCACCTGGAACCTAACGCAAAGACCTGGCTCGTGGGGATGCTGAATACATGCATGGCACAGAAAACCATCCCTTCTGTCTGGAGAAAGGCCAAAGTGGTTGCAATCCCCAAACCTGGCAAAGACCCATCATCCCCAAAGAGCTACCGACCCATTTCCCTCCTCTGCATCACCTACAAGAGAGGCTGCTACTCCAACGCTTCATGCCACTCATAGACACCAAGCTGACTAAAGACCAAGCTGGTTTCCGTACCAGCCGCTCCTGTGCTGGACAGAGCTCAACCTCAACCAACACATTGAGGATGGGTTTGAGGGAAAACAAATAACTGGAGCAGCATTCAGAGATCTCTCTGCTGCCTACGACACTGTCCAACACTGCACAATGGTCAGGAAAAGCCTCCTCAACAACAGGAGCTTCTATGTCCAGTTAAATGACCAGAGGAGTAAATGGAAAGCCCAAAAGAACAGCCTCCCACAAGGTAGCGTGCTCGCCCCCCTCCTTTTAAATATATACACAAACGACCAGCCACTACCCAATGCTTAATGCCAGCGTTTCATCTACGGCGACGACCTCTGCATTACGACCCCACAAGCAGACTTCCAGAAGATTGAGTCTGTCCTTGAAAGTGCCCTCCAAGAAATGTCAAGCTACTACAATACAACCACCTGAAACCCAACCCATCAAAAACCCAACTATGCAGCTTCCACCTGAGGAACCGAGACGGGGAAAAAGAACTGAGCGTCACTTGGGATGGTCACAAACTCTCCAACCATACCCACCCCATGTAACTTGGAGTTACACTGGACAGGACACTCTCCTTTAAAAAATATCTGGAGAACACAAAAGCCAAGGTCAACACCCACACCCGTGAAATAAATGTTTACACACCTCATTCAAGTTGCAGGCAGGCTAGCTGTCTACCTTGATCTCCGTCCTAAGAAAGAAAGACAGAAAAAGAAACACACACATTTAGAACGACTTAAACCCTCTATATTTAATAAAACAATTCTGGACAGGAATCCTGTATTGCAGGGGTGCCCAAATTTACATTGTGATCTACCAGTAGATCACAAAGGCTGTGCAGGTAGACCACATGGCATGCCCCTGTATATAATCTATCACTTGAATTAAGGTGACTTGATTGATTGACATAAAAAGGCCTGTCAGCTCAAATATTGCACACAAACATCAGTAGCATTACAAAGTTATTGTGACAGTAATAATTGCTATAGTGTGTGTTCAGTAACAGTGTTAAGTAACAGGAATATGGCCCAGGCCGTAGCGTAACGGTCTGGGCACCGGACTGGTAATCCAGTCGCAGTGTGCCGCGGGTTCGACTCCCGGACCCGACACGGCCTTTACTGCATGTCATCCCCCCATCTCTCTCCCGTTTCCTGTCAGCCTACTGTCTGTCCCTTCAAAAATCAATAAAAGGCGTAAGCCGCAAAAAAAAAAAAAAAAAAAAAAAAGTAACAGGAATATTCCTGTCTCTCCAGCTCTTTAATAAATAGAAAGGTTTTTTTTTAAAGAATCAGGTATGTGACACATTTTCAGCCAATCAGGAGAAAGTAGCTATTTATGAGCTTAATGTTCCAGTTCTATTTGTGTCTGTTACATTACAATTCCACTTGTTTAATCTGTATCCTGACTGCGTTCCTGATTGGATAAAATTGCAGTTTCAGAAAAAGCTTTTTCTGTTTAACAAAAAGCTGGAGGGACCGGGAGACCTCTGTTACTGAACAAACACTATAGCAATGATTACTGTCACAATATAGAGCTATTTAACACTGTTACTGAACACACACTCTAGCAATGATTACTGTCACACTATAGAATTATTTAACACTGTTACTGAACACACACTCTATAGCAATGATTACTGTCACACTATAGAGCTATTTAACACTGTTACTGAACACACTCTATAGCAATGATTACTGTCACACTATAGAGCTATTTAACACTGTTACTGAACACACACTCTAGCAATGATTACTGTCACACTATAGAATTATTTATCACTGTTACTGAACACACACTCTATAGCAATGATTACTGTCACACTATAGAGCTATTTAACACTGTTACTGAACACACACTCTATAGCAATGATTACTGTCACACTATAGAGCTATTTAACACTGTTACTGAACACACTCTAGCAATGATTACTGTCACACTATAGAATTATTTAACACTGTTACTGAACACACACTCTATAGAGTCTATAGTAATGATTACTGTCACACTATAGAGCTATTTAACACTGCTACTGAACACACACTCTATAGCAATGATTACTGTCACAATACAGAGCAATTTAATTTAGGTAAACAAATGTACTCCAATAGTAGATCTTTACACTCTCAATAGTTTAATTGTTGTTAAGCATCTGCTTCATTTCCCAAAAAAACCCACAATCAGAGAATGTAGAAGATTGCTTTTAATCCTTTGTTTGTACCATGTTGATGTTTTGTATGTATTACTGTAGGAGAGCGGTTAGTGACTGTGCCTTATTAACATGCGTGATCGTTTCCCGCCAATTTCAAAGAATGTTTGTTTGCTTCCCGAAGATTTACCAGAATGTTTGTGCTTTTACCAACCAAACAATACTCTTTTCACCTCTAGTCGATTATTTATTCAGCATTTGAGCCACACCACCATTTGAGGCCATATAATATATGAATAGAGAGAAGGCACCCAGAGGAAACCCTGAGGTGAAATGGACATAGTGGCCGAATGAAGGTATTGCAGCCTGGCCCCAAACATGAACGCGCTGGTCCGCATCAGTGTGCACGTTCACAACGGCAGCGCGTTCATGTGTTTGGGGCCAATCCATCCCAGAATGCTCTGTTCCTACTGTGTTGTGTTTATATATGTTACTACAACTTTATAAAACGCTGATCCAGTAGCCGAATGGTTACAGTCAATGGTTTGAGTAGCCCCTTTCGGGACCCTACATAAAGCTTTTCTGAAATTTGGACGAGTTTTATGTTGGGTCCCTGGTCATGACTATATTTTCGTATGGGAATTCCGGAACGCGGAAGTAAACATGCTCTCTAAGATCCAATCTGCGGCGTGTGACGGCTTTTTTTTGCTTGAGTTATTCTGAATTCGGGAACTTTAAGTACCTATACTTCCCGCTGCGAATATCTCCTGTGGCGCGGAAGCCGTTAAGTATTTTTAATCTTTGTTTGACCGATTTGGTCGCTTTATTTCTTCTTGTTTGTTTACCGTTTATTGTACCGCCTCCCGGTGTGCGGTTGGCTTGTGCGGCTACATCCCTGCCCTGCTCTGTCATAGCTATAGCGCCACTAGCTAGCCAGATAGGCGGTACAATGAGGTGTCAATAAACAAGGAAGGAAGAGAAGAATCAAAGCGACCAAATCGGTCAAACAAAGATTAAAAATACTTAACGGCTTCCGCGCCACAGGAGATATTCGCAGCGGCACGTATGGGTACTTATACTTCACATATTCAGAAACACTCACACGAAAACATTTCGTCAAAGAGCGCAGTCAGGCCATAAACACGGTGTTTATGTTTTATGTAGTCTGCGTACCAGGTGGCACTGTACTGATGCAACAGGACGCAATGCTCTGTGTCGTCAAAAGTCAGAAACTTCAGTAGCATTTGGGTTCTGCTTGGAGGGCTATGGTTTGAGAACATCGGGGCCCGGGTTCTCCTCCCAGTCGAAGATAGCCCTCCAAGCAGAACCCAAATGCTACTGAAGTTTCTGACATTTTGACGACCCAGATAGCATTGGGTCCTGTTGCACTACTACCATGCCACCTGGTACACAGCCATTCTTAAACATAAACAACATGTTTAGCGCCTCTCCGCGCTCGGTGACGACATATTTCAGTGTGAGGCTTTCTGAATATGTAAAGTATAAGTACCCATACATCCCGCTGCGAATATCTCCTGTGGCGTGGAAGCCGTTAAGTATTTTTAATATATGTTTGCCCGATTTGGAAGCTTGGATTCTTCTCTTCCTTCCTTGTTTATTGACACCTCATTGTACCGCCTATCTGGCTAGCTAGTGGCGCTATAGCTATGACACAGCAGATCAGAGGCAGGGACATAGCCGCACAAGCCAACCGCACACCGGGAGGCGGTACAATAAACGGTAAACAAACAAGAAGAAATAAAGCGACCAAATCGGTCAAACAAAGATTAAAAATACTTAACGGCTTCCGCGCCACAGGAGATATTCGCAGCGGGATGTATAGGTACTTAAAGTTACCGAATTCAGAATAACAAAGGCAAAAAAATGCCGTCACATGGCGCAGCTTCTATTTTAGAGAGAATGATTACTTCCGCGTTCTGGAATTTCCATACGAAAATATAGTTCTGACCAGGGACCCAACATAAAACTCATCAAAATTTCAGAAAAGCTTTATGTAGGATCCCGAGAGGGACTAAGTCGAAGACTGAGTTTGTTTTCTTCTTAACAAACAAACAATGTTTTTGCATCCAGTCGAGGTCCTTTATTCATTCAGTATCTGAGCCACGGACCACCATTTTGAGGCTCAAATACAGAATGAATAATGGACCTCGTCCAAGGAAGCAAACTCTCAGTCCTCGATGGCCGGGGACCAGAACCCGGGCCTTTTGTTTACTAACCACCGACAGTAACCATTCGACTACTGGAACACGGTTTCACAGAGTAGTACACACATAATATATAAACATCGCAATTAAGTAACATAAGTGATAACATGTTTGAACAACAACAACGTTAAGTATTAAATAACAGTTCATTGTTTACCTGCTGCGGACAGATGCGTGATGTGGCACTATCAAACAAACACTGACCAAACCCCCCTCCACGCGTCTGTGCCGTATTTGAGGGGGGGTTACTTCCTTCCGGTGTGAGGCCACGCCCGCGAGTTTTTTGCCGCGATTGTCTTGTAGTCATGCATATTGTAGTCCTCCTACGTTACATCCGGGTCCCGCCCGCTTCTCATTGTAAATACTAAATAGCTACATATCAACATATGGACGCGTGAATCCTTTTTTTCTTTTCTTTTTTACAATAACGTTATTTTTCAGAAAGGAAGCCATTGAGGGTTAAAATGGGTCTTAATGCTTCCAACTCGAGTAGAATTATTAATGTAACGGTAAAGTGTCACTGATGTCCATAAGCCGTTGATACGCTGTCCAAGAGAGGGACGGCGTATCAACGTCGTATGCACGGCGTGTCAGCGTAGTTCATTTTCAGTTCACTTTCAACTGTCTAGTCTGTCTGAAATCTCTTAAAACGGTCCAAAACAGTCCGACGTTAATATTATACGCCGTCCAAGTGGTTCGCCTCCCGGCCGAGGCTATATCTATGACAGAGTGTTTCTTTCTACATTGATTCCATAATTGCATTTTTGATCCTTTAACTAAACTCATTAAAATAAATTGAGTATTTACTATTTTTCCCACCACGTGGAATCAAACCAATGATCTCTCACACTTAAAGACGGGAGACCACTGTTAATGAGAGTTCAACGTCAAGGTTTAAGTTAAATGTTATCTATTTCTTTGCCTAACAACAACGTAACTATACAGGCTAAAACGACAGAAACATCTGCCATCTGAACACTGGCCACCTCTTGTACAGGGACTCGGAGTGGTAGGCCTACATAAGAAATGCATTTATTTTGATCCCTGAGATTAAATCTGGTGAACATAGAAGAACATATTGTCTAGTCACAAGGGGGCGCTCTGTACCAAGACGATCTGACTACGAGTATAAAAACTGGAAGAAATTAATGCGCGTGCGTGTGTGTTCGGGTCCTGCTGATGACCAGGAGGAGTAAGGACATTCATCCATGTTGGGCAGGTGAGAAGGAGGCAGCAGCCATGGCGTCACATTCACACAGCTGTAATAAAGCTGTGAATGTGTCAATGTGACACCAATGCCTACACAGTACACACTGGTCATACTGGCTGTAATATTTATGACATCAGGGATCTGCATATATGGGATTAACTGCGACAGGGTCTCCACTGATCTCCAGAGCCTGCTGATCTCCATCCCTGATGATGTCACATGATGTCACGAGACCTGGGCACCATGTATGGTGCACACGGGAAATGCACTATTCCATAGTTATAACTGCGACCTTCGTTTTTTTTTGTATATATATTAGTCCAAATATCATGCAAATCAGTACACGTGATCTTTATAGTCATGTGACACAAGACGGATCCGTTTGATCCATCTATGAGCACTCTAACAATTAATGCACTGACCTGGTGGAGGTCTGTGCTCCGAAGAGCACTTTTTCTAGTTTTTAGTTGATGTTCTAGTTGTTAGTTAACTTAAAATTACAATTATTCATAACGACCCATGGTGAACAAATGTTGCATTACGAAGCAAAAATGAACTCATCTTGAAAGTACATTCAGTGTCAATTTATTTTTCTACAGCCAGAAAAATAGAAAAAAGTAAAACAAAGAACATTCATAACTTGTGTAATTTCTCATGCTTGCACATGTACAGTACGTCTCGATCGGATACAAAGTGTCTTTGAATTTAACATATCGCCACAGTATATTTACAAAAATAACATTAAAACCGCAGTCTCTTTAAAGCCGATCTTTTGAAACATTCATAAAAATAAAGCTTTCTCTGGCACATTTGCTCAAAATGCTCCTATTTACAGTGAAAGACAGAGATGAGTCCTGTCAAGCTACAGCACAGGAATACAGCCGTAGGACACCATGTTGCTTTGCATTCGAATTCGAAGTTTCAGATATTTTATGTCCGTTATGCTTAAACATAAAATGAGGGAAGAAAAAGTAGACAATAGAATCCTAATCATCTTTCAATATAGGAGAAATGAAACTCCTGAACTAGCATATTTCTTGGCTGACAGAGACTTTATATTGTTAAGTCACTTAAATATAATAATCCACTTGCCTTTACAATGTTTGTGTCACAAAATGATTTCAAAATGTATTTATTACTGACTATTTCTTGAACTCGAATAACCCAACGCATAATTGTATTTATTTTGTTTTATTTTATTTGTTATTTATATTGTTTTTGTTATCTGTGCTTAAATTATTATTTTTGTATCCTGTTTATATCATATGTCTGTATGTATGTTTGTTTTTGTATGTCTGTACTACTAAATTATTAATGTTATTTTTTATATTGTTTTGATGATGACGATAACTGGGGGGAGGGATGGGGTGAGGGAGAAAAAAAAAATGGTATGTTCAAACTGTACTAAATTGTTGAAAAACCTATTACCAATAAACATATATTTAAAAAAAAATGTATTTATTGGAGGAATCTGAAGTGGAACATAAGATTCTAGGATTTTCTGTATAGATGTGAAGAAAAACCTTTTGATCAGTTGGGTTTCATGTCACGAGGTACATAGAATGCTCTGGATATAGATATCTAAATGTTTGCAGTATTTTACTTCATATTTGCCCATTGACTGGTTTTAAAATAAAACCAGATTAAACAGTCTTATATTTTGGCTGTCTGATACAAAGCTACTATGGGATGAGAAACTTAATAAATAAACGAGAATAAATAATTATGACTGATTTAAAAGAAAAATACAGTCCAAAATGAATTACTGGTCTAACTCATGCGGTTCTGAGCAGCAGGAAATAAATGTTTCTGAAAAGAGTATTGTGCAGGAAATCTAAATTAACAAACAGATGAAAACATATTTCTCAGTATTTCAACATTCAATGTTCTTCAAAAAGAAAATCCAAAAAGAACATACAAATACAGTAAATGCACTTTGGAATCATTTTTGGCACAACTAAAACCTTGTTTAGTGTGAGGACAAGCAAAAGGCACAAATAAGTAAATATTGAGCAAGATTGCTTCAATGTTGCTGGCTAAAAGATGAACAACATTGATGAAATTACCATATTCTGTATGAAGAAAAATTATAAATGTATTTTCAAGGAAGGTTGGGTTCTCACCAAGCACTGAGACATTGTCAGTTTCCCTGACTGTGATGATACAGTAGGAGGTCAATCAATGTAGAATGTTTACCTTGGTATGAGTCATGCTACAAAGAGTAGTTTGGCACTGCTGAAAAGCAAATGACAGAGCAGCATGATACAGGAACACAACCCAATACACCAAGGACCTATTTTATCATTAAAAGTCCTCCAACAGATCAATTCAGCAGGGCAGATGAACTGAGGAGAATGTGCCTCTGTATCTATTTATGAGAGTGTGTGTGTGTGTGTCTGAGCAGAACATTGAAACAAAAACAGTTCTAGTCAGACAGCCGATGCTCCAGTGTAGGAGCTTCACTTCCACTTAGGCATCTAGCTCTTTGGTTTCCAAGCCTTTATAGTGCATCAGCGGTGGGCGGCTCTGCGACTCTCAGACTGGCCTTGCGCAGCCTAGAGCTGTGATCCCCGCTTCGAACCCAAGATTCTCCCACTGTGTCTCCAGTTCTGGTGACGCATCCTCCCTCTCACTCTGTCAGGTTATCCTCTCTGCAGGCATCTTGACCAGAGGAGACAGGATGAACAAACAGCAAATTAGGACACAAGAAAGGCAAGCCACATGACAAAACACAGCTGTGGTTATCACTGCTTAAGGGAGGAGGAGTTGGGCTGGTTGTGGTTGATGTGTCACATTTCAGTCACATCACAGGTTATGTTTCCTTTGATGAGGTTATGGCCCAAGCGTACAGCAATCAATCTCAGACATGGCAATGATTCAGTAGTGACATTGAGTGAATCTCTGACATCATTCAGTTACAAGCAGGTTGACACAATAAATCAGGTTGTCAATGACAAAACACAAGCACGATGACAACCTTCTGAGACAGGGTTCATAATCATCATACACATGAAACATGTTAATCTGTCATGACATGCACAGTAGTACCAGTAGCAGGCAGATGCTTAGCACATGTATTTCAAAGCTCAGAGCAGACTTTTTTTTCTCCTTTTCTTTATTGAGTAACCAAATATGTGTACCTTTTTTCTCCCCACTTTAGTCATTATGCCAATTATTTCCTCCCCCCCCCCCCCCCACACACACACACACACACTTGTGTTGTCACTTGTTGCTATACCCTACTAATTCACCTGTCAGTGAGGAGCCCCAAACGGGAGGACATAGCACCTCAGTCCTACTCCAGTAACTCCACCCACCCAACAACACTCTCCACTGACAGGTGACACCCCCAGCCAGTTGGAGTACATTCGGTGACAAATATCCCCCTCCCTGCCGGGCTTCCCTCCCGAGAACACGGGCCAATTTTGTTCGTACAGACGCTTGACAAAGCTGGATGCGCCGCAGTGGATTCGAAACGTTGTGGTGGGCAGCCAGGCACTTTACCACATGCGTCACCCGAGCGCCTAGCTGTCTCCACTCTCCACCTTGATTTATCAAAATGAAAGGAGTCTATTCTACACTACATCACACTGCTGGCATCTAGCAGGGCAATCAGACAGACTGGCAACAGCCTCACACCAGGTGGTTGACCAGAGCCAGGGCAAAATGCCCGTTTCCTACCTGATACAGGTTTTACAGTGCAGGGTGGGGGAGAAGAGCTCAGAGTCCAGGAGGGGAGGGTGAGTGTGGGGTTAGCAATGCTGGGCATCTATACCTGCTGGGCTGAGAACCAGAGCCTGAAGGATGTCCGACAGGGAGATGATACCCTCGATACTGGAACGTTCATCTACTACCACCAACCTATGGACCTAGAGACAGACAGACACACACACACACACACACACAATGAAGCCCCCCCTCAATATATATATTTTAAAGCATTTTTAAGCATTCAGCTGTTGAATGTTCTCCAGTGTCCAACCTGTAGTGCTGTACATAGATTTCATACACACCATTTGACAAATAATTTAATCCTGTGGGTGCAATTAAAAGTTGTCAAATCAATGTTCTACTACATGAAAGGTGGGCAACCACCTCTTTTTGATCGACCAGGTGATTAGACTGGACTTATATTTGGGGGTTTCATTTCATACTGGAATCCATACTTTGGAATACCTGCTTTGATTATTTTATAGCCATTGCAATATATGTATTATGTGATGTTAAACATAACGTAATAACTTTATTTTATAATGTTGAATTTTAACACCACAGTCTTTTGTAATGTTGAATGTATATGCCATCGTAGGTATTTTAAAATGTGCATCAATTATTTCTTCAGTACAGTTTGACATTCTTTAACCAGAATTCATCTTACCTAAATTATTGTCTTATTCTTTAAGTTTAGGTTAGGTTTCTGATTAAATTACCAATTTATTATTCCATGCTTGTATCATTATAATTGGCAGCGACCTACAAGCTCGCGCTACGAGCTTGTAGGTCCGCTATTTTTGAAAAATCGAAATTTTCAGAAAACTGTCAGGATGTAGGAAGACAAGAAGTGATCTTGCACCCTAAAAGGTTGCCCATGTCTACTTGACAGGTGAAGGTGGAGGAGAGTAAACCATGCTCTTGGAAACCTTTGCTTCCACTTCACATTACCTTCGCGTCAATCAACCTAATCTGCCTGCCCTGGTGAATGATGTACTGTACAATTTCGAAACCACCGCCATACATGGTTTGGTAAGAAAATGTGCGGTAAATTGACAAATGTCATAGCTGGAGGGTTATGCAAGGGTGCTCTCACTTCAGCTCTAACTATCCGGTCCACTATTGTCTCCAGTGTCTCCAGCTTATGGCACTTCATGACTCCCTCGAAGTACTGCAGCGATGCTTCAGAGCCTTTGTGACGGTAATGTCCAGGTTGTTGTACGTCTTCTCAGCAGCCAGGTTCTACACACACACACACACACACACACACACACACACACACACACACACACACACACACACACACACACACACACACACACACACACACACACACACACACACACACACACACACACACACAGTTTAACTGACATCAACTACACTAAAGTAAAAAAATGTATAAAACATTTTACACTGATTACACTCAGTTTGAGCAGAACATAAAACATAGACTTACTATGACGTCAAATTTGGAGTAAATATCCACAACTTTGCCTGCAAGGAGAAAATATATTTGGGCACAGGAAAAGTGTCAAGAGTGCATTCATCTTATGTCATACACACTGTGTATAATCATACATAGAGCTTCAACATGCAAGAGTTCTTGTATGTACCCGATTCATCAACCACAGGCAGAGCAGACACCCTCCTCTCCACAAAGATATTTAGGGCTTTGATGATGGGCGTGTCAGGGTGGATGAAAGCAATATTGTTGTATGTACCGATCCCCAGTTCGCCAAGGGTTTGTTTCATGAAAGCTGTTTGGGCATTTCACACACCTGGGAACATATGCACAACAATTGGAAGTAAACCATCATTGTGCAGTTACTTGCCTAAACCTGCAGACATTCTAGTCATGGCCCCAATGAACACTAGGTGGCAGCAGATATGACATGAATGAGAGGCAAAAGCACAATTCATTTTCATACAATTCCAGGATTGACCAGAACAATTTAACCACATTAACCCTGTAGTTCCTATTTTGAATGTTCAGAAACGTTCCAAGATATTTTCTCTCTCTCTCTCTCTCTCTCATCTCTCTCTCTCTCTCTCCTCTCTCTCTCCTCTCTCTCTCTCTCTCTCTCTCTCTCTCTCTCTCTCTCTCTCTCTCTCTCTCTCTCTCTCTCTCTCTCTCTCTCTCTCTCTCTCTCTCTCTCTCTCTCTCTCTCTCTCTCTCTCTCTCTCTCTCTCTCTCTCTCTCTCTCTCTCTCTCTCTCTCTCTCTCTAAGATAATGAAACAGATTAAAGGGCTTAAGTAGTTAATCATCTATCATAGTATTGAATACCATGTGGCTTAAACACTAATGAATCAATAACTCCGGAACTCACAAAGAGCTGCAGGAACTTGAGGATCCTCTTGTGTGTGAGAATATAAAGTGCGTTTCCTGTGACAGGGTCGATGACAGGCAGTCGGTGGATTTTGTTTTTGATGAGAGTGTATACCGCTTCAAAAAGACTACAAAAACGAAAACAGAGCCGTTAATGACCAAATACACAGTCAGACGCACACGTCAAAAACAGAGAATTAATTAATTATCTACGACGATCAAACAATGTACCTTGCATCAGGTGATATGTTCACAAGAGGCTTAAATGTCGCTTGCAGGTAAACCTCTGTGGAGTATCAGAAGGGAGAGAATGGATTCAATTCTGTGTACATTGTATAAAAACAGCACTGAAAACCGTCACAGAATGCGAAACAAACAGCAAAACAGGCAATACACCACTATAAACAAGCTTCTAACCTCTCCATGTCTCAAGCTTATGTTCCTCTAACTCGTATATTTGCACCTGCGAACAAGAGACGCCAATCAGTTCAGAAAGCACACAGATCCTCGATGGGATAAGCAAGTCTCATGCAGACATCAGCTCCTCTTAGGGAGACCTACCATTGGTGACTTGTAGTATCTGTGTAGTATGATGATGAAGTCTGTGATTGTCAGCATTCCTGAAATAGGTTGCACAGTCAACAAGCCTTGCAATACACAATCCACTACATTTGTTAAGTTTGAGACCAGCCAGTGTCCACTAATTTAAATAGCCCATCTACAAGCTCACACCATGTCACGATGTAACGTTGTTGTGAGCTCGTACATCTATTTTTCATAAATACGTAAAAATGTGTCAGGAATGCCAGGTTAAAAAATACTGGCAGGTTAGAGTAAATAAGACATGCTTCCTGTCTCAACGTCACACACACACACACACACACACACACACACACACACACACACACACACACACACACACACACACACACACACACACACACACACACACACACACACACACACACACACACACACACACACACACACTTCACTTCACTTCACTTTGTCTTTCCACAGCTTTTGAGTGTTTTGTATCAATATAAGTGCATCACCCTATAGCTTTCAATATTAAGCACGGGCTGACTTGCATTAAATCTTGGCCAGACACATCATGACTCAGCCAATCCAGAACACATCATCATGAGTCATGACGCCAGTGGGCATCAATATATTGTTATATATATTATTTTACATTTTAACCCATTAAAACCAGAAAAGCATCTGTTTTTTTTTTATATTAAAAAATAGCAGATATACAGGCTTGAAAATCTTGAAAGTGTGAGAACTACTGATTTAGAAGGCATTTGTAGAATGCCTTAATGGGTTAATGAGTTCTTAATGGGTCAAATGCCCAGACACTATAGATTATATAATTCAAACCTGATTATTGGGAACCAATTAAGGTTCTTATGAAACACCATGCTTTGTTGACTGGTGTCCCCCAGGGGTCTACTATAGTTGGTCCCCTCCTTTTCCCCAGTCTTTGCCGGAAAAGAATAATCTACAAGCCAGATCGTGTAGATCTGCTACTTTTACTGATAATTTCCCCTATCATGACAACCTCAGAATAGGGATTCTGGGGTTCGTATGGTTAATGAAACTGATAGATAGAAATTGGTAGAATATCTTTGTTATTTTCCTTGAATATAAGTAATAACTTCTTCAGATAGGCTATAGGTCATTGAATGAGTAACAGATATCTTAACCTTTCAATAGTTATTGCAGTGCCTAATGGCGCATGGAAATACTAAATGACTTTAGCTCAAAACAACGTTATACGCCACAGGCAAAAAAACAACTCTTGCAGGTTCAAAACACATTCAGGCCCGTTTCAGAGAAGCACAATAGCACTTTGCAACTGATGCACCCTTTTAATTCTCTACACAATAGTTATAATTCCTTGAGGCATTCATTAAGACATGCAGAGAATTAATAGGCATTTGTGACATTTTCCTTATCTGCTTAATAGTTTTCAGGGCGCTTACCCACAAAGCTTTGTTTCTCTGTATCCCATAGTGGAGCTGCACGTACACCGTTGGCTACCAAAGCAAAGAATGCTTTCTTACCTATCAAGGACATTGACAAAAACAATTACTAAAGAGCTTAAATGGAAACGGCTGAATAAAGATTTAGCAGTTTTTTCAATATCCCCCAATTATTGGCATGTTTGTTGTACAGTATAATGTGTTTTTGATCAATGGGGCGCTGTTGTGCCAGAAACAGAGAGAGAGAGTGCTGCACTGTTGCCTGCTAATGAGAGAGAGAGAGAGAGAGAGAGAGAGAGAGGGAGGGAGAGCGAGTTGCACACTCAGTTCACAGTGGTGGATTTTTAATTCCTGGTGGATTTGTTTTGACCTTAGCATTTCCCTTTCGTTCAGATAAGGCTGGATGTAGTGAGTACACATCAAAGAGCTTAAACAGCCCCAAGATTACTGGTTAACAGCCTTATGCCAATTTCACAACCATCTTAAAACAAAATTCTCCATGGCCATTGTGGCCAAATGCTACAGAATTCCTGTGGAACATTAACTTCACTTTATGGCACAGTGGGAAATGTCAATATCACATACTGAATACTGAAACTGCCCACTATGCATAACATTGTGTTTGTGTCTACGTTCACTTGTTCACAAAGGTGTGCTCATCAGTGTGTGTGCTCATCAGCGTGTGTGTGTGTGTGTGTGTGTGTGTGTGTGTGTGTGTGCATGTGTCATCAGAAACAGTGAGAGTGTACAGCTGCACAAGAAGGGATCAGCACTTACTTGCAGTGCCGTGTCAAACACAACCAGCTTTGAGCTAGTGGGGACAATGTCGTAGCACTTGTGCGACTTCATAAAGCGCATGTAAATATCACTCTCCGGTTCAGCAGCTGCAAGGAACAGCAGGAGAGAGAAAAACATTTAGAAGAAGAGGGAGTGAACCGACAGCTCCTGTGATGCTGGATTTCCTCCCAGAGTCTATACTACTATAGAACCATTACTTGCACCACTCAGGGCCACTTAAAGAGTAAATGGCTGCTCCACCTGACAGAGTCAGACTAGCACTCGAAACAACCATAAAGCACCTGCAATGGAGGCATGTCGAAAACATGACAGACAGAATATGATCTGGACCTATAGGGGTTGTAAACTTGAATTCATAGTGTGTATAGATGCCAACAAAGTTTATATTTAATATATTAAACAAACATATAAATGCTGCACTGTAATAATAATAATGCATAGGTGCATATAGGCACATGCCAGCATTTAAGTTGGTCCAAAATAGCCTACTCTCAGTCATAGGACAAAATATATAATTTTGTTTAACCATTTGCTATTATGAAAAGAGTGCCTGTTGGAATGCTGCAGGAAGTGCGACTTTCACTGCATAGTGCATTGCATTGCATTAAGACATCTGTTGTGGTTCAATGTGTAAACATTTACTCGTAAAAGGTCGCTCACGATAGACATTTAAAAGATCAATAGGCTACAATATAGTAATACGATGACAGACAATGAACGGACGAAGTGCACTGTAGAGGGAATCCCTCGATTTGTGACAGAATGCTGCCATGACAGAGGATGGATCCCCTGGCTGATCTCACTGGAGAGGATTTTGCAGACGTGCGCTGCATTAATAATGGGGCTCTTTAAAACAGGTCTGATCCGTTTTTAAACCCATCGAAATGTAGCTATTTGGCTATTCTGCATCTGTTGTCATACGCTTATCCAGACATGAGTCATGTGGGACAATAATAGATCAGAGCCATCTAGCAGTGAAAGGAAACTCGAGTAAAAATAGAAAATTGCCCTATAGAAATAAATAATGCACTTACCATCATCGTCTAATTCAAGTTTCTCCAGCATGCCTTCGAATAAACCGTAGACCTGCAATAGGAAGCAGAAGTTTCAGTCAGTCAGTCAGTCACTCAGGGGGACCTCGTCTGCCTGTAGCAAAGACCTCACGACGCGCACGCTTTGAACGCACGACAAAGTTTGCTGTAAATTATAAGCAGGGTGCAGCGACTTTCCCCAACGTCCACTCCCTCTAGTCTCCCACACAGCAGCGCAAGCCCCCAATATACCGTCACCACGTCCCACGTGCGGTCTTCTTCAATGCGACGCACTTCACTCACGTGGAAGCGATAGAAATTGATTGTCTATACAAACCTTGCCGCTGTGAACTTTATTGCTACAAAATGTATTAGGGCGATGCACAGCACACCCCCACAACACCAAGTGGATCGGTCCAAAATCCATTTGCTGCAGTGTGGGCCCGCAACCATGCCTACACACTGGTCATACTAACAACTACAGAGGTGTGTGTTGTGGGTCTGTGGGAGCGTAATGTTTCAGTAAGAAAACAATCCAGTTCATAAACACGATCCAGCAATGTTCTGCATCTCCCAGCGTATTTGGCTGTAAGTTATACGCATTGGGAGAAATAATATTATCCCCGTTTTGTCACAGAGGCTGACTGGCATGTAACCGACTGAGAGAGAACGCAGCCACCATCATGCGCTGCCTGCGCTGAGTAAAGACACACCCCTCCATGCAGAACCAGCTAGGTCGCTTCACCATATTAGGACATTCCTTGTTACCTAGTAGTAGCAACAAGCTACACACACATCCTGTACACATGTACAGTGTACATCCATGATGATACCTTCATCATGGTTTTTCCAACAGGAGGAAAACTATTATGCAGTATATTTAAATAGTACTAGGCCTATGAAGTGACGTAGAAGACTGTCCAGCTTAAACAACAAACACCCATCTCATTTCCCCTATAGTTTATTATACAAAAGAAGTAGGCCTGAGCACAACAAAAACAGCTAAACAAAAAAACATGCCGAGTCATCTTGTGTCGTTTCTTGTTCGCATACAAAACCAGCATTCATGTTGAAACCTTTTTTCTGTGCCTGGCCTTTATTTCATGAACCCACAGTATATATACATAAAGTATATAACGTCTTATAAGCCTCCTCTGGGATTCCCCATTGTTGCCATGAGTCACCCAGACAATGGTGACACAGCACTTATCCAGCCAGAAGTACTGCACCTTCAAAAATCTTTCATTGCTGCATCACAGTTGGGATACATCCTGCCCTGCTGTCACAGGGAACACCCCCAACATGCACACCGTACATAGCTTTAAGTAAGGGTAACTTAATTAATCCACTGGATTGGATTTAAAATTATAGCAGTTTATCGAGTGAGACCTGTATTTATTGTGGAATGCAGGGAGGGTTTTAGAGAACATCCTTCTATGAAGAGGGAAAAGAGAGAGAGAGATTGAGAGCGAGAGAGAGAGACGCATGGCTCCCATACACAGCCTTGAGTGTAAGTATCAACAAAAAGACGAGGTTGGTGATGAAATATTGATTTGCCCTTTCAGGGCACGATTGCTCAAAGTGAGCAGTCTGAGACCAGAGTTGACGCAATCATTCTTCATGAGACCACACGTCACCACAGTACATTGCACAGTAATTGCTTGGACAGCACACATATAGTATCACATAGCCCTGAAACATGACTGTCCTAATCCTGACAGTCATGACGCAACTGAAGCCAGTTCATACGCGATCGCTACATTTACACAGAAAACGTGTACATAAACAATCAGATTTCAAATATAAAGTCCGGTGCCACGGGTGTTAGGACTTTGCTGGGACAGCGATTATCATTGCTGCATCCCACGTTGTTTAATAAAAATCACACCTGTGTGAACCGAGTGGTGCAACTCCCCTCTCTCTCCCCCCCCCCCCCCCTCCTCCTCTCTCTCTCTCTC
This sequence comes from Protomyctophum parallelum, assembly GCF_964188405.1. NCBI lineage: Eukaryota > Metazoa > Chordata > Actinopteri > Myctophiformes > Myctophidae > Protomyctophum > Protomyctophum parallelum. Next base: position 27,270,992 of record NC_139709.1, on the reverse strand, counting down.
TCTCTCGCATTAGCAGGCAACAGTACAGCACTATCTCTCTCTCTGTTTGGCACAACAGTGTCCCTACTGGTACTAATAGTCATACTCGTGCTCATACATAGGTGAACACATACATAGGTGAACAACATGGACATTGCTGTTCTTTGGAGTGGTACTTTTCTCAAACGGGGTTCATTTTGAAAATTCACAGTTGCACACTGGGAGCGAACTCGCCTATTAGTCTGTATTGGCAGTGCGTTAAGTGTGCCAATGGCAAAAAAAACAGCTTGGATAAAAATGCCTTTTATTAAACAATGCGGGATGCAGCAATGCTACATCGCTGTCCCAGTACATTTGTGTACCCACGTGGTGAGTACTGTATATTTGAAATCTGAATGTTTATGTACAGTATGAGCGTCATGTGAACCATGGCTAAGTATCACACAGCTCCCCAGCTGCAGAGATGCATTCTAAACAATATCATTGCTGATGAAGAAGTCTCAAAGCCAAATAAAATGCAACCTAGATCTAGGGCTGATTCAGCTAATTTTATTGAGGGCAATGCAGAAACAATATTTTCACACACTGTTTAGAGTCTAAACTTTAGACAGACAGATGTTGTGAATACGCTCTTGTTGACAACTTGACACACAATTGGAAAAGCATCAGATCTCAAATCAAAAGAATTATAGCCACATTCAGCCTTTGGTTTCCCCAAAATTCACATTATTGTGAGTAATTATTCAGAATAAAGTAGCACATGACATCTTGGATGATGAAATTGTTATTAATAATAGCCATTTCAACAGTTGCACTGCCTGTGTAAATTTGATAAACTATTAGCCTCGGAGACCACAGGCAAATAAACCAGTAAAAGGCGGTTACAAAGATGAGAGTAGAGCATATGACTCACGTGTTGTGAGGTAGTGTTGGCTGGGACAGGGCGAGGGCTGGTGGAGGGAATAGGGGGTTTGGCAGAGGGGAGGCTGAGTTGCTGTCCTGTGTCGGGGGGAGACGAGAGCGAGCGAGAACGGGAGCGAGAAGAGGAATCCAGGCGTTGGAGGGCAGGTGCACTCTGCTGGGCCTCCAGGGCGAACAGAGGGGTGCTGCTGGGGGCCTGGGTGGGCGTGGTGGGAGTAGAGGTGAGTCCAGAGGCTGTGGAAAGATGAAGATCAAGGATGAGTTGCAAAAGTTAGCACGTTCTTCTCTTCTCTTAACTTCAGATGGTCAAACTTGCAGCTTTCGACTTCTGCATTAGCCTTCAAACTGGTGCGGCTCATTATGTTCAACTGAACTAAATCAGTGTACTGTGAAAGGTAACTGAAATTGGCTCGTTTGGAAAAACCTTTACTGTAGTCTGTGTACTGTATTGTGTACAAACATTATTTTCCTCTCTTGCGCATGATCTGCATCTATGCCCCTCCAGTCTGCGAACAACAGGCAATTATTGGTGTATTAAAACCAACCAGGTCTAGTGAACAGCTGTCTATGAAACAGGACCTCGTGCAGGCTCTGGCAGTGTCAGGTTGAGGGCGCCAGACACATGACAGCCCTCACATGCCCCTAAGCATGAACGTCATGGCGTTACGCAGGGTGACATGAGATACTCCCGCCCCCCATATCAGTCTGTGAGAGATCACAATCCTGATCTGCATGTGTTTCAAAAACACAATGCTGTTTGAGCAAAGGGAGTCTACGAGCCTGAGGCGCGTGCCTCAAGCCTGAAACGGCTAGTCCGGTACATCACAGGAAGAGGGGACAGTTCTGCAACAGTTGCAGAAGGAAAAGACGCTGGAGAAGCTCAGACAATTCAAGCCTTAAGTAATTTATTTTTATATTAGCACCTAAATAAAAGGCTTGAATTGTCCGAGCTGCTCCAAACAATACCATTTGTACTGTTAATGTGCCTACGGGAACACTGTAAGGTAGTGTTCACTGGTTCAACATATAGTCTGGGGACTGTCAGGGGTTCCCCAGCTAAATGATTGATAGTTACCAAATGGACCCTGATGGGTCTGTAACTCCAAAAGCGCATAAATGGAACCAATGCCATATGGATCACTATGGGTCCATTTAGTTCCATTTGTACACTCCCAGAGTTAAATAACACTGATGGTCACATGAATGGTCATAAAAGAAGCTAGTGAATTCGTAATGGTATAACTAACACTTAACTCGTCTGCAGGTTCCAGAATTCTAAACCATAATATTTAAAATCCTCCATTGGGTCAACACACTTAGTTTCCTAATAGGTCACACATTAGTACAGTAATACTAAGTACAGTATTAAGTAAGTCTAGACAGTTCACTGGCTGTGCCCAAAGTGGGCCTCATTTGATCCTTGTGTGCAGTGGACCTTGAGTTATTAGGCCTAACTTTATTCTAAAAATGTGCAGTAGCAGTTACTGCAGTCCCTGCTGCTCTCTTTTCAATTTTTTGTTTTACACCTTGGTAAAACATCCATTCTTTTTGGGTCCAAACCTTCCAATATGCAAATGCAAATGACTTCAAGGGTAAAGTTGACATTATAGTAATCTCTACGTTACCCATTTGGCTTGTATTCTTGACAACAAACTGACAGGTGAAAAAATGGCATCAAAAGCTGTTAAAAGAAAAGTCTGACTAACGGGATGTCGGACTAATGCACGTCAGACTAATGTGTGCCCCCTTGAAACAATCCCTTAAAAAATGTGGATCACTGGCGTCTTTCAAAACCATATACTGTATGGGGAGACTGAAAGGGAAGATAAGTACAGTTTCCAATAGAAAGGAATTAAGTGTCATTCAGTACTGCCTATGAATATTGTTTTTTTTCTCCTTTGCACAGTGTGTTTGTATGTTGTTGATATGTATAATTGTGTTATTTTTATGCTATGTTGATTGAATACATACGACCACAATGGAAACAAGTCCCCACGACTTGTTTCCGTTATGCTTTTAGCCTAAATGTCTGACTGTACCTCTGCGGTTTACATTTTTGATTAATACAGTATTCAATCAATCTCTCTAAATTCTATTGTTCTTTGAAATGACAATGGAGTCTGTAGTTTCAGCTACAAACAGCATTTTCATAAAGGAGGACTAATGTGATTGTGAACAGTGATTTGTCTCGCATCGTGGAAGCTTGTTCGCGACTCTCGAGTCTCCACTCTCCACTATCTCTTGACATTTAGCTGGCTCATACCAGCCCTCTTTGGCCTGCTTTGCTTCTGCCGTGTTGCCTTCTTATTTTAGCCACGCTGTTGTGGCACATTCCACAGTAGATAACCTCCACCCCCCCCACCCCGGCCGCCCTCAGCTTGGTGGGGGCAAAATGGGGCAGGCTAGAAATGGCAGGGTAACAGGAAAAGGATGCATCTTCAATATACCCATATAATCAACTTGCTTCATGAGTGGTAATCAGATATCTAGTGCATACCGTATATACTGTACATAGAGAAATACAACACTCTGTATGACGTATTAAGGCAGAGCATTGAAAGCCTGTCCAACAACATACCAATGTACTGTACATAGGTTGAGCAGATGCATTGAATATCTGTGCAAGGCAAGTATAAAGGGCACCCCTGAATAATGATTAGTGTCTCTCCTGTGTAACACTGGCATATTTGGTTCAATCCCAAACAAGCAGAGCTAGTCTAGAGCGGCAAATCATGCCAAGGACCTCCAAATAATTATAAACAATAACATTATTGTTCATCTACAAGCTGACAATGCATTGCATCGTGATGCGTTTTGAGCTTGTAGATCTGCTATTTTTGAGAACCTTGGAAAATATTTTGACAATGACATGCCCAAAATGAGGATGAAAGCGGTATACTAGCGCAATAGTATTCATGAATTTGAATTTAAATTAAATGTTCTTTAATGTCCCCCTCGTTTTCAATTGACCCCCCCCCCCCTTGGCAAACCCTGTTGGCCCCCCAAATGATGTAGATTCTATCTAGACTAGGGTTGTGCTGCCGTGTGACGACTGGGTACTCCCCTGAGGAGCATCAGGGCTGAGGGTGTTGTCAGCCACGTGGGGGCTGTAATGACTCCGAGAGCAACGTGATCCTCGCTGGTTGACGTCAGAGCAATAGCCACCGCATATCCTCCAGGGTAGACATCGCTGGCCAAGTGTGTGTTTATAGGTGTCGTTTGTGGCTTTGCAGCAATGAGCAGCACGACCTGCCATGACCCCAATTAGTAACTTAAGAATATCAATGCCATTTCCTACTATCCAATATTATACAACAGGTCATTTCAATGAAGCAATCTGATTTAGTTGAAATGCTTCGAACGAGCATGATGGAACCGCTAATTAAAACATACAAATCAGCTGTGCTGTGTCTCGCTGCTCTCCCAGAGAGGGTTGCTAGGCTACCTAGGCGACATTTCCGGTCGTGGTAGCTACATCTGTCATTAAATAATTATTTAGCGAATATCTTAGTTATAATGAAATTGAGTTGACGTGTTTTTTGAGGGGCACTAGCCCCTCCTATGCTCAGCTTTCCAGGTCTGTGTGAACACAAACATTAGCTGATGAGTGGCTGATCGCCCCATAGCGATGATTTGATTGGCTGAGCAAAGTACATATTGAAGATAAAAGTGAGGGCGGAAAAGTGAAGACAGCAAACGTGATTGGCCGGAATGACATTTGTGATGATTTGATTGGCTGAGCACGGAATGTGATGTATGATGATAAGAGCGCCCCATAACGGGTGTGATTTCTTTTAAAGGGTAACTGTTGTATAATTGCAATATTACACTCGAGCGTCGTGCTTTACAGTCATTAAACGGCACGTCTGCGCTGCCTACGGAACTTGCCTATCTGCTCGTTCCAGCTGCAACCCAGGCGTGCAATGACGCTAAAGCACACCCTCTCGCGTAATATTGCTTAATTGACTTCCTGTGAAGAGAAAGCGTCTTCCTAGAAACTAGGTATAATTTCTTTATTTCATAAAAGGACAGGGCTTAAATGTATTTGGAATACATATTTCAATAACCTTTGAGTATTTATCATTTCTATTTCACTTTTGAGAATGAAATTAATCAATTTTGGGCGGGAACCCCTTTTGGTGTTTTAACTAAGCATTACGTTATAGTTTAGCTATTGGAAATCTTTTGAATATAATATATATTCTTTCAGGAGACTTTTTTATTTATTTCGACGTCAGGCCTAAATGGGTTAAAATGTAGTTTTAAAATTAATCTATACGACTGGTTCTCAATGTGGGGTCTGGGGGGGGGGACCCTCGGGGGTCCTTGAAGGGCTTCCATGGTATGGGAACTGCAACGGCCTCAAACGGAAAGCCCTACAGAGAGAGAGAGAGAGAGAGAGCGGTGCAGATGGCCCGGTGCATCGTGGGAGGTGAGCTAGCTTCCCTCCCTCCAGGAATGATGTGAGAAATCAAGGCTCAGTGAATCGTTAAGGACACTCACCACCCCGTCCACAATCTGTTCTACCTTTGTATCAGGAGATGCATAGTGCATACCACCAGATTCCTGGACCGTTATCTCCTGGCTAGCAACCGAATGTTGTGCCGAGCCGGTCAGGTGGCCCTGACAACAGTTCTTATTAAAACTCACCTTTTCTCTCTGTCTTTTAATGCCATCTGATTTTAATTGGTTACATATTCTTGTTGTTTATGTCTCTTCCTTGTACAGTATACAGTACGTCCTGTCTTATCTGTTTTTCTTTTTTTCATTTGCTTGATGAAATTTTACCATGTTTACTTTTTCTACTGTAAAGCACTTTGGTCAATTTCAGTTGTGTGTGAAATGTGCTATATAAATATTGATTTGATTTCTGTATAGTATAGACGTTAGAGGTGCTCTGCTGCTGCTGTATTCAAACATCATTATGTTTACAATGACATGCCTGATATATGCGGCTAAATTATGCCTCACCTGCACATGAGCCTACTGTACAGCCTACACACACACAAAGGTCTATGTTCTCCATCTTTTACTATTATATTGCTGCACCTTGTGTATATACTGTTACTGTATCTGCTCGGAAACCTTGTATCTTCATACTTCAACTTACACGTAGATTTTTTTAAATTAAGGCCTTACTTCATTATACAAGAGTGCCATATTGAAGTAGTGAAAATAGTCCATCTACAAGCTAGCTCGTATTTTATTTTAAAAACTATTTAAAAAAAGTAAAAGAAATACTTGACAAAAGTTATAAATGACTTGACAAAATAATTTTAGTTTCCACTCGACAGCAACAATATTTTATTCAGCTGCTATTTTAACTGCCTCATACGTAAATTATATATATCTGACCTACTTGTAAGTACAGTATACCTGACCTGTTCTCTTGTTCCTCTTTTCCATTTCTATTCCCTTTCCTGAAAACTAGAAATTATGGGAGCTTGACTGCTTGACTGCTTCAGATGGGGATGATAACATGGGGGTCTGTGGCCTAGGTCTACTCTACATGTCACCTATATGTTACCTTCAGATGGGGATGATAACATGGGGGTCTGTGGCCTAGGTCTACTCTACATGTCACCTATATGTTACCTTCAGATGGGGATGATAACATGGGGGTCTGTGGCCTAGGTCTACTCTACATGTCACCTATATGTTACCTTCAGATGGGGATGATAACATGGGGGTCTGTGGCCTAGGTCTACTCTACATGTCACCTATATGCACCCAGATGTCAACATTGACAGACACAGTGTCAATCCATCCTTTTCTCTTCTCTTCTATGTTACCACAGAACAGTTTACCTTTCTTTCAAAAACTGCCCCTCCAGAGCATGGAAGAGCAATAGTGGACGATGGGAAAAGAAGCACTGTCACCATGGGCACTCCCTTTTTTCTAGACCAGCTTTACAAGGGAAGCTGTTATAATTTTTGAGTGGTGCAAGTGCAACCACTCCAAGGAACAGCAATGTCCATGTTCACCTATGTGTTGTTTTATATTTTAGGGGCAAGTATTTTGTAATACATTTTGATTTATTTTGCCCATCTCTGCTAACATACAGTATAAGGGTGAATTTGAAATAATTGATTTAATGTATTAAATAAAATAAGAGCTACAACTGATGCAACCCATTGTGAGTGAGCTTGGTATTTTTGTATGACACCGCCGTACGACATAGTATTAAAAAAAAAGCTTAAGTGGTTAATCAGACTAATCAAATAAGTCAAGTTTATTGATGTATTAAAAAATGCCGTGATTTTATTCCACCCTAAAACATGATCATCAGGTCTTATTGTTATATAAGGAGGTATAATCTTTTCAAAAAAGTGTACAGTATTTGTTGTAAAATGTTGTTTTTATGTGGGCACGCCCACCAGTTCATTAAGTATGCCTGGTTTGCCTGGTGGGTGGTGATGGATGGTGATCCACCTGAACTGAAGCCGCACCCACAGCTGTAGTTGTATGATAAAGGGGGAGGGGTTAGGGGAGGGGCTGATAGTGTGATGTCACTATATTACTGTTTATTTCATTGGCCCGTTTGACTGTCAAGGGTTCAGCCTCCAGGAAGAAGAAACGACTCCAGGGTGTCTAAAGAAGTACTGTCACCTCATAGACACATAGGAAAAATAAAAAAATTGTGGCACAAAGACTCGGATGATTAAATTAATCGCAAAAGTAATGAATAGAATCCCTCTCTCTCTCTCTAGGACTAGGTCCTCCTCAGACGAGCCTTCCATCATCGCTTCTAGTCATCCCGGTTCTCCATACATCTGGCCAGTTCGTTATGAATAGAATAGTCTCAAAGAAAATAATAATGCAGTGACTCCTTATGCAGTAAATACGTCTTTCTAGATGGGTACACACTACACAGTGTTCTCCCTGGCCTGTACTGTAACATAAGACCATTTTTTGTGTTCTTTCTTGATACTCATACTGTATCACAGAGCCCTATATAACACCACGCCTGGAACTGTCATGGAGTAATCTTGGCGACGAGGGTTCAAGGACTGGTGGGCCAAGCTGAAGGTGTCATAATGATAAAATACAACACTATGCCTTGTATGTCTTTATTTTTATTTATTTTAATTTTTTATCCAACGATTTTGTAACCCAGTTTTCTTTCCACCCAGTGCCAATTATCTAATCCTGGGTGCTACACTTCCTCTGCCAACCTGGGGGGGCAGCGGACTGACCTCATGCCTTCTTCTATGCATGAGGAGTCCAAGCTGCTTCTTTTCACCTGACAGAGGGGAATTTCCCCGGCCGGACGTAGCGCGTGGAAGGGACACGTTATTCCGACCAGTTCCTTTCCCCTCCATCAGGCGCCCCGGCTGGCCAGGGGGAGGTAGTTTTAGAGACCAGGATTACGGCATGTTTTTGTGAGGGTATCTACCCTAGGGGACACGGGGAGAACATGCAAACTCCACACAGAAAGGCCCTATCGCCAACCCCCGCCTCGGGTATGGGCACTGATGACGCGGAGGAGGGAACACGCCGCCAGTGCCCACAGCGTCCCCAGCGGGAATCGAACCCAGGACCTTCTAGCTGTGAGGCGACAGCACTACCAACTGTGCCACCGTGCCCCTTGTATGTCTTTATGATGAACAGCACATACTGCACCACATGGCCGTACATCACTGTGACAGCACTCTGGCCCCTCACCTTAGAGTATATAAGTATATATACTTAGAGTATATAAGTATATATACTCTAAGCCCCTCACGCACTCACTGGACGTCAGCCAGGGTCTGAATCAGGAACTGTGAAGTTCATGGTTCACGCTTTGAGTCGAGTGGTTGATTGGTGTCACATTGAGGGTGTTACCGTTAACTCGTGAATTTGATTGATTTCTTTCTGTGAAAGGTTATATGGTGTAGTGGGTGAGAGAAGGGGGTGGGTTGGATGGGGCCAGGGGGGGGGGGGTTAAATTATTTCTACATTTATGATTAAAATGTTTAGCTTTTAAATATTGTGGACGCCAGGAAGAGTATATGGTGCATTTATATAGCATCTTTACTAAGATGACCACTGCTGTCATGACATGTGTTATGTCTGAGTTGCCCTGATGAGGCTCAGATGTGTGCTGTCTATTTGAATGAAGTTTGACGTTTTCAAAATAGAGCAGCTATTCCAAAGGGACTGAGTGATGTGGGCCAGGAACAATGACAATGGATTAACACTTTATCCGTGCAGAGTGGCACATCTATGTACGTATACAGTATAAATCTTTTGCTGATATATTCCATAATAAAACTACAGTATTAATTAAATAGACTGCATGTAGCACTGAGCTGTACTGTATGTGTCATAGATATAAATGTAGAAAATCTACTACCTCTGGCCAGTGGCCACAGCTAATGCTTCTCAGAGCTCTTCCAATTTGCCCTTTGTCCTTCAAATGCACAGTATGTGAATGCATTGCATGCGTTTGTGAAACAAGAGACAGTTCAACAAAGTGCCCAGTACCCGAACTATGAGCACCTCAGGCCACTGGTAAAGCCCGATTTATATTTGGTTAGCCGATCTACAAGCTCACAACACACCGCGCTGCGACACGCTGTGCGCTTGTAGATCGTCTATTTTCGGTGCAAGACACTGGCACACAACTAAGTATAAACCAGGTGTCACATTCCTCAGCGCCCTCAAATACTGTATATACACTGCTTATAGTTTTACCTGCTTCCTTTCTTCACCAGATTAACGGGGAAGAGGGCGGTCTGTAGGTGATAAATCTGCACTTTCTACAAGGTCCCAACACGCAGTGAGGCTCAACTTTAAAATCTGTGTCTTGCACTAATGAATACTACATTAAATCAATCTGTGCCCATTCTCTCAATATGCCCAGACCGTCCACGAACAGAAGGTGTCCTCAGAAAGCCTCGCTGCATGTAACTAGATGTGCCTAAAGGCGCATAATGAATATTATGGGAGTTTTTATGGTCGTGTACTGTAGAGATCTGAATTATGTGAAAATAGGTCACTGGATGTAGTCACATGGACCTTGTGCAGTAGTCAGAGGACAGTTTTACTGTGGATAATAAGCAACACAGTAAAATCCAGGATGTTAATATAACTAACTTCAGAGTGTCAGAGTTAAATGAACACTCCAGATTTTGCACACAGGCATCATGTGAACTAAGAGCGCAGGACATTACCCGACAGACAAGAGGTTTCAGACTGATGTCTCCCTCCAAGCCCATCTTGCTCCTTGCGCTTCTTGCTCCTCCTCAGGCTGCCAAACCTCTTCATGGAAAGTAGCGGCTTGCAGATTCAAAACTTAATTTGACCATGACCGTCCGGGGTCACAACAGGGGCTCAGTGATGGCCCAAAACAGAGAGTCAAACGAGAGTTATTCCATCTGTCCCGAGTTTACACAACAAGGCGAATCGAGGAAACTTAGCTGACACAGCTGTATCCTAACCAAGGTGAGCACAGATTGCAATCGTTTGGGGTTTGTGGACAGGGCTGGTCCTGTCGGGGCGTCGGTCCTCTTCAGTTCAACGGACAGAGAAGACGGTCTGACGTTTTCTTCTGGCTTCATATACAGTAGCAGCTAAAACAATCTGAACAATCTTCCATGAAGAGGGTCATTGATTCAGATAACGTCTTTCTTCAAGCCGGTAATCCTAGTTAGGAACAGACAATGATAAATTACAGTGCGTCACAAAATGCAGTCCAAGTTTACTTATCCAAAGTCCTACAGAGCCAAGGAGGACCATGCAATGTGCGATGTCTGTATCAGCTCATACGCAGCTCGATTGAGAAGGCATGGAAGCTGGAAATTCTACACGTCCTCTGTGAAAGGTCCCTCTCTCCAGTGATGCAAATAACACCATGAGAGAACCTCCCACCCACTGCCCCCCCCCCCCCTCCCTCCCTCCCCCCCAAGAGCGTTGCTCGAACTATAGTGGCGTCAGTGCTGTAAATTGTCAGGTGCAGCTGTGGGCGGTGTCTCTTTAATATAGCAAGCATGTCGGCAGCCTGTAAAAGGAGGCCAGCCTGTGACAGATGGCCAACGATTGGCTCTGCCATGTCCAGCGCCCCCATGCTGCCCTCCCCTCCTCTGACGGAGCAAAATCAGCACAGGGCACATCTGTCTCATTTTGTCTTCACAAAAGAGTAACACAGCAAGTGAGCCGCCCTCAGGATCATAAATCCTAAATCTCTCTAAGATCCAAATCTCCATAAGCACGAACGAGTCTAGAGAGCTCTGGCAGAACAGTCAGATGAATTACAAACAGCCGCGAACATTGTGGTGTTTCTCTGTACGCCAGTTTTAAGAGTCAACCATCTCCATGTTGTAACTTTGAGAGCCTGACCTTTAATATCGCTGAGAGCAGGCCACCTTGGCTGGCAGCAGGGGGGGCATCCCAGATCCTGTCAGCTGATCCGAAGGCTTCCATTATTCAATACCAATACCCCTTCTCAGCAGATCACCCACTTAGAGGTTGCAGTATCGAATATATGTCCAGTGCTGGTCTCACCTGACATGTTATGCAACTACTGTACTCAGTCAGGATGTCAGTGAGGTGTCCAACACCCCGTCCAATTGTTTTCCTAGTAAAATGTATTTGCATAATTCTGTAGCGCTGAAGATGCAAATTAGTACATCTAAGCTGGGGTGTATTCAGACACTACAAAGTATTTTTAGGTTGGAATAAAACATACTTGAACATTTACGATGGACATAAAAGCAAATGCTCAACCTGCATTAGTACTTTGCACATGATTCTGCCCTTTTAAGGATTGTTTTCTTTGAGCTGGGGAAATCAAAGCGGCCCAGTTCTTTTATTTACTGACAACATACAGTGGCAACAGAGAAACAGAGAAACAGAGAGAGAGACAGAGAGACAGAGAGAGAGAGAGAGAGAGAGAGAGAGGCCATGAAAGAGCTGCAGATGTCTACAGCAGTGAGAGACTGACAATATCCAGTCAGGCAATGATGTTTGGTAAATGCATATTTAGCATAGCTGTAAATAGGATACATCATATATATCAATCAATCTGATCATATTTGCATACATACAGATAACAGTATGTGTACATTTTGCCCTCATGCCTTTATAAGTCAATGTAACATAATAATAATATATACACCTAAAATAATGATTTAGAGGTCCTTTTGATCAACAGCGACGTCAGTTTGTATAATTATTATTAGATTTGTTTGAACTGCAAGTGCATGTGAGATCCATCAGCATCAACATGGTAATTAGCACACCCTGGTGGTGAAAGTGGGAGGCCTCCCAAAACAATCAAAGCTCATAACATTCAAAGATGTGATACAGAAACAACAAAATGTCTGTATCCTTAACCACCACAACACGGAAGGTATGACGCAATACTTCACTTATGTCAGCCATTCCCTCTGATCCTAGAAATCAGCCTATATTCCAGTGGAGTCCTGGGAAATTGGGTGAATGTAGATATATGTGGTGTGCGGGCTCCATTCATCATCTGCTGAAGTATCTTTAGCCCAGGACCCAGCCTGTCCATGTGCATATTCTACGTCCGCCCTGAATGTAGATAATGTGTCGGTGAATGTGTTTTGGTGCATTTTAGCATTAGTTACCATCAATGACCATTTCCAGAGGAAACAAAAGCATGCCCAGCCCACTTCTGTGGACTGGACCTGGCAGTGTTCCACCAATTGCTGCCAAGCCGACCCTCTGCGAGGAAGCAGAGAAGAATGTGTGTGTGTGTGTGTGTGTGTGTGTGTGTGTGTTTTGATTTGTGAGCCAAGGAATATGACTAACCTTTTAGGTGTCTCAATCTCCTTCCTGCAGTAGTGTTTCCATGCAAGTGTATTAGGCCCATGATTATAGAGTGCATAAGAGCTATTATAGAAATTAGTTTGCTCTTTGCCATAACACAGAACATTATTCCTGCTAAATACCTTTTCATTAAGAGGGCTTACTTTCTCTCCCATTTTCTTCACAGTTGTGCACGCTACACATTCTCATTATGATATCTCTGGGGCATAATTTTATTAAGCTGATGTGAAAAGCTGTTATAGCAGGATCAGTGCTTCTAGTCGGCCAGGGCACGTAACTTTGCAGTGCACGACCCAAATCCACAAATGCTGAACTAAACTATATATTGTTGAAAAAAACAATATGCAAGTGCAAGTGAGTTCTGTAGTGTGGAAGTATACACTTTTCATGCCTTACTGTCTGAGAAACTTAATGTACAAATGTATGTGTCGGCTCAATGAGTCTCACAACTGTATAATTATGCTGCTATGTAACCCCAGCTTCAGTAGCACTAGGTCTGCTTTTTGGAAGCACTGGTATGAATGTTTATTGTAAAATGTATGTTTTTATGGGTTAGGGGTGTTTCTTTTCTGTAGTGTTTTATGTTATGTTATGTTTTTATTGGACCCTGAACTACAGGAAGTTGTTGACACAAAGTACACCACATGACAAGTAGTTAAGTCAATCCTGCAATAATGTAGGATCTGGTCATGACTACACAGATGTAAAGGAGCAACTTGGACACTCAGGCATGAAGGAAGCATGAGTTCAAGTCCGTTGCTCTCCCCTGCTCTCCCCTTGTCCCCCATATATGGAGACTAGGTTGGTGGAGGGTGTGTATAGCCCAGGATCACATTAGATGATTGACACAGGGGTGAAAAATGGGTTACAAAATCGTGGGATAAAATGTATATATATATATATATATATATATAAAAAATGACTACACAGATCGAATGTTGTTTCCTGGGTGACACTCGGTGGTAGCATTTTTGTTGACTGTGTCTGATCGAATTGTGCTTTGTTTTAGTTTCGCTGCAGGTGCAAATAATAAAAATAAAGTAAATAAATAAATAAAGTAAGTAAATATGATGGAGAGAGAGAGAGAGAGAGAGAGAGAGAGAGAGAGAGAGAGAGCCATGAGACTAACCTGCAAAAATGCATCCAAGAACATGTCAAGTCACATTGTTGGGAAAAGGAACACCCCCAAATAGATTTCTTGTTGCTTTGGTTACCACATACTGTAGTTTGTTGCCTCACTTCAGTCCTGAAAAGGGTTTTTGTTCTACCATCAAACAATGACTAGCTCATAGGAAATGTACACAGTGCTAATGAGAATGGCTGATGACTGACTTTTCAATTTTTTGTATGCATCGAGCATAGTGTTGTCTTCCTTATTTTTGTTGACATTTTTAAAATGCAATTAGTTTCACATAAACATCTTCAGGGTGCAAGACATTCTAAACGGTGTGTGTAATAATAGGGGCTTACCTTTCCGGGCTCTAGAAAAGAGCTTGATGCTAGCCGGCGTTGAGCCTGATGAATTGCGGAAGATACCACTGAAACTTAGCCGGCGGGGGGACTTGGGTGGGGAGTCCTGCTGGGAGGGATACGGGAAGATGCTTTTGGGTGAGCCTGGACTGGTCTTGGATTGCACCGGGGCAGACATGGGACAAGATGGCACGCTTGTGCTGGCAGGAGGACTCCTTGTGAAAATGGCTTTGTTGGGGCTGCTGGAACGGACACAGGGCCCTCCCTGAGAGAGAGAAGAAAGAGGCAGTTTAATTTCATTGCAATCCTGTAAATGGTTCAAATTAGGGGTGTAACGATATAGTAACTGCATCGAAAACATCGATTTTAATTTCAAGAATCGAAGTATATCGAAATGAAAACAGTTTCGTATCGTAGTTTGCAATGGAAATAATCGTTATCGAATTATTTTGCTATGCAATTAATCGATTGTGCGTGGTATTTGGCAATTTCTTGAAGAAAAATGAAAAATAGGGGTTTAAAATAAAAAAATAATGTCAATGTATTTTAAATAGTTACTGTATCGTTTTCAAATCATTGAATCGTATCGTATCGGATCGCCATAATGAACCAATATCGTCCATGTATCGTATCGTCAACCATGTATCGTGATACGTTTCGTATCGCTGTTAAAAAGTATTGTTACACCCCTAGTTCAAATACAAAGCCAAAGTGTTCCTATAGTGTTGTACTATGAGACAGAGAGGGAATACAGAAGTTGGGAAATATAGGGAATATTCAAACATAAAACCTACACTGAATTATCAATCACGGAGGTTTATCTTTAAATGATTGACTGGGCAGCAATAACTGCATGTTCTCTGCGGTCACTTCTCCTTCTCATCACATTAGTTCACGAGACCTCATGCAAACAACAACAGCACTACAAAATTAGTATCACATGCACAGCTGCCTGCTACAGGGCAAATTGATGATGTTCAGAATCTTGTGGTTGCCGTTAAACAGAAGACACAAACCTGCATAGAAATATCTCCATCATTTCAGCTGTATCTGTCTACAGCACAAGAGTGTAGCATGTATAACTAGATAAAGTGCCCCTATGGGCACAGGTCTCTACCAGGCCAGGTCAGGTTGTGGCCTCCTGGTGGCGCTATAATAGGCCAATGTGAAAAGGATGCCATTTCTTCTTATGCCTTGGATGGCAATTGGATGATGTGTTTTGCAAAAATCCACCTGTTGGTGGTGCTATAACAGGCCAATGTGAAAAGGGTGGGATATATTCACGTAAATGGCACGCTGAGTTCATGTTCTTTTGAGGCTTTTTGTTACAACGAGCCGATCCGTCTTGAACACATGACTATAGAGATATCTGGAGGAGTCACAGCAAAAAAAAGTGTTTTCCTCCTGGTGGCGTTATAACAGGTCGTTCTGGAAAGTTGGGACAGAGGTTCGCCGTTGGCATCCAGGGAGTGTGCGTGCAAAATTTGGCATCGACTGGGTTAACGGTGCCAGAGATTAGCTGGTAACAGACGGAAGGACGGACGGAGAGTGCAAAACATACTCTCTCCCCATGCCTTCGGCCTGGTGGAGAAAATAAATAATGCATTTTGATTCAAGGGCATACAGAATGGCCTAATCTCAGATAGAGGTTAATAACCACAGCACAGGACTCCCTTATCATATGCATGATAAATAGAAGAAATCGGGGACAATGAATCAGCACTTCTCTAATTAAATAATAGCAGCAAAATATACAACAGTGTGACGCAGATCATGTTTACGATCTTGACCTTCCTCGGTATCACATCAAAATACTCAGAACCTCCCACTCGTTCCATGCACAGCAACCAAAACAAAACATGATAGCAAGGACAGCCAATCTATCTCGCTAGAGACAACATGAGCTTCCTCCAACTAGTGACTAATACCTACAGCGCCAACATTTTAACTGTTTGTGAAGGTAATGCAAGAGTGAACAGCGAAGGAACACAGTGATCCACCATATACAGAAATAGCATTTACAGAAAACACAGTAAAATGTACTTGGAGTGTTTTGATAACAGAATATGTGGACATGAGCCTGTATAATCAGCAATATGTACAAAATAGGAGATAAAGCTACATAGTGACATGGGAGGCAAAGACAACTATTACTGCTCTCTAAGGAAACAAACAACAGGTAGCCTACGCTACATCTCTAAGCTTCACCATAGTCCTCAAGCCAAAATGAGGTACAGTCAATGTTTTCATCTAGAGTCTAGACTCCTCTGCAAATGGCTCAGGGTAGTATTAGCTTGAACTTAAATACCTACATGTATACAATCAGGGGCTCCACCCAGAAATAATTATGTTAAATTCTGGCAACCGTTTCTGTCCTATTTTGAGGTATTTTCTATGGCTCCCCTCTTTCCCCCATTTTATCCCAGTTATAGTTGATTCTCTTTCTCTCCATCTATTCTACAGTTTTTGGTTTTTGACATTTCATTTTATTTGTGTATGTTGAGTACTGGTCTCTGCTGTTTTGTATAGTTTGTCTGTGTTTATTTGTATAGTTGTTGAAAATTAAATAAAAATATTTGAATAATTATAGGGGAGTATTTGCTTAAGGCTGGCACAACTCCATGCAGACATTTCTTTTGAACCAATCCAATGGCAAATGTGTGGGAGTGAAAGCACACGCCCATCCCCTCTATTTGCCAACAACACACTCGTCCTTCCCTCTCCCTCCTATTGTGCAAGAGCGTGTCAAGGCAAGTGAGACACATGACAATGCAAAGCACTCTTTCTATGTACCATCAACCTTGAAATACTGTAAATATTTCTATTGTAGACAAAACTTTGTCTTCATTTATGACATTTGCCACCAAGTCAGATTAGATTAGAGGCAGTAGTAGAAAGAGGATGCTGTTTTCGCTGCCCTTGCATGGATCAATTTCCTGTACATGATCCGACCAAGTGCCAGGCACACAGAGGCAGAACGCTGCAGTCTGCTCTTCAGGGTTGGTCGTGAAGACAAAACATGTCTGTTATGTCACTTGCTGAACACCATAAATGAACCAATAAAATGTTTTCAAATCGGAGACACTAGAGCGTATAGTGTATTATGTAATGGAAGAAGTATAACTCACCCAAATATTGAAAAAAGATATATATAAAAAGAAAAAAATATATAATTTATTTATTTATATATATTAATTGACCTGAAACACACTTTACCTTCTGAGCGCCATCTTTGGTTGAATCACTGGTCTGACTGTCCACTTGTGGGGACGTAAATGCACTGAAGTCCTGAACATAGAAGAGGATTAGGAGTAGTTTAAAATATTATTATTTGAGCAAACTGACAAACATATTCATGGTGGTGAGCATATACGTAGGCCTAATGTATATTCTACAGTACAGATGTACTGTATATGTAGGGGCTTAAATCTCAACAACAAATCTAACGAAGAGGCGTGTAATCACAGGATTAATCCCCAACTGGATCCCAGCTGAGAAGCGAGTTTGAGTCAAATCTAAAAGGAAAAAGTGTGCTTGCCAGCCTGCCTGGCAGCCCCACCATTTTGCTGATTTGGGTGAAAGGCAACCCAGCCTGCTCAAGGTTTCCAGTGTTTGAAAGAAGAGAAACATGTCGAACCACACCTGAAGCATGAAGAAGATGCGGCAGGACACGACCTTGCCTTACCTTCCTCATACCAAACAGGTTATTCATTCCACCTACAGAGTAACAGAAACACAGACAGTGCAGTGGGGCTGTACTGTAGGCTGTAGATCTGTCTGTGCCATTTTTTTTGGGTTGTTCTTGGATGCAATCCATAAATACATACATGCCTATGAGCTAAAGCTACGTTACGTACATGAATGTAACAAACATCTGCAGTGAAGACTGAACATTTAAGTAGGTACTCTTGTAGCCCAAGGGATGATTTGTAGATTCAATGCAGCATGAGGGCACATGGCACAACAAGTACATAGCCTCAAATACATGTCTGCATTATGTAACGAATGATGATTTGTGGATGGGACAGTCAGGGGCAAGGTTAATGTAAGAGAAGACAGACTAATGAAATTTGCAGTCTCCCCCTAGAACCAGAACCACTACACATAATGAATGATGACTCATATTTTTTTTGGTTTGGAGCCCTGCTCCTGCCAAATGTATTTCTGACTATACTTTTCCAGTTTTCCACCAACATTTCTAAACAATGTTACATTTCTTCTCAAACCTCCATTTACATTTTTAAGCTTATATTTCTTCAAGTTTTCCACGTCTTGTTGCAATGAAGAACAAGAGACAATGAATTAATTTCCACTAGTGGGGAAAAGTAGTGTGGTTTTAAATGTAAATAAAATAATCCATAAAGTTTTATGGACATCAATGTAGGGCAAGGGCATCATGGACACTGCCTGCACGGGCCATATTAAAGCACCAATGCCAATATATTTAAAGCAGGGGTTATCTACAGTCAATATGAGTTAGAGTACACATACAGTAAATTCATTTTCTTATCGTCAGACTCATTATTATAATTAATACTAGTAGGCTATCATATATAATAATCATTATAATGTCAAATCACAATTTCAATCAATGCAAACGACATTATCTGAAAGACACGGAGCTGTCACTCTTGCACGCTTCAGTCGCGCGTGCGTGTGAAGAACATGATGTGTGGAGGAATAAAAATAAACTTGAAAGCTGCACGCCCTCCTCCTGCAATCTACAATAACACACACAAGCACACATAATACTACTCAAACCATGCGTCATGATGCGTGCGATCTATGACAATTATAAGTCAAACACTTCACCAACTCACGGGCATGTTTATCCGCAGACTTCTCTTTTTCTTCGGCATTTTCTTTGAGCTGTCCTTACTGGACTCCATCACCGTACTTCCCATTTTCTTCCTGGATGATGGTCCAGTTTTCTACAAAACGAGCGACAAATAAAACGCGCTTTGCGCAAGAAAGAGCGATGTTACTGTTATGATGATGGTCGAGGTTTACAATCCAAGTGGCACCTCTGATTCAGTTTCCTCTGCTGATCCACGGCCACCAGGAAGTAGGCTTGGCCACCGTCAGCAAACACCCATGAAACATCATACACACACCGCACGCACACGCGCGCGAGCATATACACACACATACACACACACACACCCGCGCAGTCGCGCGCGCGCGCCCACACACACACGCACACACACACACACACACACACGCAAGGTAACAAGGTAAGGCAACAACTCGTAACAGCACCTATAGATGTCGCTATAACGCTGCTTGGGCCAAGATCCAATGGTAAATCTCACATATCGGATTCGGTACATCTGGGTATGATAACTCTTCTGACTCTATATCTGGGTGGGCAAATAATTATATTCTAGTTGTGATTTGTTTCCCTAGATTAAGTTTTGATATGATAGTAAGTAGACCTTCCTTCATTTTCCTCTCCAAGCCACGAGACCTACTATAATTTGTCGAATTACATTATTACACACAGGCCTATGTACAGTATGTAAAGTATTCTTTAGTTACTCATGACACCATCACGACACTGACCTCATTAAACCTGGATAGCCATACATGGAGAAGACTGGATCAAGATCTGCATATATGGAGCCGGCCAGCAACTCTACATCTGACCACAAACCTTAAACCCTTAGATCTCCATATATGGAGCTGACCTGTTCTGACATTCCATATGTTGATACTTCCTCACCTCCAAGTGGAGGAGGTGCTGATAGTAGGCAAGATATGATAAGCAAACCAGAGAAGAACTCCATCCATCCCTCTTCAACTGCTTCTCCGTAGTCTGGTCGCAGGGGTAACAGCTCCACCAGAGCTCCAGACATTCCTCTCCAGAGCCACATTAGTAACTTCCTCCTGGGAGATCCCGAGGCGTTCCAAGGCCAGTGAGTCGATGTAATCCCTCCATCTGCGCTTTGGTCTGGCCCGGGGTCTCCTCCCAGTGGGACGTGCACCGAGGACCTCCCTATAGGGAGACGCCGAGAGGCATCCTAACCAGATGTCCGAACCACCTAAGCTGGCTCATTTCCAGGCGAAGAAGCAACGTCTCTACTCCGAGTCTCTCTCGCGTGACTGAACTTCTCACCCTGTCTCTAAGGGAGATGCCAGCTTGTATTCGCAACCTTACCAAATAACTTCCCTCAGAAAGGGACCGGGATATATATATAATTTATAAATTATTTATTACAAAAATAGGAAATAAATTAATGTTACAATAAATTAATTACAATTACATATATTATATTTTTTAAATTGTCACTGAAGTCCTGCAGTTTACAATTACATAGGCCTATATTATATTTTTTAAATTGTCACTGAAGTCCTGCAGTTTGGGACTAGGCCTATCCACAGCTGGGGTGAGAATGTTGTGGTCTTCACATCTGATTGTTGCCAGACAACTCATGCCATGGCCACTCAGAATCCAGCAGATATCCTCTT
This sequence comes from Protomyctophum parallelum, assembly GCF_964188405.1. NCBI lineage: Eukaryota > Metazoa > Chordata > Actinopteri > Myctophiformes > Myctophidae > Protomyctophum > Protomyctophum parallelum. The sequence goes on along the minus strand of NC_139709.1, from coordinate 27,250,376 downwards.
CACTGGACTGGAGGAGCCATATGGTACTGGGGTCATGTCAATAAACTACCCCGTCTGACAAAGTTCCTTAAAAAAAAAACATGAAAAAGAAGAAGAAGAAAATAACTGATGCTATCCAAGATGCCATCATGTGTGTTGAGCAAAGTTCCCTGGACTGTTTGGCCTATAATGATCATGTATCCCTGTCATCATGGCTACAATGTTGTGCAAGATGGTGATGACAGTGGCACACTCTAGCATAAGCCACAGTCATTGCAGCGTAATGGTCATTAATCCTTTCCCATTTATTTATTAACATTTGGGCAATATTACATTACTGTCTATATGTTCCAGTAATAACCATACAGGTAGGCCTATATGTGCAACTTCCATCATATACTATATAAGATTGAATTAAATAGCATTATCAGGTAAGTCTCAATAACTGTAATACATATTTGTAGAAATGTGGTCACAAGAACATCTTTATAACGGATTTAGAAGTTATACAAAAGTTGTGTGTATAGCATGCCACTTTTTATAACACAAAATAAATAAATAATAATAAAGTAAAATACCATAACCTTAACTGAACTGTGGTGGATAACTGTGGTTTGTCCAGTAGGTGTCTCCAGTGGGTAGTGAGTAGAGATGCTGATATTTCACATTTCCGGACCCAAAGACTATAAATCATGGATTAAATATAGTTATAAAAACAGTATCACATCCAACCATCTAAAGCATAAGTTAATCTTTGGCACCGTTTGAATGTAAGCTCTATGCCAGTATATTTTAATTGATTAAATACAAGGAAATGGGCTCCACAAGATAATTAACCTTAAAGCAATGCATGCATACAAATCTTTACTTTACAAGGAAAGTTCTAGACAGGATGAATAAATTAAGCTTTGGAGAAATTACTCTAATTTAACTATAAGAAACTTGAAATGAAGAATGTTTTGCACACAGCATAAGATGTAAAATAGTTTATTTTTGTAAATGTTTCTAAATTCAATTCCACAAACTCCAAACCTCATATTACTCTGTACACTTCAAAAGGCATTTTTCAAAAAAACATTTCAGACTACTTTACAGGACCAAGAAAAATGTAGCACAAACACACTGGCAGGATGATGTACTATCATACAAGAGAAGAAAAATATCCAAGAAACAATTTTGTTACAACCATTCATTGAGAAAATATATACAATTGAGTCTTCAGAAAGTTAAAAAAATACATGCCATATACATTACAAGTTCTAAGACTGTCTCCAAAATTTTACAGTCAACTTGAAATTGTGCACGCAAAACTCTTCCATTTCTAAGCATGTGACTTGTGAAGTGTCAGTATATGAAAGATGTTTGATAAAGTACAATGCCATTCTCCATCTAAAAAGGTAGCACCACCCACTGTTCCAAATTCCCACATGATTCTTCTTTGCACATTAGTTTCGTCTAACTGGCAAATCATTAGACGTTTGCACCTATTTGTCATTTTATTATTCCCCCCCCCCCCCCCCCCCCACCCCCCCAATGTAAAAACAAACAAACAAACAAACAAATGGGAAACATGGTGGTGGTTCCTATGCCTACTGGTGTTAAAAAGTTAAAAGCAGTTTTGGGTGGCTTAAAACCTAATTCACAGTTCTTTAAATCAAACCTGATTAACAGCAAAACAGATCAGAGTAATATCCTACCATCTGAAGAGTTCGTTTGATTCTGTAACCGATAACTCGTTACCACGTTAGTCAACAAAAATATTTCTTTTTGAGTGGTCAAAGTACGTGTAAGTCACAAAACACTACGCTACAATACCTTACTTTTCATACAACAAAAATACTTTGTGAATTATTGTGGTTATTTTACAAATTCTGTACAGAATAATCATAATATATACTCTCAAACTCAAATCATAATGTCCATCTTAAATAAATTTCAACAACAGAACAAAAAAAACAAAAACAATTTAAAACACCCAAACATCACGAAGGTTAAGGTAGTATTTGGTCGGTTATTCCTATAATTTTCTGTATGTACATTTTGTACAAAAGTAACAGCATGTCTTCAATCTTCAAAAACAATAGCAGTCTAGCCTTCTTTAACTGTCTCATCATTTTGAGAATAAAATTCATTCACTCAGTAATAAATACAAAACGTCCTCTCGAATTCCACACAAATCACATGACAGAAACCTATGATAAAACTGACTCATGGAATCAAGTATCTTAAAAGTTTTTTTTTGTGTGTGTTTGTTTCTTTTTTAGTGCAAGTTAATATTCCCTTCGCGGTATTCATTGCTGTACATTCCCCATTCAGTGATGTCTACATTGAGTCATACGGTATACATTGACGGCATGAAACAAAAGGGCCTGCCCTTAGTAAGCAATAAGGCCGCACACTGCACAGTGCTCTCTCCCATCATTCGCTGGTGGATTTTGCGCCTTATGTATACCCAACAACACACGGATACATATAGACAGACAGAGGACATCCAATAATACAGAGCCTCTCACATAATTATGGCACGAGTCACATCCTGCTACTGCCCTGCGTATTATTATCTATTCCTCCACCCATCCCTCTCTCTCTCTCTCTCTCTCTCTCAACTAGCCAACATGGGATTTCATTCACCTGTCTAAGGGATCAGGCCTTCTGCTCATTCATATAATTACTTAAAAGTGTGAAATGCTCATCTCTGTACAGAGATCAGGGCATCCACACAGTATGGCAAGAATGCATTTGTGGTTTTTATTCCGATGTTTTAGTTTTGCTCAGTTGATCCACTTTCTGCATTCAGGAGCTCCACAGTGGCAGGCCATCTTGTGCTGACCGTCCACAGTGTCAAACTGGTAGTCAAAGCACAGCTGCAAAACAGGGCAAAAGGCAACGTGAGCATGAATGTAAACCGTGTACAGAACAAGTAAATATTTTGATTGATGGACAAGCAACCCACCTCCTCTCCTTTCTCAATCCTGCGATTGCAACTGATGATGATTTTGTAACCCCTTTCGAACGTCACCACCTCAGCGACACAGTTTGGGGCACAAGAGTGGTTGATATACCTTTGTAACGGAACCACATCAGGACATGGCATGATTACACTTCATTCATTATGATTCATCAGACTCATAACATTATACATATCATTGAGATGCTGTCAGGTTATAGCCTGAGATTTTTCACAATGTCTACTGTCAATCACAAATAAGAGTAACAAGTGAAATCCTACACTACCTTGCTAGCCCCCCTGTTCGAGTGGCATCAACGACATGTTCGCTGTCAATCCGAAACATGAACACACCTCGATTCTGTAAGGGAGTGAATAAATATTAATAAGCTGAATCTTTAACTAAAGACTAATATATATATATATATATATATATATATATTAAAAAAAGGATAACATACCTGAGATCTATAGAGCTTTTCTTTACTGATGGCAACCTCATTGCGGAGGACAGTTCCATTGTACTCGATCATCATGGTTTGTTTTTCAATGTCCTTAGCAGAAAACAGCCCCAGGCCCTGTGAACAAACAACACATTGAGTTAGTTCATTCAGTCTACAGGAACCTTATTAGAACCGGTCTCACATGTAGGACAAAACTCACATGGATGCGGGATCGGCCGAGATAGACATTGGCTCTCCACTCGCTCTTCATCCAACGATACTGGGAGGACCTGGGATGCACTACCGGAGGCTTGCTGTGAGGGGCGCCACCTTCTCCTTGAGCCACATTCTGGTTGGACTTGGCGCTGTTGTTGGTAACAGCCTGGGGCTGCGGCCTGTTTTAACAAAGGAAGACGTTTGAGTGATCAGCCATCCTGGAGTCCAATCTTGCAACGGTAACGTTATGTACACGTATACAAGGGTCATCTTAGAGTTACCTTATCACTAGTGCTCTGGAGGGGTTGTTGATTCGTGGTTGGGAGCGGGCACTGCCAGCAGGATTGAACATGAGAGGCAACTCCATCAGAGGGTTGCGTCCATAGCGGAAGGAGTACTGCTCACATGCTTCCACTCCAGGGAGCTGGAACGGAACGGGGCAAGGTTATATTCTACAGCCTCGATAAGAACCTGGCAAATCATTCTACCGATTTTATTTCAATTTTTTAGATGTTTTCTGCATTTCCGCTTTATTTCGACACACAGTGAGCAGAGAGACAGAACATGCAGGAGAGAGATAGAGAGAGGGGGGATGACATGCAGCAAAGAGCCTCAGGGCGTATTCTAACCCAGGCCAGCTGCAGGAAGGATTTAGCCTAATTTACAGTACTAGACCGGCTCCCAACTCGAGAACGATGGACGTCCAAAACGATGCAAGTCGGAAATGCATGCTCCATCTACAGTAGTTACACAATACCTGTTGAACCCGTGTTAGCCACAATACTACGAGGTCTAATATCCGATTTTGTACTGTACAAGATGGATAGCATGTAGACATTTTACAATCAAATGGATGCCATCAAAGTAAAACATAGTCGTAACTAGCGTGACACTGGATAGCCTTTGCTCTGTTGAAACTGCAGCCCAAACAGAACACATCTACTGTACAAGCCAACAACGCCTCGCATCGCAGCCCTTTATTAGCCATTAGGGCAGGATCTATAATAAGATCAATAAGACCAGGGACGTGCAGAGAGTGTTGGAGAGGCAGGGGCTGAAATCCCGTAAGAGGGCACGTTTGGACAAAAATAGTGAAAATAGCAGATCTACAAGCTCACAACACGTTGCACTGCAACATGTTGAGCTTGTAGATCAGCTATTTTCAGGGCGCAACCCAGCACTTTTTATCTACTGGAGATGCAGTGTACGACAGATTTTGAAACTGCGTTCAAGTTCAGGAGACTTCGGGAAAAAAAGCAATTCTTCTGAATGCTGCCTGTATGCGGTATGGCATGGAAAGGAGTGGCATTTGCATTTCTTTCACCATAGTAAATGCTGCATTCATGGTCTGGAAAGGGCAGTTGTGTTTTACAGACGGGTAAAAGGGCAGGGGCTCAAGCCCCCTTTGAGGTCTGTGTGTGAACGTGCCTGAATAAGACGGCACTGAGGACCCTAGCTGGAGCACTCAGTCTTTTTTCCCCTTTTTTATGTAATTTCTTTTATGGAGGGACAGACAGTAGGTTGACAGGAAATGGGGAGAGAGATGGGGGGAAGACATGCAGTAAAGGGTCGAACCCGCTGCACACTGCCAGACTGGACTACCAGCCAAGGTGCCTGGACCGCTGAACCACGGCCCAGGCCCATACAGTCATTTTGACTATGGACCTCATGGTACTCTAGAACCTCAGCTCAGTGGCATTAAAAACAAAGCTACAGACCTCTCAAAACAAACCATTACTAGATCTCACTCCCCAGCTCACTTTACTAGGCTGGGACAAAGTACAGGATCTTGCAATGGGCCTTACTCCGGGGATCAGTGCCCATGTTATCTGTCAAAGTACTTCACTAAAGTGAGAAACGGCCATGGACAACACCAGAAGGAGCTCCACTGATCTCGTACCGATCTCGTACGGTATTGATGATAATTTGTATTGAACATACCGCACACTGCTTACTAGTTAACCGTCTTCCTGCCATTGCCGAAGCCCTTCGGCAATTGAAGCATTAATTTGATATTAACGCTTGCTGCCATTGCCGAAGCCCTTCGGCAATTGCCCTTTATTAGTGCATATGATTGATCAAGCCATAATGCTACTCACGTTAGCCGGTTAGCTAGCACTGTTGTTAGCACTGCACTGGATCGTTCATATTAATTCACCGTCGCCATAAGAATCCATTCTATCCGTTTCTTTCAATCGCCTGTATCTCCTATTCCTTGTCCCAGATGGCATTTTTGGTCAAAACAGCGTTTCTTTGACGGCACGAGCCGACGTTGTGGAGTGCAAAAATGTACCGGCATTTTTCGATCATGTAAACAAAGGTTGTCTTGGCAACGTAAAGCTGGCAGGGATAAGCTCACTTCCGGTTGAGGCAAAATGTGGCTTTTCAAAATAAGAGCTCAAATTAAAAAAATGCTGGCATGAATTAGGTCCTAATTTCTCAATAAATGGCAGCAGTAAAAGGGTTAATTCAAATTTGACGTTTTCTATAAAATCACAAAAAAGCAGATACAAACCGATTCAGTGATTTTGGTGACAGCGGAGACTGTGAGCCCAAAAAGGTCCTCTCCTTTTAGGTACACAGGGAAAAGTTGTAGAGTGCCGGTTTCAGATCTTTTCTCAGCAACTGGGCCGAGAACTTTATCCCATACTCCTAGTGGCACAATAAAAACAAGCAAGAATGTTATAAACCATATCATCTGATTAGATTGCTGGGATACATGGACGAATGACATTATTTAATTGACGGAAGGAGTGATCGATCGGAGGCATACCTTTAGCAGTATGGTCAGTCAGTAGCAGTTCTTGGTAGCCCTGTTCAATGACCCGGATGCTGAACTCTGGCCGATCGTCCCTTTCCTCCACAGAGCACACGTAGCGGCAGCGCCGGTTGCCATGGCGCATGCTCCAGTAGATTCGACAGGCCTCGTAGCCAACTGGGAAGATGGTGGTGGCCGAGTGGAAGGCGGCCATCTGCTGGGGTGTGAGTTGTCCGATGGCGTGCAGCACCAGGCTGCCCACGCGCAGGGTGTAGCCCAGCTCGGGCTGCCGTATGGCGGCCGCCATCTGACGCACCTCGTCCCTCTGGACGTAGACGCGGCGAAAGACAGCGAAGCAGCGCAGCTCGTGGTCCAGTGCCTGGCCGGTGGCGCCGCGGGGCCTGTGGGCGTGACACAGCATGGTTTTGTCCTTGAAGAAAGTGCAGTGAGCCTGCAGGGCGCAGGTGAAGTGGTAGACGTTGGTGCAACGCAGGCGGTGGCAGCCGCTGGTGGCGCCCATCTGCTGGCAGTAGGCGCAGCGGACCGACTGGCCGCGTCGCAGCGCCATCTCCACGTTGATGAGGGCGCCCGCCTGGGTCTCGTACACCTCGGTGGACCACAGGGCACAGTTGAGGTGGACCCACACGTCCAGGTCGAGGTTGAGGAGCCTGGCGGGGCCGTCCGTGATGCCGTCTCCCAGCTGGTGGCAGAAGCAGCAGCGCCGCTGGTCGCGGAGCGAGGCGGCCGGCCGGAGGGAGGCGCCCAGCTTCTTCAGGAGCTCGTCGACCTTATCGTCGTCCGGGAGGAGGGAGCTCCCCCTGTGCACCACCACTTGGATCGTCCACTTCCTCCAGCGCAGGCCCTTGTGTCTCTTCCCCTGGTGCCAGCCGTCGTGGTGGGCCCTCGGCCGGGTCTTCAACTTCACTGTTACTTTGATGGTGTCAGTTTTGGTCTCTGTCTTTGGTGTCACGCCGGCCGTGGGGAAGGGGATGGGAGGGGTGGAGGGGGGAGACTGCTTGGGCTGGAGCTGGGCCAGGCAATGGACGTCCAGAGAGGACATGTTGTTGCTGTACTGGTGCTGGGCTTTGGAGAGGCTCTCCTTCTCCTCAGAGTCTGGCAGAAGGGTCAACGTTTCCTGGAAAGACCGGATGAGAACATGATGTACAACAACAGACACAAAACTATTATATTCTCTGCCTGTTTAGATTGTCATGTTAATGCAAGGTACGCTATCATACAAACCTTAGATTCTGTATTTGATCCGGTTTGTGAGGATGAAGACGGGGAAGAGGAATAGAGAAGGAAGCAGCTGTGACTGCAAAAGACCAAGTTCCCCTCGGAATTCAACTGACCTTCAGCCTCCTGGAGAGAAGTTGGAGTCGCAGTATGAGGAGATACGATAAATGATTCAGTAATGAATTAAAGTCTGATCAACATGCCCCACTGAAGTTAAATTGGAATAGAAATGTAGTTATGAAATAAACATCAAAAGGCTACGGTATTCAAATAAGCGAGGCATTCCCAGTCAGAGAGGGGGGGGGGCACACTGTTTAACCCACTAATTGCCCTGGGCGGGATTGCACTTCAACGGGGAGGATTTGCATAATCAGAGGATATGTGTTACTATGCGTATGTGGGCGTGTCTGTGGTTGAGTGTGGACATAAAGTATAGATGTGTAAGCGCGCGCGCGCGCGCGCGCGCGCGCGCGCGTGCGTGTGTGTGTGTGTGTGTGTGTGTGCGTGCGTGGACCTCCAGGCTGAATGTGGATTAATGTAACCTTTGAAGTGAGGTCTGGGCCTCTGGTCATGACCCGTCTATACAGTGAGGTCTGGGCCCGTCTGGGAATAGCTACCACTATTATAAGCCATGGCCTACAAGCATGCCCGTCTGCCTTAGACGGCTTTCAATGATACATTTCATAATGATTCAGACATAACCATTAACTAACCTGTTGGGGATGGTTATGAATTTATGTAATATGGGAGGTACTGGACAGAAATGTCAGTGTTTACATAATTACTCATTAGGTTTGCAGGATGTTTCCTTTTTTTTCTTGTCTGGATTAAGGTGGTTTAAGATCACGTACACATTAACCCATTTCCACCGAGACCGATTCTACAAAATGTCTTCTACATCATGACAGTTTTCTGAAAAACCCATGTTTCTAGGTCAGTGGTTCTCAAACATTTTCATGTCAAGAACCCCCAAAAATATATGAAATTGGCGGCCGACTCCCATCTGAAAATATTTTGTTCCAGGGACCCCCCCAGAAGCAAAGATTTTAGTTAAAAACGTTCACTCTGAAAGAATATGTTCAAAGATTTGCACAAAAAGGACTGCCAACCTGACCATGTCTTTTTACTGCTAAAGATTCTTCACAGTAAACATTACGAGAAATATAAGTCGTAGTCATGCATTTTGGAATTGAATTACAGTGTTTGTCCCACACTCCTCCTGATGTTGTAATGCAACTCTGTTATGCTTCAAAGCCTTGAAGTGATCAAGTCTTCCCAGGATGGCATAAGAAGAGGAACCATGGATACTAGACATGCCAAACTATGCATCTGGAGATCACTAACAGTACCTGTTTGTGGGCAGGGATGTCTTTGGTGGATTTCTGCACTCCATTTCCAAGAACCACCACCTTGCAGTGACAGCACCACTTAGGCTTGGTTCCTGGGCTTCCCGGGGTTTTGTGTTCAGATCCTCTGACAACTGAGGCTGGAACAGACACACAATTTAGAACAATTTAAATTAGAGTCTAGACACAACCAACTACTCATGTATGCCCTAGAAGCACGCCCATTAGGATCATCGGTCATGTTTTTCTACAATGTCATGAATTCAACAAAGACTGACGGATGAAGATAAGGGGGACAGTGTTTCACAACATGCAATGTCACAATGATTTTACTCACAGTATGTTCAATAGTAAAACCAAACAAAAATTGGTTTGGAAGATAAGCACCCAATTAAATACCTAAAAGTATCTATGCTAGAGCTGGATAATAGAAACAAATGCCTGCATCCGTACGGCCATGATGAGGTGTCCACTTTCTCATCTATAAAAAGGTGCCCACATTCATTATACCCTGTGCCTGATGTGCTTGACAGTTTGTGAGCCTATGTGCTCCAAGGATCATTACTCTGTTTCATTAGCTGAGAGGATCACCGTCTGGAATCAATGAGGATGCCTGTCAGCACCTGGCTAGAGCCAGACACAGCCTTTAAGCCCCAGATGGATAATGATGTGCAAGACAAGACAGCCATTTGTAAACATTGTTAAAAGAGCTAATTACATCTAAGTATGGCTGTGAAGGACACCATTGCATATTGAGCCTTAGCGTTTTGAGGGAGATCTATTTTTATTCAGGTTATACGGGTAGCTCAGTCGGTAGAGCTCTCGCCTTTTAGACCACAAGTTCATGGGTTCGATCCCGGGCAACCGCCGACTCAGCGTATGAGTAGCACAGCTTGGTGCAGCGAGTCGTGTGGGGAGTACTGGGAGCTGATGGTAGGTGTGGGCACTCCACCTCGGCCGATACAGACAATAAGGCCACCCCCGACCTACTAGTGTTTTGTGGGAGATCTACTTTTATTCAGGTTATACAATATGTGACCAAATTTGACTGAGGGACTGCCATTGGATTTTTTTGAATTTTCGCTTTTTCATGTCATGTGAAAGCAGGGAATCATAGCTTCAAATGTACATATTGGTTGTTCAGTTTGACCCACCAGTTTTGGAGATATGGCTTATAGAGTAATGTCTTGCAGAAAACAGCGAGTTGAGAAAACAGGCTTGAAAGGTTCACTTCTGTGGTCTCTAACATTACACCTACACTTAGCTACATGTTTAAGCCTTTATTTCATATTTACATGTCGATTTCAGCTCTGACACTTATTTCAGACATGCTCTAGTATGTGAAGAGTCTGCCTGTGCTATTAACTACCGTAATTTCCGGACTATATCCGCTACTTTTTTCCCATGCTTTGAACCCTGCGGCCTATACAACGGTGCGGCTAATCTATGGATGTTTACAGCTAACGGCCACTAGGGGACCTTCTAAATCTATCTCTATGGCCGGTCCACACAACACCTGCGGTTTATAGTCCAGTGCGGATTGTATATGTACACATTTGTTTTCTTCCCTAAATTTAGCTGGTGTGGCTTATAATCAGGTGCGCTTTATAGTCCGGAAATTACGGTAATAATAAAAAAATAAAAGGTTTCTCCTCTGGTGAAAAGCTGGTATTTGCGCGATGGCAGGCTCTCATTCAAATCTGGTCCCAATGATCTCACCTGGGCCCTCGGGTTGGAAACGGAGGGGCTGCTGGTGGTGCTGCTGCATAACGCTCTGTGCTGCTCCGCCGGGCCTCATCAGCTGGCCGTGGCCGCCGTGTGCAGCTCCGCCGTCAGCGCGGCCCTGGAAGAGCATCGGGGAGCGATGGTCCAGGCCCACCCTCAGCCCGCTGAGCATGGCCAGGGGACCCCTGTCTGGGGTGCTGCTGACCTCGTAGCTGCTAGGGATCTTCACACAGAGGAGGTCGGAGATGGCTGCCACCACACCTGTGATGTTCTGAAACCAAGCCACATGAAGAGTCTTAGTCTCGCACTAAAAAACATATAGGGTTGTGATGTGAATTTTATATTATCGATCGTCACCACTAGGTAATTGAATCGATCGGGATAATCGTCTCGTCTTGTGGGGGTAGGTGAAAGACAAAATCACGTGAAGTGGGGGGCGCTCTTATCATCATTCATCATCACATTCCATCCAATCACAATTGGCGTCCTCACTTTTTATCCTCAATATGTACATTGCTCAGTCAATCAAATAATCGCTATGGGGTGCTCAACCAATCAAATCATCGCTATGGGGTATACACAAACACACAACGCTGGGTATAGAAGGGAATAGCGCTCCTCAAAAATTTAATCAAATGAATGATGTCGTGTCGTAACTGGTGACCCACTGGACCATAGAGAGGGGCTGGAATTAAATTATTAATTAATTGAATTAGAGTAAACAAAGTTATGTCAGCTGCCTCTGTGGACATATTGCGGCAGAGTCGACACATAATCCCATGTTTGATGACAGAAATCCTCAAGTGTTGGGCACATGCAGTTGAAGGAGTTCAGACATGGAATAATGGAAGCCTAGCCCCGCTAGTCAAGTAAGGCTAGCTGGTAGCGTAGCCCCTTTAGCTAATAACCGGTAGGCTAACGTCATGAAGGGTACCGGCTATGTGCAAGATTCCTGGAGACAGAATGGACAGTCATAGAAGGACAGTTCAGAGAATGTCAGGACATCAAGGATGCCATGGATATTTATAGGAACTGTAGATTATTTTGAAAAAGAATATATTTTTGAAAAACATTAACAAATGCAGATTATGACCGATTCTTTGTGTATTGATGACTGTCAATCACAATAGACTACATGTAAAAGCGTAAAGAATTTGAGTTCTCTCACCTCAGCTGCTTGTGGCCTCAGAGTGATGGCCACAGACACCAGGCCCTGTTTGGAATCATTAGAACTGAAGGGAGAGCCGAAGAACATTCCAGAAGGCTCCGTCTTCACGTCCTGCAACTTGATCTCTGACCCTGCAGTAGTAGGGAGGACATTAGTATAATAGATAAGGGTACTGAATAGGATTAATAATCTGCCATTTAGATGTCATGTCATACTGGGCCAAGTATGACGGAAGAGAAAAAGGTCTTCTGTGTAGGCCTGTCCCGATTACAAATTTAAGTTGATGATTAATTGTAATTGTGATTAACGATTTAATTGTGGGTTTTTTGCATTGAACATTGGAACATTACAATTTGTATTTCTGTTTGACTTTTAGGCTTCGTACTCACAAATTAACAGGGCAGATATTGACAAATAACTTAAAAATACAAAGAAATCACTGACACATTGAATATTTTTGTATAATTGTTTTTCTTTCCCAAAAATGTACAAAATAGCGGAAATAGTTGATCTACAAGCTTACAACACGTCAGCTTGTATATCTCTAAATTATCTGAAAATGTTTGAAAATGTATGGACATTTTAACATGGAAACGATTGACGATTATGCAAAAATAATTGCGATTATCTAAAATAATTGAGATTAGGCGATTATGTGATAATTGTGAATAGTGTGTGTGGGGTGTAACGATACATTTTAAAGGGATTGTGACATAAAAAAAAAGGTTTTGGAATTGTTCTTATTTTTTTTAGGTTTTCTAATCTCAATTGCACCCAAAAAACATGAACTTTTAACATTCAGTAGATTTTCTGTGATCTGAGGTTTTCTGGCTCAAACAGGTGCTCTGATTTGCCGGCAGTAAGTGACATAACTTACTGCAAATCCCATATATGTCAATGGGATTTGCCAGCAGATGTCACTGTTTCAATGTGTTGCCTGTTTTCATTGTAGCTCAATAGGCCCAAAAAACCCCAAAGAAAACTTCAGACCACAGAAAATCCACTGAATGTTCAAAGTTCAGGGTTTTTTGGGTGTAATTGAGGTCATAAAACCTAAAATAAAAAATAAAAATAAAAATAAATGAAAATGAATGTCATAAAACCTTTAACAGCGATAATGATACATATCACGACACATGGTCGAGGATTCGATACATGGACGATATTGGTTCATTGGTTCGATTCGATAGCGATTATTTCCCTTGCAAAACGATACGATACAAAGTCAAACGATAGGATATTTGCTGTTTCCATATGGATATTACTACATTGTTACACCCTAGTGTGTATTGTACCTTTCCCACCAGGTGCAGGGAGCATGGGGAGGATGGGAGACAGGCAGGGGGAGCGGGGCTCCTCCTTCACCCGCGACAGGTCTGGGTAGCGACTTATCTCCATGCCGACCACACTTTCGGGAGACGAGGATGGGACAAAGCTGTCTGGTGTTTCCCTGTCTTTGCAAGGCTCCTGCCCCCTGTTACTGTTAAAGCCAAGACAGACAATTTATGATGACTTTCAACATTATCGCTTACACATTTGTTGGAGTGCTAATGTTGGATTCGATGATTTACCCTCACTGGTGACTGTGATATTGTACTTGAAAATAGCCGATCCACAATGCTTTATTTGCACTGTAAATTGGATATTTTTGCCAATATATTCACCTATTAACGCATAATGTTTGCTTATTATGACATGCCCAGAATAGGGATGCTAGGGTTCATGTAGTTGAGCGATGTTGTGACAGCCAACTGTACAAACACAGCTGTAAATCACTAGCAGCATCAGGCAGCGTTACCTGAGCTCTTCCTGGTTGTTGTGAGGGGGGGTGGGAAGTGAGGCTGGAACGTCCACCGTTTTGGGTCCCTGGGCGATAGCTCGGGCCAGCAGGTCTTCCTCGGTCCTGAATGGGACATGGAGCGGCTTCGGAACAAGGCCTTTGGAAACTGGTGTGGAAGAGGAGCACATTCAAAAGTTATTTTTCCCACCTCGTGGCATTGCACAGTGCACACAGTGAATTATAACATGCCTTAAACTGCACACTGCAAACTTCTAGAACATCTTTTGACGAGCGGAGTGTCAGGATTTTCACCTCACTCAATGTTCTAAAATGTCAGGGGTTTACATATTTGGGAAATGGAAAGGGGAATTGGAATTCTAAAACATGAAAGATATATTTATTCATCCGTCACAAAAACGTAGCCTCACTCTCTCTCTCTCTCTCCCTGAATGCTCACCTATGACAGCGGCTTTGCCTGCCAGCTCTTCCGTTGTGGCAAAACCGTTGATCATCTTCTGTCGGTTCACAGGTGGCGGAGTGGGAGGGAGAGATGCCGGTGGTGTGGGCGGGTTGCTCAGGTTACTCTGCTGTGAGAGGCCAGACACAATATGATCAAAACAGAGGGTTAGCGGACATCCAGTTCGTTGCTGGTGCTGGACACAAAGTGACGTTTCAAAAGAATAAAAAGCCACACAACAGCATTGCTAAGTTTTAGTTTACTTTAGGAAAAAAAATACATTGTACGTTTCGGCCACAGTTGGCCTTCATGTCATCACACCATGCTGCTGCTACTGTTGCTTCCCTTGAGAGTCAATGGTATGAACGAGACTCACCTTGTAGGTCAGCTGGGAATAATAGTCAGAGACTCCGTCTAGCGACGCACTGCCAAAGTTCCCAGACAGAAGGCTCTCTCCGTTCAGCTGTCCACTGCCATAGGGAGCGAAATGGGCAAAGTTGACCGCGATGAGTGGCTCCATTAGGGGAAGCAGGGAGAGCTGCTATAGTGGGGGGGAGAGAGAGAGAGAGAGAAAGTGTCATATAGTGTCAGCGACACAAGTCTGCAAAGTAAAAGCCCAATTAAAGTGTTAGGGAATGTTCAAGCTTCAACTGTCTAAAGCAGTCGTTCTCAAACATTGGCATGGGGGGGGGGAATTGTGCAAGTCACTTTCATAAGAGGATATGCGTGTAAAACATTATCCAACATTACGTTACATTGCGAGCTTGTATCTTCTTTTTGAGGGTAACTCCTCCTATGCTCAGATGTGTGTCTGTGTGTACCCCATAGCGATGATTTGATAGGCTGAGCATGTGTGTTCCCCATAGTGATGATTTGATAGGCTGAGCATGTGTGTAACTCATAGCGATGATTTGATTGGCTGAGCATGTGTGTTCCCCATAGCCATGATTTGATTGGCTGAGCATGTGTGTTCCCCATAGCGATGATTTGATAGGCTGAGCATGTGTGTACCCCATAGCGATGATTTGATTGGCTGAGCATGTGTGTTCCCCATAGCGATGATTTGATTGGCTGAGCATGTGTGTTCCCCATAGCAATGATTTGATTGGCTGAGCACGGAATGTGATGTATGATTATGTATGATAAGAGCGCCCCTCACGTCACATGAGTGTGATTCTTTTTATGAATACCATAGCCGAAGTATAAAATAGGGTTCAAGTTAAGCAATTTATCTTTAATCATACTGTGTTAGATGTGATGTACATTCTATTACAGTACACCTCTGAGGGAAAGTGATGCTGCTAAAACCAAAAGGGGGGGGCGGGGGAGGGATCTTAAATCAATAACCAGCCCACAGGAGGGTTAGCATAATGATAATTCTCCTTCCATTCTCCTGAAGAATAATAAACGCTACTAATGCCTGGGTGCTTAAGTGTCACCCGGCAATATCATTTTCAAGTACATAATTGCTGTAATATGCTTACGATACATGAAATAGTGCCTTCACGCCCAGTGGAAACAGTGTTGTAATTCAGCTCTAATTAGCACTGCAATCGACTGAAGGCGGCGTGATGATTCCATGCAAGGCTCTCCTATAATGAAGGACGTCCCCCCGGCTTCTTTTGAGGTGCTAAAAGGATTACGGTGGTGTGTCTCCCCTCCACT
Source organism: Protomyctophum parallelum (assembly GCF_964188405.1). Taxonomy (NCBI): domain Eukaryota; kingdom Metazoa; phylum Chordata; class Actinopteri; order Myctophiformes; family Myctophidae; genus Protomyctophum; species Protomyctophum parallelum. Next base: position 27,234,656 of record NC_139709.1, on the reverse strand, counting down.
GTCAACGGGGATAAGATCACGACGTCACATTTCACCTACCTGTTTAATCTGGGTCATTATGGTGTCGGTGCCAGAGTGCATCAGATGCTTCTCATCCCCTTCCTTTTTCCTCTTCTTATACCTGGAGGCTGGCTTCTCCCCACCTTTGGGCGCTCTTTTGTTCCTCCCTTTCTTCTTTTCCTGCTCGGGAAGCAGAGGTCCCGGGAAGTCAGCCATGCCATCAGAGTACGCCTGTGGGTGAGAGGGAAGACGTCACTTCCTATTTTAAGTCTGCTCAGTCAAGAGCATATCCTAAAACATAGTTGTCTTTGAGCAGTAACATTATTATCAGAGAAACCGGCATTTTGGAAGCTATTAGAGTGACTCAGCTATGACTCATAGCAGTGTAACCCTGTGATATACATCCAATTTGAGTCACTTTGGTGCGGCTACGGCCCATGCTGTCAATCACTTTCAGCTGTAAGCTTTCATGAAAATGCAGACTCACCCCATTGCTGTCCATGGAGCACTGCCTCAGCAGGGCCTTGCAGTCTATTGCCTCTTCCTCCTCGGAGCGCATGCTCTCGTCTGACCTCTGGTGAGGCAGTCCCTGTGGAGGCGTGCTCTTGTTCTTCAGGAGGTGTTTCAGGAGTTCGTTGCCGGCCTCACCCTTGCCGGGAGGACTCTGCCCTGTGGGGAAGGGGGACATGCCCCCTTTGCTGCCCTCTTCTTTCACAGAGCCAAATTCAGAGCTCACGTGGCTGTCCCTGGGCCCGCCGTGGCACTCACTGGCCTCGATGTGCTCCAGTTTGATGTTGCTGAGGATCCGCTCTTGTTCCAGTGCCTGGGCCCTCGCCGCCTCTGAGGGGAGACCTGGCTGTGACCCATGGCCACCAGACAGCTGCCTCTCCAGCTCAGAGTGGCTGGGAGTTGAAGAGCCCTGCAGGAGCGGGGATCTGGAAAGGTCCTGGTCTCCGAAGAGATGGGTGTTCCTAGTCGGCGTGGAGGACGTGTCCGATACGCACGGCGTGAGAGGAGCGGTGAGGTCAGAATGCGGCGTAGAGGGCGTCTTGACCGAATCTGCGTCGTCGTCTTTCTTCTTTTTGCGATTTCTCTTCTTTTTCCCTTTCTCGTCCGGGATTATGTTGGAGTAGAGCTGAATTAGAGACTGTCCTGATCCGGGGAAGTTGGAGGGCAGAGGTGTGGAAGCCTCACCCCCAAATGCAGGACAGTCACCTGCCATCTGAGGCATCATTCCTGGCCCGCTGAACCGACGATTCCTCGGTTGACCCTGTGGAAAGTTATCAGGCCCAAAACCAGGCCCCATGTCCTGGGGCATCATCCCATTGCCCATCATGGCCCTCCTGTCACCTTGCATAAATGTCCCTGGAGGAGAGCCCATGCCCTGCTGCTGGGGAAACATTGGACCAAGTTGTTGCTGCGGAGGCCGCTGAGGCTGCATGAAGTCCTGAGGCAGATCGGCATTAAAAAATGGCATCTGAGAGAGTGGCCCGTCCGGCCCCACCATGCCTTGCTGCTCCATCTCCATGCGCTGTTTGAGTGCCTTCTGTCGCTCCACCTCTTGCATCAGCTGCACCCGCTGCCTCTCCTGCTGCTCCCTCAGCCTCTCCCGCCTCTCGCGTTCCTGGAAACCCTCGCTGAACGGGTTGTTGTCGTCAAACTTCAGACCCGACTGCGCAGGTTTTACGCCTCCGCCCGGTGGAGCCTGTGGTGGTTGGGGTTCCACTGGCATTTGGGGGTGCGGAGGTAGGTTTCCTATTGGCATCTGATGAGGCTGGCCCGGATTGCCCAAGGGCACCTGCGGTGGCATGATGGGCGGCATGCGAGGACCCGGCATGGGTATGCCGGGGCCCGCCATGGGCATCCCGGGGCCGGCCATGGGCATGGGAGCTCCGGGGTGCCAGCCTGGCGGTGCACTGGGCATGCGCGGAGGGGCATTTGGCTGTCCTGGGTGAAGTTGCATTTGCATCATTGGGTTCATAGAGGGTTGCAGCATTGGTCGTCCACCGGGCACCATGCCAGCAGGACCACCTGGGACCATGGCAGCAGGACCCCCTGGGACCATGCCAGCAGGACCCCCTGGGACCATGCCCGCAGGACCACCTGGCACCATGCCAGGAGGACCCCCTGGCACCATGCCAGCAGGACCCCCTGGCACCATGCCAGCAGGACCAGCTGGGACCATGCCAGCAGGACCAGCTGGGACCATGCCAGCGGGACCCTGTATAGGTGGCATCCCGGGCATCATGGGTGGCATGTTGTTTTGCTGCTGTTTGACTCTGTACTCCTCAATCAGCTCAGCGTGCTCCTTCTGCTGTTTACGGATCTAACACCACAGAGACGAAACATATAATTAGGATGTAATTCAACGCACTTGATTGCAGAGCCTAGCAGCTGCTGTATATAGTCAAACATTCTTTTCCATTTAAATCAAATAAACAGAGTTGCGATGCTAGGTTCACCGTTTACCCGGTATCCTAATTTATTTGTAGCGCTACTACATTGCTCTCTATGCACTCTACTTGATTTGTCCATTTGCCCTGTTTGTTTGGTTCTGATCTCGTCCCTCTTGACAAGAGCGTCTACAAAATGCCTAAATTGTATGACAAGACACCTACACGTACTTCACAGAGGAAAGATGTATAAAAGATGACGTCTATTCAAAGCTAAAGCTAAGGTGAGATGACTTTGTCCTAGCTCGGGGGCAGCCAGCCACCCTGCACGCTTCAGAGAGTTTGACTTCTGACAGGCCAAGCGTTTACCTGCTCCAGTTGTTTCTGCACTACACCCTGCTGCTCCGTGACATGTTTGAGCTGCTCGGCGTCCTCCTCTGGGAACTCCCGTCCGGCCTTCTTCGCCGTCCTCTGCTTGGCTGACAGGGCCTTCTTGGATTTCCTGTGAGCTCCGATCTTCTCTTCCAGAAACTTCTGCTGCATCTGAAGTAGTTGCTGCGTTTCCTGGAGCCACTCCTCGTACTGAGCCCTCTGAGCGTTGTCTAAAAAATAAGAGACAAAGGCTCCTTTGTTATTGAGCTTGACAGTATAAAAGAAAATGAAGAAACATTCAGACATCACCAGCCCTGACATATGGTACTTAAAACTAAAAAAGGAGAGGGGGGAAAAAAGAGCTAAGGAGGCACATAATTGAAGGACTTACTGACAAAACCGGGTCCAAAGTTAGGAGGATTGGGCCTCGATACTTGTGTCAGTTTGCCATCCTGTGTTTAAAAGTGGACACAAGTTGTTAGATGCTGTGTTCATTCTTCTTGTGATTTGGTGTATATGAAAATGTAATAACATGCAGGTGGACAAAGGCTTTAATTACCTGTCCAACCACTTGTGGGGGTAGGGGAGCACTTTCAGGACATGGTGCTACAGGACCTTGAGGAGGAAACCTGTGAAAAGACACAAAAGCTCACTTTAAAAGGGCATTTCTTTGTACTGTACAGCTCATTCAACACTCCAAAACAAACGGTTTTTAAACATGTATTAGATCACACAATGAGGAAATGTTGCTGTTCCGTTTTGTTGTTTTATTGTTTATTGCTTTGATTCTTTTTGTATTATGTTGTACTATATCTCTACAGTATTTCTACAGTTAGAATAGGCTATCTTTTAATACTCTTGTGTTGTCCTGTTTTCATAAATTCACTGTTTTTAGTAATACTGTGCATGATCATTACACTAGAGGTTCCATTAACGGGCAGCTTGCGTTACCTCGCCCCAAAATATAAATTTCGAAAGAGATCATTTATTTATAGATCATTGTCACTTTGGAATAACCTGCCTCAAAACCTCTGTTGCATTTACAGTAAATTAACATTTAAAAAGCATCTAAAATTCCATTTGATACAGTAAAGTGTTTTGTGTTTTTCCGCTCTCACTTGTAATTTTAGCAATTTCTATTTGCTTTCATCCGAACTAATGTGTGTTGAATACTGACAAATGTGTACTTGTAATTGTATGTGTACTGGAATGTTTATTCTTATGTGGACCCCAGGAAGACTTAATAGAATATCAAATCAAATCAAAATCAATCAAATCGACGACACTGCAAATGAGGGAAACCTCAATGTCTCTCGAGAATAAATAAAGGTTTGAATGAATGAATGAATGAAACGATGCTATTATTGAAACTAGCTGAATCATGCAGTAGAGCAGTATAGCAGTGGACTTGGTTGTCTGGACCCACTGAAAAACCGGCCATTAATCTTTCCCCATAGAGATTTACAAAAAGCCTAGAATCCAGCCATCCAGGACCCAGGTGTGTCAAGAGCATAAAACCTTTGATTCTATATAACCTGCAAGTCCATAGTCTGCTACACCATATAAACACACAACCAAACACCAATAATGTATTTTACCTGTTCATGACCATTGGTGTCATTCCCATGTTGTTCTGGACCATTACTTTATTGATGCCTTTCAGTGCAACCATCTTGGCCTTCATAATCGGGTCAGTGATGGCATCAAAGTCTGCAATTGACAAAAGAAAATGTACAGTGGCTTTTCAGAGAGAATTACTGATGATAATGTGCCAATTGTGCTGCGTTTACATTACATTTTAAAGGAGAATTCCATGCTAGAATGCTTTCTTATCTTTCTTTGTAGTTACGTCCCCACCAAAGAGGTCCAGGTGTTTTTTTGTGCAAAAACTCCTTATTGGCTATTTTCCCTACCATAAGCCCTCAATGAATTGCATTGCATTGAATGGGAATTGTATGGGGCTATGGGGTGTTATGCTAGTTTGCTTATTTCCATCGATAGAAGTAGTAAAGTGTGCCGCTTGGGATATTATTTACATTATGAAGAGAGGATATATACAAAGAAATTATAATTTTGAGCGATGGAAATAAGCGAATTAGCACAACACCCCATAGCCCCATTCAATTCCCATTCAATTCATTTAGGGCTTATGGTAGGGGAAATAGCCAATAAGGAGCTTTTGCACAAAATAACACCTGGACCTCTTTGGTGGGGACGTAACAACTACAAAGAAAGGTAAGAAAGCCTTTAGTATGGAATTCTCCTTTAACACAAACACTTCACATTACGACTGGCCGATAATAACCAGAATCACTATTATTGCTCACTATTATTATCCCATTTTGGGCGGGAATCCCTTTTGGTGTTAGCATTATGATATGCTTTAGCTATTGAAAAATAGCAGATCTACAAGCTCATAGCGCGCCACTCACGAGCTTGTAGGTCTGCTATTTTTTTTAAATCGAAGAACGACTGACATAGAAATATAGCTTTTTCAGAAAACTGTCAGGATGTAGAAGACATTTTTAGAATCTGATCACAGGTCAAAATGGGTTATTCACTATTATCGCTCTGAGTATCAGCATAAAATGTACCGATGTTGGGGAAGAAGGAGTCACTGGAGCGCTGTCGTATCATGGCCTGCATCTGTCTCTGCTGCTGCTGCTCCTGTCTCTCCTGGTCCAGGAGGTCCTGTAAGAGCAGCGGCTGCTCCTCCAGGAGCAGCGGCCGGTGCAGTTGGCCCTGCTGGCTCATGGCCGAGTTCAGCATGGCCTGCTGTGCTTGGGTCAGAGGGCCCTGGTCCACTCCGGGGGAGGACAGCCCCAGCTGATGTTCCGACACAAACCCGGCCATCGGCGCTTCCCCCGAGGCGGCGGTGGCGGGGTCGGCTGTGGCTTGGCCCATTGCGTGTCCGGAGGAATGCTGAGCGTCAATGGCCTGGTTCTGCTGGGGCATGAGGTTGTTGCCCTGAGTGACAGATTCACCCATTGGGTTTAATAAGTGGTCTTCCGGCTGCTGCTTAATGAGTAAACTAGAGAGGACCGGGGTGGAGTCAGGTAACGCTCCCTGCTGGTTGGCAGTTATGTTGCTTCCGGCCGCTCGCTGGTCTGTCACCTCTGCAGCATTCTGACCATCTTTTGCCTCGGTTTTGATCTCCAGCCTGGGTACCACAGGAGCCGAGCCATAACACCCGCTATGTTCTTGTTTGACTTCAGAAGAGTGCTCATCTGAGTCCTCTGACTTTGCCATTACCGACATTGAAGTAGACGAGCTCCCAGAGTTTGTGTGTTTCTTCTCAGACAGAGCCTTCTGGATGTCTGTGGTATCGTTGTTATCGTCCATCGGGTCACTCAGATCCAACTCCTCGTTGAACAGGTCTTTCTTGATGTCATCGAGGTCAGGGTCCGTGTAGGCAATGATGTCGAACTTGCCAGATGTAAGGAAGTCATCGAGGTGTAGGTCGTTCGTTTCCAGGTCTAAGTCTTTGCCATCCTCTGCATCCAGATTAAGGTTATCCAAGTCAGCATCAACCAAGTCTTTCACCTCTACGTCCTCCAGATCTTTGACTGCAGACTCCTCCGTGTCCAGTTTCTCTTCCACGCCCTCACAACCCGACTCAGAGTGCCCTGTAGAGGGAGTATGCAGCATCATTGATGCCATATGGGACTCACTTGTAACTGGCTGACTCATCGATCTCATCAGTAGAGATTGTTTAGGCATGTTGCTCCCTGGTATTTGGGGCTGTTGGTGTAAATTGTCCATGCTGGCCGACAGGTGGAGCTGGTTGCCCATTGGGTCCATCATCCGTTGCGCTTGGTTGGAAGGAAACCTAAACTCGGGTCCACCCATGAAGCCAGGGGGGGGTCTATGTGCCAGCATGTTGGGGTCCATGTTGTTCCCTTGCATACCACCGGGGGCGAAGGGCATGCGAAGCCTGTTCTCTGCAGCCCTGTGCCGTAGCTCGATGAAAGGCTGGCCCATTATGTTGTGCTGCTGCACGGGCATCCCGCGAGGAGGGAAGTGCTGCGGCAGCCCAGCGGGGTTCCCTCCCATAGGCCGGGCCATGTCCATAGGCATGGGCCGTCTCATCTGAAGGGGGACATCTTGCATCGGATGAGGACCTCGAGCAAAGAATTCCTGGCTGCCATGTGGTACTGGACCACTGGGTGGAAATGCAAACCTGAAAGTAAATAAAAAAGTATGATTATTTCTTAAAGGGCTGGGTATTCACAAAGATCTTCTGATTCGATCTGATTTGATTCAATATATACACACTGCAATAGACAAGCGGTGTGTGTGTGTCCATCTGCGGTGTGGACACTAAAATAAAAACTATGCCCAGTTCAAAAGGTGACACGGACAAGTGAAGAATGCGTCTGGCGTGCCTGCAAGGTTCAAATGTCCAGGTATGTGCATCATTCGTGCATGAGAGCGATTTAGCTTTGAAGTAGAAGTCAATATTCTTCTTATACAAACTAAAATTCTTCATATTCAAGCTATCACAGGGTGAATATATGATAGGAAAGTAATTATTTGGTTTAACTACTCCTTCAATCAGCATGAGGAATGAGTGAATTTCTTTATCCATAATCGATCTGACACCCTTCATCTACGCTCTCCATATGCCTACCTTTTATTAGCTAACCACTCATAATAAATTGTCTGCTGCCCCACATTTATCAAGGTCCATGATAAATGGCACTAATACAAGACCGTCTTACTACAACTTTCCATTTGAAACAACGTTTGACAAGGCAGAGGATGTAAGTTAATTGAAGACCCCCCTGTGGGCATTACTGAAGACTGTGGAGCCACTGCAAATGGCCCCTGATGATGTAATAGAAAACTGTTCGCACTGAATAATTGGCCATGGCGCATGGGTAAACACTTAGCCGGCTGACCAATGGCATAATGTCAGTAAGTCAACAGACTTTCACATTTATAGGGCTGGCATGGCATCTGCTCTTGCAGTCCAGCCTTCCTTTGTACAACGAAACATGATTACGGTACACAAAAGATCTTTAGTATTCGATAAATCAATCTCAATCTTATTAATTTGAAAGTTTATTCTCTTACCCAGCCCGATTCTCTATTACATAAACAGTAGCTCATTCAAAATGTGTTACCTAAAAGAAGTGAATTAATATGAGAACAAAATGACCAACCTTGGCCCCTGATGTCTCAGTGCAGGGTCTCCAGGATGAGGAGCCCTGGAATTGGGCCCCTCGATAGGGAAAGGGCCACGTTGGTCACCAGGGAAAGGCCCAGGGAACCTCATGGGGCCCCTCATGGGTCCCTGTCCAGGATAGGGTGGAGGGGGCCTACTGAACATGTCACTCTGCTGCCCAGGGCCCTCCTGGGGCCAGGGCCGAGGTGTTCCTGGGGCCATGCCACTGGCGGGGTCCTGGGGGAGTCTCTCCTGGCGGAGGACGCTCCTCTGTTGTTGCTGCTTCAGGAGCAGCTCTCGAATTCGCTGCCGCTACAAGATGCAAAGCGACGTGTCAATTTGTAAGTGCAAGCAATTTATCGAAAGCTTGTTGAAAAACTGCAATACATTATTATTATTATTGTGTTTTCCCCTACAATAAAACCTAATTTATAATGAATGTTTCTTTTCTTACAACTTGATTAATGCACTTTTTTTAATTTTCAAATTTGACTGCTGGAAAATCGACTGCTGGACTAAACAATACTATGACGGCTCAATATACACTATGTAAACTTAAAAGGACCCCTGGCTAATGAGCCAAATATTATTTAATTCGTTATAATTGACCACTATAAGTATAAATGTAAATTTAAAAACACCTTAAATATTTGACAAATAGTCAAGTTGACGATGTTATTTGTCCATGTGCCGTCCAGCCCTATGGAATGTTATTAGCATGTCCTAATGAAAACAATATAATACCTCCGACGGTCAATATGAACATGAAAACAATGATCTTGCTGCGATCAGTCCGAACAAGCAAGTTGAACACAAAATGCAACGTGCACGTACCTGTCTGAGTCTTTCCTCGCTGTCAGCCAAGGGAACACTCTGAACCTCAGAGGACGGGCCTGGCATCGAGGGGTTGTTTGACAACTGGCCAGGGTCTTGCAGGGCATTGCCGCCGTTACCCATGCCCGACTGATCCTTCATTTCCATTTTCTCAGCCGCCTGCGGCCGAGGTGTCATGGGGGCCTGTTCATAAGGGTCATGGACTGGCGTCTGATTGGGTCTCCTGGAAGGAGACTGCGTAAATCCATCTTCTGGCATGCCAGGGTGTTTTGGTGTCTGTGAGCCGGTATGAGGGTAGGGCTCCTGTAGCCTGACTTGAGGTGGAGAGAATGGATCCTGGTTCCCCATTGGCCCTGGTCTCGGCCCTTGCCTGTTGAGTCCATCGGGCCCCATACCGGGCCTGGGGGTCCCTGGCGGCTGGGCATAGGGATCGTTGAGCATCGGTCTGGGAGCCCCTGGTTGAAACATGTCACCACTCCCTGGCCTCTGTGACCCGGAAGCATTGCTATATGGGTCCATGGGCACCCTTTGGCTACCTGGAGACTTGGAGAACCTTTCACCAACAGCTGGCCGCGGGGTGTTGGGTTGCTGGGCGTAGGGGTCCACCGAGTGGGACGGTGACATTCTTTGACCACCGTGAGAGGGATGACTGAACTGATTCATGACACCGGGGCGAGGAGTCGAAGGGGCCTGCGAGTAAGGGTCTGAAGAGGGACTAGGGGTGTTCGACTGCTGTCCGTAGTTGTCATGTGGGCGCGGGGTGCCGGGCGGTCGGGCATAGGTCTCAAAGAACGGCCGTGATTGGCTACTTGCCTCATTCATGGGCCGAGGGGTTCCGGGAGCTTGAGCGTAGGGGTCCGAGGCAGGCTTGGTGGGTCCAGAAGGTTGGGCGAAGGGGTCATAGGTATAGTGGTCAGGTCTTGGGGTAGAAGGTGCGTGAGCATAAGGATTTCTGGACATCTGTGTCATTGGTCCTGGCTGAGCGAATGGGTTGCCCTGAGGGTGATGCTGGCCCATTCTGGGAGGACTGGTGAAGCTGTCATTCCCAGACGGCCTAGGGGTGTGAGGCTGCTGAGCGTAGGGGTCATTCTGTTGACTCTGGGAGAACCTGTCAGTGCCATGCGGCCCTGGTCGGTTAAAGGGGTCCTGAGCCTGGGGAGGGGGCATGGGGGTTTTAAAAAGAGGGACCGAGCCGGACTCGTTGCTACCAGGGATAGGAGCTAGTAAAGGCCGAGAGTAAGGGTCAGACAGGATCATTCTGTTCTGAGCCATGCGCTGATAGACTTCGTTTCTGATCATAGGTCTAGAGTAAGGGTCTCTATTCGGGGAACCCATTGGAGGTCTCCCCTGGGCAGCTTGACTCGACCGGGGGGGGCCCATGGGTTTCAAGAAAGGGTCCATCTCACCAACTGGTCTCGGGGTGTCGGGAGGCTTGGCATAAGGGTCACTGCTCATGGATGTGGGTGAGCCAAAGGACTCATGAGCAGGAGAAGGTCTCCCTCGGTCCTGTTGCTCCATCATGGAGGTGGGAGATTTGCCAGACTCCATAGATATTCTGCGACATGCATTCGGCACTAGAGCCGGCGGTCTTGGCGTGCCCACCATTTTAGCATACGGGTCCCATGGTGAGGAGGGTCTCGAGCCGGAGGAACCAGGGGAGAAGACCTGAGGGGACTGGGGCTGGGAGGAGAGGCCTGATGGAGGTGGAGGAGGGGGCCGCAAGAACACATCCTCGGGGGGCCCTGAAGTGGGAGTCCCAGGAAGCTGTGGCCTGGCGAAGCCCTCCTTGCCTCCTGTCCCAGCATGTCCCATGGGGGACATGCTGCCATTGCTAGGCTGGGAGGCGGGGCTCTGGTTCCCACTGTTGTTGCCGTCTCCATCAGACAAGCTGCCTGACTGCTGTTGCAGCTGGAGCTGCTCATTCTTTACTTGCTCCAGTTTCTGTGTGGCTTCAATCTTCGCCTGCTGTTTGCTCTTCTGCCGCATTTGCTGGTGAAGGACCACAATGAAAAGGAGGTAGGTATTAGACTTCAAAAGGAATGCAAACAATGCTTTCAGTCCAACATCCTAACCAGACAAACTGGACAGACTATGTAGGGGACGGTGCAGTTGTCTCTGGGGGGGGCCTTTCTGAAGCACCTTTCTGTCGTCTTAACACTAGCAAACCTGCCGCTGCATTCCCTGACTTCACTACATACTCTCTTACCTGTCTAAACTTCCACTCTTGTTCATGCTCTGACTCTTTGGGTTTCAAAGGGTCCTTAAAGAGCAGTTCTGTGTCTAGTGGTATGTTGGGGTCAAACACCTCAGGGGTCTGCTGCTGTGGTGGGTGCCTCTTGACCGTCTCGTTGGACATCTGGACTTTGTTGATGCGCAGGGCAGCTCGGTTATCCCTTGCCTTTTGCTGCAGAACAAAATTATAGATGCACACAAAGGCAATACAGAAACACATCCCACGCACACACACACACACACAGGCACGCCACAGAAACAAGAGGAAGGCAGACACAAAAAAAAGATTATCAGTCGGGGCCGGCCAAAGTCACCTTAGGAAGAACTAAAGCAGGGTAGATTTAATCAAGAATAAGTCTTTAAAACATGGCTACTGCCAGATAAAATTACTTCTCTCGTGAACTTAATTACAGAGACCGCAGTGAGCTCTAACACTGAGCACTGCTTCCTCTTTTAATTGGTTCATCTGTAAAAAGCTGGATTTCAGATTGCATTGGCAAGAGGCAAGGGGGCCAGTCTGCCTTTTGCATAATAATAAAGTGGCAGGATAAACACCAGTCACAGTTTGAGGTTTGTTATGTTTCTAGTTAATTCAGACTTGGAGATGACAAGCAATCTCAGACATATTATAATGATCTTACTTACCACATATGGGGCCCTGTCTTGTGAACTTGCTTTCCTCCATAGTTTAGCAATTTGCTTGACTCTTGTAGACCAGTCTGTTGAGAAAAAAAAGAAGAAGGGTTGTCAAGGCCAACAGAGAAGTCTTTATGAAGAAAAGTGTCTAATCTTGTGTAATAGCACAGCAGATATGCTTGGAATAATACTCAAGCATCGTCAAAAAGGAAAAACTGTATGATCTGGAACATGGAATGAAAATGTAGATTTTAGGGGGCCTATCTGGGTAAAAAACAATTAACTCACCAGGGAATTCTTCCTTGAGATTGGGGAAGTTGACGTTGGTATACAGGACTGGTGCTACGGTTGCAAGCTCTCCCAGAGTTTCCTCCTTTTCCCATTTCAGTGTACTTCTCTGGGCATTGGACATGGCTTCGGTCTCCCCCTCGGCTAGAGAACCAGGAGGGGTGGGGCCTGAGCCATGGGTGGGAGAGGGCCATGGACTGACCTGATTGAACTTCCTGTCCCTGCAAAAGATGAGGAGTCCAACTTTTATGTTCTGCTGAAATCACTATGCTCAGCAAAACTTAAATCTGAGGGAAATGCAGCATACATCATTTCATTATTATATAATAATTTACAAGAACACAGAGGTGGAATTACCTTGGATTGTCAGTGAAAGGCATACGGTGGAGGGGGGAGAAATTTTCTGAGATGCATGGCCCTGCTCCTGAATTCGGAGTGAACCGTTGGTTTTGTCCCATCATGCCGTTAGGCATTCTTGGAAACATGGGATTCCCTACAAGAAAGAAACAGATTTACAGCTTGAGCATCGGTTTATGCTTCACACCTTTGTTTGTTTGGCCCATGTTTTGGTCAGTAGGTGGCGTGCATTGTTTGCCCCATGTTTTCGTCGGTGTGCGTATGCACTACTATACAGTGGCAGCACACCGCATACAGTACACAGAACTCACCAGTCGCCAAGTAGCAAGGAGGACACTTCACCTGTGTTTTTTCTACAGTCTTTTCCATGCCATACCGTGACAGTTGTGGCATGAACAAAAAATAATTTGCATTGTGGAAGACGCAAGCATCGTGTCCTTCAACGCTTGACACATGATCAGTATTTCAATTCCTTTTTTAGTGGGGAAACTCTTTAGTTTGATATAAAAACAACTCAAGATGTCTGTGGAATTTAATATAAGTCATATTGTATAGCTATTGAGATAATTGGCATTTTATCAAGGTATGTTCATATCTCATATTAATATGAATGGTAATTACAATTTTACCTATCAGAATTTACCTTTCGGGAAAGTGGGCATGGCCTTTGGGCAAGTGGGCATGACCTTTGGGCAAGTAGAACATGACCTATACTAACATGACCTATGCCTCTATGTATATGCGTGCACGCGTCCGCACACGGGGCTCATCTGTGCGGCGTGTTGTGCCAAATATAGCATAGCTTTTCTGTTTGGTCAATTCATATGTAGCCATGTGCAAGATTACGCTACCTAAAAACTGTTGTAATAGTAGGCTACTTCTTCATAAGGATGGAAAAGGAGGACCCCCCCTTCCGTTTTTTTTAATATATTTTTGGGGGCTTATTGCCTATATTGATATATGTAGTAGGTAGAAGGGAAACGGGGAGAGAGATGGGGGGGTAGACACACAGTAAAGTTCGTCGGGATCGGGACTCGAACCCAAATAAACATCTAGTGGACATTCCTCACCTATGCTCGTCTGACTCTGAACAAACCATTTAACGCCTCCAAAGTCTCAGTAGCTAGTAGTAGTTTGTGTCCGGATCACTTAACAGTACCTTATATAACATGACCTTCCCAAAGTGTCAATAGCAACTGTAAGGGCCAAATGACCACTAATGTCAAACACAGTTATGTAACCTTGGGGTGGCGCTGTTGTTAACATAAGCGTCAAGTTCACGGGCATGGTGAGGGAGGATTGAACCGGAAGGACAAATGGCTTTGACCGCAGGTACGTCAGCACATTCAAATACTGGGAGGCGAAATGTTTGTCAGGGTATAGTCTGACAATATCTGTTTCTGTAATCTATTCTAATTATACTTTTTGCTTCTGAAATTGCAGATCTGATGCTGTACCTGTACTCACTGAATGGTGGAATAAAATGTCAAACGCATGAAGAGCTTGCATGTGTGTGTTATTGATGCTGACACACACACAGTGAACCAACAGTACGGCATTAGCATAGCGTGTCAGCCAGGTCCAGCTACGGATCAATCCAAGAGAGATCCGTATGAGACGGAGGCTCTAATAGCAACAATATTAAAACTGATCAAGTTTAATCAAAACCTGATTATCATGATTAATTGTGCAGCCCTACCCCGGCACTGATGGACAGTTTTACCTGTGTTGGGGTGAGGCATGCTGGTGCCTGGTGTTGCAGAGAGGGACCCTGGGCCATGGGGGTGAGGCACCTGCGGTGGTGGGTGGTTGGTGCTGGGGCTCAGGACTGCTGTGAAGAGATCTTCTACATCCTTACCCTCCAACTCTGCAAAAGACGATCAATTAAGTCAGCACCAGATCATTATAGATCGATTTTCCCCTTCATCTAGGGCAGTGATTCCCAAACTCTTTAGCTCGAGACCCAAGAACCCAATCTAGTGAAAATAGCCAATTTAATATTTTCACTACTTCTTATTAGTTTTCAAATTTATGGAAATTAACTATGAACTTTATTTTTATTGTTTATGTTTTGAAACAATAATTAAGGAATAATAATAATTAGGAAACAAAAAATAAGGGGACCCATAACAAAGTGTCTGCGACACACAAATGGGTGCCGACCCAGTGTTTGCGAACCACTGATCTAGGGTGTAACTATACAGATGGAAAGTACAGATGATTTAACTGTACCGGTAATTGCAGGCCATTAGGGAAAAAATGTGAAATAGATGGTTAGATTTTATATAGGGTTAAAAAAAAAGAAACAAGGTAAGATTTGGCATTTTATTTCCATAATGGACTTAAATTTGTAGTCAAAAGCTGAGCCATACTATGGGTGGGAATCACCAGGGACCTCATAATTCAATTGTATCACGACTCTTGGGCCACAATTGGATTACAATTTTTGTGATCGTGTTGAGATTTATTACAATCTATTTATACATTTAAGCCGGGAACAAGTTGTGCATGCACATTTCGGCCGCAGATCAGTTGGGCAAGTCCTAGACCGTGACGCATGCAGAGTACGCAGAAGTGCTTTGGGAATTGTCGGTGTGATACGTCTTGACTGTCTTAATCTTAACCTCTGCGTTTGTTTTTGTTGCTTTCGCCTTTATTTTATAGAGGGACAGACAGTAGGCTCACAGGAAATGGGGGCAAGAGATGGGGGAGTGACATGCAGTAAAGGCCGTCGGGATCGGGAGTCGAACCCGCGGCACACTGCCAGACTCGGGCTACCGGCCAAGGTGCCTGGACCACTGAGCCACGGCCCAGGCCTAACCTCTGCATTTTCAACTTAACGCGTCACCCCGCCCACAGCGGGGCTTTCACAACCCAGCGGCTCGAGAATATACACGGACAGCGGATACACAACAACAACACGGAACAACACAACACAACCCGGCCCAGCACGGAAAGCACAGTGGGCACAGATAAAGTGTGTGTGTGTGTGTCTCTCACTCGGATCGCACTGCGACACAGATTTGTGGCGTTAGATCGAGACCCGGTCGAGCTTCTAGTTTGTATACATTTCAGATCATTGTTTCGGGATCAAAGTTAGGTGACCACACCAAGATGGACAAGTACCGGGGCACCAGCTTGAGATCACTAGTCACCAAGACAGCTAACCGGATGATCCTCCACCGTCTTCGACCCTCTACTGAGATACTCACTGAATGGCTTTCACCCTGAGTGCACAACAGTCGGGCAGATAGTGGCTCTGAGGAGTGTTAACACTTTCCAGTACACAGGAGGTAGAAAGTGTCAGCGTCGTTCACATTGATTTCCAAAAAGCTTGACACATACACTCATGAACATTCTCCGGGCCTGTGGTGTTTCTGAGATGATGATGCAGATGATTGTGGAAAGCTGTGGTCTTGACTTTAACCAATATTCAGACCATGCGGTTGTCCTACTTTCTCTTTATCGTGGCAATGGACCATGCCCTGAGACTGTCAGTCACAGGGAGGAGACACTGGAGTTCATGCTGGTCCCATGGCAGACTAAGCAAGGACATTGCCCTAATCTCGGACACAGCAGAGAAAGGGAGGGAACTGGAGTGCAGGATCTGCCTCAAGCTCAATGCCAAGAAAACAACACTAATGGCATTTAACACAAAGGACAGAACGATTGCTACTGTCAGGTAGCAAACGAGGTAGACGAGGACTTGGTCCCTGGTCTAAGTCGCCCTCGACAGAACTGGAACTGAAGGTCCAGAGCGCACGTTCCTGGAATTCCTTGTATGGAATGCCGAAATCTGAGATGGGATTCATCTCAAGAGGCGGCAGTTTCTGGCTCAGTAGAATCAGTACTGCTGTACGGGGCAGAGTCATGGATGCTCACAGTACAGCAGGGGAGGGCCCTTTTCCAGGTACGCAACCTGGCACCTGGCAATTGGGCAGACCATATCAGAAACCTGGACCTTTACAGAGGCCTCTCGCAGGATAAAGACAAGGTTATGGAGAGAAGGATGAGGGTGGCTAGGCACTGTGTCACACACCTGGAACTGGTGACGAGCAAACTGAAACTGGGGGAACCAGGAGGAGGTTAAAGAGGCACACCACCTACGTAGACACACTGCCGTGTGACAGAGGAGCTAGCAACACTGCAGAGCGTCAGACATTTATGCTGGATAGGATTTAACGTGAGAAAGATCCAACATGGATCAAAACGTTGCATTCTTTCTTTTATCAGAGCATTTAAAATGAGTTGCAAGGCCTTCCTTTGAATTGTTCTTCTGTACTTTGCAGTTTGGCTCAGCATAAGGGAAAGACATATGTCATATAACAATACGGTTTTAGGGCAGTACATGCTCTTTGCGTTTCACAAGATCAGATGAAAATGCAAAATGTTGATAGAAAAGCATTAAAACACAAACCTGGAATTTTGTAGAGTTTGCTGAGAATTGATTCTGAAACAAGCAATGAAAGGAATGGGAGAGACAGAACAGATCATTATTAAGTAATCATCATGTAATTCATAGTAACTCATCAAAGGGCAAGCCAGTGGGATTTTCAGCACTTCAAGATGATTTGATAAGTGCCTTGTCCCAGACTAACCATCAGTGACCATCTTGTCCAGCTCTGGGCTGAGGATGCCGTCCAGAGGTTCCTCTTGGAGGCCACGAGGTGTTCGTCGGCCAGAATGAGACTGGTGAAGCACTGGGGATCCGTCTCCCATGTGCCCAATGTCAAGCCCAGCTGTGGAAACAAACACACAGACGCACGGAAAAAACAACAACAACACATGCACACACAGGCACCGGTCAACAACGTGTAAAAATAGGCCTAAAATGAGAACACGTTTAATTGTCTAATCTAGACTGTGGAATGCAATCATAACAGCACATTCTAAATCACGGCTCCTAAGGGGTCCCGGCATCATATATAATAAGAGAGCTCTGGGAACAATGAAGAGGCAGACAGGTCATATTAATTCTGAGCAAAGATACATAAACACTTGAACGCTTGTAGAGAAAAACATTGTTCTGCCCCCTCAATTACGTTGCTCTCTCCTACCAACAGCCGTTACACTCCTTAAACATGCAACCTTCAGCAAATTTAGAAGAATGAATTCAACTAATAGGAGGTAAAACCCATTTGAAAATATGTATAAATGCACTGCCAGCTGATTAAATAAAGATGAACAATGTAGCAAGCTTCTTCGAGATGCCTATCACTGGAGAACTATTTAGACTCTTTCTACAGTGGCTGGCTTCTAATTCTCTCCTGCACTTCAAAAACACAAACACTGAACAACGACAACGACAGCTGTTAGTTCCCCAACACTTGTATTGAGGCAAAAACATACAGTATCAACCTAGACTACATTTAAGTTACACAAAGTACTAGTTACAAAGAGCCAAAGACACAAATTGGCCTCAGTGGAATTGCGCAGCTTTTCTCTGCCAAATTGCAAAAAGTCTAGAGAAATTGAAAAAAGTCTACTTAGGCCTCTCGTTCTCTAAATTGCATATTTCTTTGAGTTTGAATGGGAGTGTGTCCTTGAGGGTCTGTTTCTGTAAACATCTCTCAGGCATCTCTGGTTGGTCAGACATGAATTTGTACTAAAATCACTGGTTTGAGCACAAATTCCTAATACATTGCTCTCGTAATGTATTAGGAAGTATACAGTGCCTGTGTGCAAAGATTAGTAGGAAGCGGCTCAGGACATAATGCATACTACTCAACTGCACGCACACACGTGCACACACAGTAAGAGAGGAAGAATGCAGTAAAGCAAGGGATGAGTAGGCCATGGCACCCTTACCAAAAGGAGGAGGTGAGCTGTCAACCTGGAAGGGGCAAAAATCAAGACCTACAAAAACCCAAAAACCAGATATAAATGAGTGAAAAAAGAGTGGAGACAGAACAGGCAAAAATCACGCTTCAGACAATGCAAAAATTAAGATAAACCAAAAAGTGAACGAGAAGGGAAAACCCACATAACAGTCAAAAGAATGTGACATTCAAAACTACAAATGTGGTGAAAAGAAAAGGAATTAGCTGTCTGAGGAAGTTTTCGCCCCGCTAGATGTGTAGAAGCTAAGCATTTCTTGCCACTGTGACTGCCCGTGAGATTATACTTTGTTTGTTGACCAGTGTCCTCCAGGGGTCTATACTAAACCCCCTACTTTCCACCCTTTATACCAAATCTTTTTTGCCATAAATAGCTACAAGCTCACAACGTATCATTCATGTTGCAACGCGTTGTGAGCTTGTAGATCTGCTATTTTCACCCCGAAGAATAGGGGCGCTAGAGTTCATGTGGATTTGACGCACCAGAGTCACTGCTCGCCTTCCCCAGCATTCCCAAGATGTCTGCGTCAGTGTTCAGAACATCACACAGATCAACTAATGGTTCCTCAGAAGTCTCTGTAGATGGAGAAGATAACATGAAGCAATCAAAAATCATATTCAATGGTAAATGATAAATGGACATGAGGTTAGAGTTGGCACCACTCATTCAGAAAGAAAAAAAACAAGTGTGTATTTGCATCTGTAGTATGGCTCAGTCTAGATATTCACTGCCTAAAATCTGCTTCTCCGGAAATGATACTCTCCGGAAGTATCTGCATATTAAGACTTTATTGGTTGTTGGTTACAATTGGTTTACAAAGAAAGCAAAAGCGTTGAATTGTCCCCTTGAACAATGATCTATACTACACTGAGCCTATTGCTGCTAACCCACAGTGTTGCATTATGACCACACACATGGAGTTTTGCCGGGAGAGTGTAACGTGTGTGGAGGCTGGAGGACCACGCTATCCCTCCCAACTCCTCGCTGAACAGTCGCCACAATCAATTTTACTTGTAGAAAAAGTCCCCAGTGCAACAACAAAGAACACATTCCCCAGTTGGCTTCACCCCCGTGAACATGGCCAAATGTGTTTGTTGGAGTGCACGGCCAAACCGGAGGCACCATGACCCCAGTCTCCATGGTATTTTAATTCTGTGCCACCTTGATGCCCATAAAATAGAGTGTGTTGACAAAGCTAACCTTTGAGTTGATTCCTATACTGGCAGTTTGGCTTGTTTAGGCCTTTGACCTACAGTAAAGGTTTAAAATTTTCTTTAAAAAAAAAGCAGTGACAGTAAACAAATCATAGTTGTCATACTTAGACGTTGTGCAGTCAGTGAGGGGCGCTAAAACAGCAGAAATGTAGAAAGAAGTGAAGGCAGAAAAAACCCTGCTAATTCTCTAATTGGTAGATTAAAGATGCGATTTCTAAGTTATATACAAAGTTGTATTTCAAACTGTTTTGAGCATGTAATCATAGTGGATCATAGCCACGAGACAACCATGGAGAGAGAGCGAGTGCATTTTCTGGCAGCGGCATCAGCAGCGGAGTCTCCGCCAATTGCCGACAACCCCCGCGGCAGCTGGCAGTGTTTCTCGCGGCATCTGGAGCGGCGGACGCCGAACGTGCCGACACTGCCGCGAAACGGAGCGGCGGTGGAGTGTCATAATCCCCCCCACCTTCCCCGGCAGCTGCCGCCCCTCCCCTGTCTGATTGTGACTGCCGGATAATGCACTCACTCCTTCTGCAACCATGAGACAAGCTTACTAAGGGTTTAGTGCAATCAGATCGCAGCTCATTCCTTAACAGCCTGAGTCAGAGCCCATCGATGACTAGGATATTTCACATGCCAACCAGGTTCTCTCCCAGCTAGTAGTTTAACCATACTGTATTTTAGTCAATAACTGCATCTTGGGGAAATAAATAAATAATTCAGTCCCTGATGACTGCAAAAATCCAGTAACTCATAGTATAGTATAATAATAATTACATTGTATTAAATAACAAGGAATCAGACTACGTTTATGTACTGTATGTACTGTGAATAGACAATGATATGTATTGATGGGGTATGGTCCTTCGAACATGCCAGCGGGACCATGTCTCTTAACTGCAATGGTTGTCAGGAGTAATTAAGCAGCGTCCGTGTACATACGTGCTACCGCAGGTCTAGCAGAGAGGGGAGTGGCTGAGGCGCTGAGCAGGGGGTCCGACGAGGGGTCAAGGAAGCGGGTGGTGGGGTGCTTCCTGTCTGCCTGGTCCCGTCCTTCCTCCAATAAGCCGGAATTGGCTGCCTGCTGCCTGCTCTGCTTGCTCTTGTCCAACAGGTCCTTCCCGAAGAACGCCTCCTGTCCATGACAACACACAACACGGGTCACTTCTATTCCCTGGATTGACACCGTACCACAGGAGCTGTCAACCTGTCATCCATGACACTCCCCCGTGAGACTTCACTTGGGAAAGCACACCACTCCTCTCTGGTAGAGGCCTAGGGTTTAAATATTCACACGCACAAGGCGAGGGCCCATGAGAAATGACCAAAGTGACAGGGAGAAGCATCGAGACCAACAGGGTCACTGTTGTCCCCACTTGTCTCAGCAACCTCGCCCCACCCCCCAACTGCGTGTATCCGCCAGTCGCCTACATTGCTCAAACCCAGACACGTGACTGCAGCTCCCTACTGTGCCGAGACATTAAAAGCCTAACGCGCCGCCGTTTCAATAATTAATCAAATGCGCTTCTCTGCTGTGGACCCTTTCGTTTAGACTGAACAAACCCTTCTTCCTCCGCCCCCTACCGCAGTGGGACACAGACCAACACTGACAGCTGCCTGTGTCTTAATGCTACTCACATATCTCCATGTTTTAGCCAAAAGAAGGTGACATTGAGATGCTGACTTGGAGAAAGGGAGTCTCAAAGTCATCTCCAGTTTAGCTCTCATACGTCAATTGGCAAGCAAGATAGGAGCCGTTTGAAGAAGACGATCGGTGCACAGTATACTCAGTGGAAAAGCTCCATACCATTCCCCTCTTTGTTCAGTACACAGAAGGGGTTTCCCTGCACCAAAGGTCTATCTTTAAGTGGTTGCCAGGCAATGTATTCCATATTCTGAACCTCCCCTTGCCATGGGAGGGATTATGTGGCAGATCATCAGTGTATATGGATGGGTAGATTACATGATTATAATTATATATATATATATATTTAAAAAAAATACTCTTCTGACTTTTAATTCTAATTTTATGTTTACATATTTTTCCTATTTTACTAAGCTGCAGCAACATAGTTATTGTTAAAGACCTCCCGAGATCACCTTTATGCATGGTCAAGTTGGTCAACTGGTCATAGAGGAAATAAAGTTAGCTACAGCTGTTCAGCTAGACTTGTATCAGCTATTGCTGTTCAGGTGACAGACCTGCAAGTATGCGGGAAAAGCCTCCTCTAATTTGGTCTTCTTTTTCCGGTAGCGTTTCTTGATCTTCTCTGGGACCTCTGGTCCAGGAGGGATCTCATCGACGGGTGTATCAGGCAGTGCCTCTGTCCACGCTTTACACAAATAAAAAAAACATTAAAAAGTACACATTTATTTTGAAAAGAAAAACAAATTACCAATTCCTGTGTCGTCTCTTTCTTAAAGCTCACAAAGCTTAATAATCTAAAGTCAAGTAGAGCGTTTTACAGAGAGAAGTGTAACTATTATGTATAACGTGTTCACTGACCCTCGTCCTTTCCTGTAGGGTTCTCCGATACAGAGCCAGAAGAATCCTTCCTGCACAGGGATCGCTTGGCCTTGCCGGGACCCTGTCCTGGACGACTCCTCTGGCGCACCATGAAACCTCCAATACCTGAGTGAAGGTTATTTATTCATTTAAAATAATACTCACAAGGTTCATTTTAGGAGCTGAAAAGACCAACATCATCTAGAGTTGCGTAACTGTTTCCCTCCTCTCCTCCCCGACACCCCATCCCTCTATCTATCAGAAAGATTCATACATCCACAAACATCAACAGCACCCAAAGCATTATAAATATAGTGCACTACAGACAGCCTCAGTCTTTGTCATGTCAAGTGAAGAGGCACTGTATGCATCTATCAATTCAATTGGTTATACTTGGGCAGTTAGAGGGCGTCTTGCACATGAAAATATGACATAACTGCAGTAAAAAATACAAAAAAACAAGTGTCTAAAAAGGGTTGAGCAGGTTTTAAAGCTTGGGGAAGGAATAAGGAGTGTTATGGGGAGATAAAAGTGACATTAGAAGTTTCACGGTTGAGAAGCACTGGCGAACATGTCCCCAACCCCTATTGCTAGTATACTCAATAATACTGTATCCTCCACGTCCACATACATCTTTTATGACGCCCACTCAACTAAGATGCAGAGCTACAGTAGCTCGCAGGCTCAACAACAAGGCTCAAGGAACAACAACTTAACCAACAGCAAAGTTGTAACAATATTCTAAACTACAGGATTTGTTTTAGACCAGTGCGTTCCTCCACATGCTCTTGGTACGTATGTGTGAAGGCTGCTCACTGGCAGATTGAGGCAGTATAGCAGCATCAACAGGCCTTAAGACACCTAAATGTATGGGGAATTCAGAAATTGGCATAATGATTACATTGGGAGAAACACGAGTAGCAATGAAATACGAGTTTCACAAGTTAACAGCTTCCCCCTCAATCACGAGTTCCACAAGTTATGTTTTCATTGTTTAATTCGCCGTTTTTAATACGTTTTAAAGGAGAATTTCGGACTAGAAGGTTTTCTTACTTTGATTTGTAGTCCCCACCAAAGAGGTCTAGATGTTATTTTGTGCAAAAACTCATTATTGGCTATTTCCCCTACCATAAGCAGACAATGGGGCGTTGGGTTTTAGTGCCAATTCGCTTATTTCAATCGCTCGAAAATCTTTTTTTAAATATATCCTCTCTTCATAATGTAAATAGTATCCCATGCGGCACACTTTACTACTTATTTCGATGAAAATAAGCAAATTAGCACTAAAACCCAACGCCCCATTGAGGGCTCCTTTAAGATTTACGGGGTTTCCATCGGTCAGAGTGGGATAGGTGGCACGTTCCGATGACGTCGCCGGTAAAAGATCAGTCGCACTGGCTTGCTAAGGCTTCTGGGAAATTGGTGGCGTGCAACGGGAGCATTACTCTTTCGCTCTTTGTTGTAGCACTTTGGATTATTTTTCAACACGACGACAACATTTTGAGGCAGATTTTCATGAAACAGAACGATGATGGTGGCCGGGTGGTTCTTCAAAGATTAGTGAAAAACTAGGCAGTCAGACGGGAATCCCGCAGTCACACTGTTAAATAAATGGAAAAAGATAAGAAAAAATAAACAGTAACTTAAAGGTCGCAATGGCTATGAGGTTGCCGTACTGGCCGCAATCTTAATCAACCATATGATTTGGAACAACTGCTGTGAGGGGCATGAGAGAGAACAAGGTGAAAGTTCTACTTGGCGGCCTGTGCACACCACACTGGGGGAAGGCTCAACATTGCATTTTTCTTGCACTGACTGCAGTGCTCAAAAAGTACTCCTCCTTACAGAGTATACTACCACCTTGATGGCATGGATTTTGAAGACATGCTCTCTCTCTATATATATATATAAATATCACATGCGCAAGTCAACAGTCCGTCTTTAACATGGCCATGTCTTAAAATATACCCTATTGTGCTGAATATAAGACTACGTTTTGTTCAAATAGAAATATCCTAATTAAAAAACGGGGTCGTATTATAATCGGTGATTAGACTATTTGACATTCAATGTTCATTTTCCACAAATTAGTCTTGAAAAACAAGGGGTTCGTCTTATAATCAGAGTCGTCTCATATATTCGGGCACAATACGGTATTAATTGAATTACCAGCTTAACCCATTTTGGGTGGGAACCCCTTTTGGCGTTTTAAACATTACGTTATAATTTAGCTATTGAAAAATAGCAGATCTAAAAGCTCATAGTGTGCCGAGTGGCGCGCTACCAGCTTGTAGGTCTGCTATTTATTTATTTATTTAATTTCGAGGTCAGGCCTAAATGGGTTAAACAATGATATGACTGAAGCGGGGTAGCGACCACTGCTTTCATCATGAGGACATGCTTAAGAAAACACTAGATAGAGCCCTCTGTACGTCAGAGGCCCTGAAATGGCTGTGCTGTGCTTGGCTGCAGCTAGAGCGCTGGGCACGTACTGCACCATTTTACGCTTCACAGGAGCTGTCTCCTTCAATCAGGTGCCCTACCCGGCCGGTACGGCTTCCTCTTCCTCTTCTTGCTGCCGTCGGCCCCCTTGGAGTCGTCCTCCGCTGGCTCTCTCTCCAGGCTCGAATCAGACTTCCCCTCGCAGTCCAGGAGCTCTGCCTCTGTGACAGGGAGACAGAAACACGGGGCAATGAGACAGTCCTGCAGCAGCACAGACCACGCTGGCTGGCGCCCGACAACACAAACAAACACAGCGCCTGGGTCAGTTCTATCTCTACACCGCTCAGCGGTGGAGCACATTAGGCACATGCCATGGACTCCCCTATTTGATATCAAATTTTTATCTCTGGGACAACAAACGACTCTACACTGTAAAATCTTCAGACAAAAGTTCCCGAGTTACAGACCCCGTAAGTGACCATTTGGTTCCCAACTCTCATTAATTTAGGTGGGGACGCCCTGTAACCCCCTCAAGGATTCGGCAGAACTCACGTTGAGAACTAGTGCATTACACTGACTGAAATTAAGTTTAGAATTCGTTTTACTAATATTTCCTTGTTTCTTTGGTCGTCTTGATCTATGTTGTTTTCTTGTTTGTGTTGTTGTTTCTTACTTTTGTTACTTTGTTTATGTGGCTGTCAATTTATTTCTGATTTTGTAAAAAAAACACTTAAAAAATTCAATATACAGAACATTTAAATAAAATGTTTTACGAAAATACGAGTCAACGTATGCAACGTAACGGACCCTAACTAGGGAACGCATGGTCGCGTTTTTCTTTTAGCAGAAACACAGGAATCTCCATATATGGGCATAAAAGGGACAAGGACTACCAGATAGATACTAGCGTGGCGCTACTAATATCACTGCGTGGATATTAGTCTCGTCCCTCTCAGTATTCTATTTTTGAGTGGTGCTAGCCCCTCCTATCGACAGCTATGTGTGTCCATCTGTCCATATGACTGTCCCTGTGTCTGTCAAGAGTACGGAAATAGCGTTTGTTGACCACCAAGTGTCACAGTTGCGCAGCCTAACACACACACACACACACACACACACACACACACACACACACACACACACACACACACACACACAGAGGCCAGCACGAGTACAGTACAGCACCACTCAGTTCAGACGGGTCTGATTTTTTCTGCAATGTCCTGCCCCATATTTGCATACCGGGCCCAGGTTGGTTATAGCCTGGTTCCAAACGAATCTGGTTGACTCGTCACTACTTTGGCCGTGAAGTCCTCCCACAATTGAGGGGGGCCAGACTTAATCTGCCTGGGGCAATATGCATTGCAAAGGCAGCTGAAGGCTGGCTACGCGAGGCTAGACAGATACACAGGTGTCCCTTAGCATAGCAGTCGGATCGGCGGTGCGACTCACATCTAGTTACCCCGTAGGCAACTAGATGTGAGGGCCTTATATCGGCCCCCGAACCCCTAGTATGAGTAAACCGCGGAAATGTCTTGATTCTAGTGACATTCCATGCGTATTGCATATTTATAAGTAAACTACAGAAGTTTCTCCCCTGCAGCTCCATAAGCTGAGCCACCGAGGGTGTAACACTGCTCTCTGGACCAGGCTACGCAGAGAATAGCAAACGCTGAACCGGAGACGCGTCAGTGAAGGCCGGCCCATCTCTCCTGATCCAAACAGCGGAACTGTTCGACTTGGTTAGACGCTCGGCAGAGCGGCTGGAGATTGCCTGCCCCGAGTCGAGCAGACAACCAGGCCCATGACCCAGGCTGCATAAGGGATTTTTACTGCACCACCCCTTCGGGTGTGAGTTCCTGACAAGGTGGTAACCTGACAAGTCAGAACTAGAAATACGTTTCTGGCCAAAACGGGACTTCACATCACATCACATCTACCATAAGCGAGACCATTGAGTTAACTGGTTCAATGCCACACCAGTGCAGTGGCGCTACAAACCTAACCCTGTTTATTTCAGAATTACGAACGAGATATCCAGCCATAACACCCTCCTTGCATGGTAAGCGAAGAAGGATCTTGAATAACGCGGCGGGCCACGGCAGTCGTTATGTAGCACAAAGGGGAGGGTTGGTACCCTGCTGACGTGGTAAAAGAAAAAAAGAAAACAAGACGTTCCTACAGAGCCTCACCTAGACTTCTAAAGAAAACACACTAGGCAAAAAGCTGACTAAAGTCTAAACCCAGAATGGGTGGGAAATCTCTATGACTCGCTGTGGTTCTGTGTCTTCATTGCTACTCTGAAACAATATTAATTAATTACTCTGAAGGCCTCCGTTAGCCCCATCACAAGATGAAAGAAAGCTGTAGTGATTATACAAGTGTTTCTTTCCCCAAGCAGCAGCTAGTGTTGGGAGACGGCCGGCTTACCTCTGTTATCCTCCATGTCTTCGTCACGGGAGTGCTCCGACAGCGGGTCTACGGGGGCCTGGAGGACCGCCACGCTGTTCTGGTTGATGATCTTCAGCTTCAGCTTGGGCTTGGGCTTCCTGCGCCGCGATGCGGTGGCAGATAAGCTCTGGAGCTGGCACAGCCCGGACTCTGTCAGACACACTCCGTCCTGCGTGTAGGTCCTCGCCAAGTCTGTGTAAACCATGGAACGGAGCAAGATAAAAATATCAAAGGCTGAAAATGTAATGATGATGTTTTAGGTATTTTCGTTCTAAATATAAAGCCATTGTTGCTGCGGTTCTACATAACAGCCAACCGGCTGAAGAAATCACAGATTTGAGTCATTAACTTCTTTGCTTTTATGGCATTTTTGAGACCATTCATGTTTCTGGAAGATGCTTCTAAACTTGTATTCTATTCCTAGTTTGATCACTTCAAATTATACCCTTTCATCTTCAAATAAATGAAGAACAAAAGGCGATCTACAAGCTCAATCAGTCGTGGCAACTGACATTTTAATCCATGTGAAACACAGTTACAAAATGAAAAAAAAGGTTGAGGGTTATGACCACTAAAGCCTTATTTCCAAACATTTTCAAAATATTTTCCCCACAAGTTTGCGTCACAAGTTGCTACGTGTTGGGAGTTTGTAGATCTGCTATTTTCACCTATAATGGACATGCCCCAAATAGTGACGTAGGGGTTAATAACAATTTGGAAAACAAAAAAATAGGAGAGGCTTATTATGAATTAGGAGCTAAAAGTCACTGGTTGGAAAATATTTGGCATTTCCGTTGTTATTTATGCGTCAGTGTTAAAGCTGCAGTCTTACCCATTTCTTTACCCTTCGAGACGATGTGCGTCATAACTGGAGCCTCAATGGAGTCTCTGGCCTTGGCCGTTACTGCAGCAAAACAGGAGACACAAAAGGCAGTGAAAAGAAGACAGTGTAAAAAGCAAAAAAAGAGAAAAGTGTTATAATAATGACGGTAACTAAGTTTGGTGAATGAATGACGCAGTCCATACCCCTAGTGGCCTTGAAAGCTCGACACATTGTGCAGTCAAAGCTGGTATCTGCAGCTTTCTCCACATCCTCCTCCGAATGGAGCCCCTGACAGGAGGCATGGAGCCATCTACAGAGAAGAGAGACCCTTAGCTACTTGGTAATTACAACAGAATTATGACTATAGAGATAGACCCACCACACAGGACCCTATTTTCGTCGTTTAGGACCCTTATCCTTAAACGTCTTTGCCTTTTTTACTATTTTGAAAAACATTAAAAAATTGTCCAACAAGTCAATCGACATAGACACGTTGCAAGCTTGTAAATCAGCTATTTGAACTATTCAAAAAAAATCAAAATAGTAAAACAGGCAAAGAAGTTTAGGGATAAGGGGTATGGCAGCGATGAAAATAGAGCCCATACTGTACATACACACACACACACACGCGCGCGCACGCACACACACATGCACAAACACACATGCACACACACACAGTTGACAAGAGACGTGCTGAAATATCTGGCTCTCTTGGAAGCGGGGCACGCACCTGTCACATTGGCGACACTGAACAATGACAGTGCCCTCGGAGTAGTCCAGCATACAGATGGGGCAGGTTGCCAGGCTGGCACAGGGGGCACACCGAGTGTAATTATTCTGCCACTCACACCTCAGGCCAGGGGAGGTGGCACCACACTGGGTGCAGGCCACACACCTGCGGGAACACAGAGAGGGACAGAGGTCACTGCAGTCCAGTGAGTCCACTGACAAAGACCAGGCCCATTTAAACCATACAGAACTGTGACACCTCGACAGAACTCCTCGGGAACGGAAAAAAGTTAAAACGAGTGATCTATTGGGCGGGAATGGTAACTGCCACAGAGGAAGTGAAGTCTCAAACTGAGACGAAAATTGTGGTTGCCATACCATTTGCACTTCCAGCTTTCCTTGGGCACGTTCTGCAGCGGAGGCTCCAGGCAGTAGGTGTGATAACTGATGTCACAGTCGTCACACAGCAGCAGTCGCCCAGGGTCTGTGGCCTGGCCACACGCCTCACACACTGTGCACTCCAGGCACCGCCAACCTTTACTCAGCACCACCTTGGTGATCTGGGGACAACGGCAATGACAAGTTAAAATGTAACTGTAACAATATTCTGTAAGTAGTGCTGCACAATTAATCGAAAAAAGATCCTCATTTCTAAATTTGAGCAAGAACCTGCAGCACTAGTTGGCTGTCCAATTAATTTGAGTTACAATATTGCTACAATAAAAAGACTAAGATAAAGAGAATAAGAGGTTTAAGTCAAGCACTTTGATGTTGTCTGTTAACTCTGTTTAAAGCTATAGTAGTTGGCTCCAGGTGTTACATTCTGAATGTAGTAATGTTCATCAACTAGTACAGACTAAGGACAATATATATTTTCATGGAAATGAGAATTGTGTGAGAATCGTGATCTCAATTCTTGTGGAGGAAAATCGAGATTCACATTTGAGCAAGAAACGTGCAGCACTATTTGTAAGCACATCATATTTCACTTTGTGTATACGATATGACTTATTGTAGAGTATGCAGACACCCAGAACATGCTTACCTTTAGACCAACGCAGAAGGGATGGTAGCACTGTCCACACTGAGCACACGCCAGGAGGCGACCTTCCGCGCCCTGCCCAAAGCTTCCACAGACCACACACATGTCCTGGAAGAAAGGAGGTAGAACATCATCAGGTGTCTCGTCCAAGGGAGGCTGTTTTAGATTCTAAAGCCAACACTGCAGCTCAAACGCCAACTCGACAGAATCGTAT